>NC_135167.1:30278703-30592453 GCF_041146795.1 Maylandia zebra
CAGTGTGAAAAGGCTTAAAATTTCTCTTGGTGCTTCGCTTGCTCATGTGGCTTCACCTTAACACACATCCACCTCAGATTCTTTTTTAGCTTGTGTGTATATATATACACACACACACACACACACACGGTTTTTTGTTTTGTTTTTTTAACTAGCAGCTAGCTTTGGATTAGTCTAAAAGTGAGCAAATGAGTCTGATGCCTCTGACAGTAGTTTTAATTGTTACGTTGTTGCCTATGCTGGAAGGTCAGTTTATTAGCACATTAAACAGAAGAAAACTATTAAAAATCCAGCTGTTACTCTTACAAGCATGAACCAATCAGATGTTCCACAAAACAAAACCAGAAGTGTGAGCCAGTCAAAATGTGGAGCAACACGAACATCGTAAACTAAAGCGAAACGGGAGTCGGGAGGCTCAAAGCTGCCCAATGAGCTCTCTGCTTTCCTTTCAACCTCTTAACACGTGGTCCCCTTCTTCTTTTTAATTTGCAGACGTGTCCTCTTGTACCAGAGTTCCCTCTTGGCTTTATAGTACAGTTCTCTTATACCTCAGGGGTTGTAAGTGAAATTCTATACACATGCTACTTGCATAGATTTGAGAGGGATTCGGTTTCTCTGTGTTGGGGGAGGGGCACATTATCCACTCTAGGCTGGATTTGATGTGCTGGTTCATTCAGGATAGGGCATTGTTAAAGGTTCAATGTGGGCTGTGGCTTATGAGCAGTCTTAATGTTCCTCTAAAGGATTATAATCTGAGTGGAATATTGACCATGTTGTCATTAAATCTAATTTTATTGATTTTTTTTCTTCCTATTTTTTTTTTGGGGGGGGGGGGGGTGTCTATACTTTTAATGTTCCTATTGTTGTCGTTTCTGTTTCTCTCAGTAAATACTCTACATGGTCAAATCCCTAAACCACCAGTTAACGTTGTGTCTAACACCCTCTGACGTCGGATGTTAGCTGCTTGTTGAGACACTATTCAGTTACCAAACTGCATCACTTCATTCTGAGGTTCTTGGACATTCCAAGTAAATAAGTTGCCAGTGCCCCGTCTAATGGAGGCTTGCGAGGACGGTATATATTTTGACTTTTTACGCATTTTCAAGAAGAATGGCTGACATGAGTAAGCTGAATGTGGTGGTGTTTGACGTGTACTTAAATCTGTAAGGGTAATCTAGGCAGCTGTGATGTTGTCATTAAAAGTCAGTGGGTTTTTAGTACCAGCAGGCTGCATACAGTACATATAGTTTTATCAAACAATGGTTGTGACAAGTGCATTTGTTCTCTCTCTGAGAGTAGTAATGTTATCTCAGTAGTAAGCAAAGCCCAGTGAAAATCATATATACTAAAGTGTATGAAAAAGCCAGAAAAGTAATGTTTTGCTATCAACATATTGGAAAGTGCTTGGCTCTTGTATTTTGCAGGACTGTATTTGTTTCATGGTGAAGAGTATATTTATTGGCCAGCAGTTGTCTCAATTGGTGCCTAGTTGAACATTCTCCTGTGAAAATGCAGAGACACTCGCTCGTTTGTCCTTTCCCGACCCCGCCCACTGTCACGCAAACCGCCGCCAACCCGAACCCCATTCCCACACACCCCTTTTCCCAAAAGTACCACTTCTGGTGCTTGCAAGGATGTTTACAATGTCTTCATTTTCTTTCTGTTTGAGAAATTCAGATCTCTGTCCCCTCTCCTCATTTCTCCCTCCCTTCAGGAGTTTGTGTAAAGTGTACATTACCATGGTTCTTTTTTATACAATACTCTGTAACTTGCCTTTGTAAATTTGGGCTGGAAAAAAATAAATCTTTTTATGAGACAATCTGTCTTGGGAACTGTTTAATGGCTCGTGCTTGGTGGGTGCTGTAGATTTAAGCTGATAATACAGTTAAAATGGTTTTGTATTTATTGTTTACCGCCCAGGGACAAGGTTGACTGTAACGCAGCGTTCCAGCAAAATTCCTTTTCAACCTTGAAAGTCACATCATCGGAACAGGTTTCCTTTTGTCATTTTTACCAAGTCTTATTTCAGATGAGAGTCAACCCAATAGGTCACGTAATATTTATATCCCATCACAAAACACAGAAAGTCCCCAGCATGTGTATGGCAAGTGTTTGAATTTGCACGTAAATTGATTTTCCCATCCTGGGAGAAAGAAGTCTAAAAGTCTGAAAAACCTCTTAGCCTGCAGAAACTGCACCATGGCACACAGCCACATGAGTGCAGTGTCTCTAAAGAGACCACAGTCTGTCTCAGTGGGATCAAATGTCAGATTTTTGCCTCTTTCTGAGTTTTACAGCTGACTCGCTTGCACTGCATGCTTGAGGAGCATACATACATTTAACTGGAATATATGTTATGCTCCTCTGGGAAACACTTGCAAGCTGTCAACAGTTGAGTCTGTTGAGAGCGTCACTTTGCATATGTGCACACAGTGCTCAAACTTTATCTGCATCTGGTGCGACATCCATTCGTATCAGGCAGTTGGGATATTTTTAGCTGCCCCTAATGCCCCTGAACTGACAGTACACTCTATGCAATAGCATAATGCAACATCAGTGACAGAGGGTGATTAGGCCGGGGATGATTTTGGTGAGTGTAAATGTGAAATCTGATTATCCTCCATGCTCTCAGCTCTGCAGAGGGAGGAGGGCTGGAACTAGAGAGAGTGAGGCTGGAGGAGAGATTCAGAGGGAAGGAGGGGTTAAGTTACCAATGTGCTGAGCCAATGGCTTTTCCACAGAGCAGCTGGCTGGCATCAGGGCAGGACAGGCCGCTCAGAGGAAGGATACCTTGAGGACGACTCACACCCGCTAACTGTAGGACATTAAAGGTGACTTCTAGGAGGTGTTCATGGGATGCACTATCTACGCAGCCAGCCCTAAGGCCCTGCCAGCCGACGAGGCCCCAGGCCAGGACAGATACTATCCGGTCCCCCACTACCGCCACCCTCATGGTAACTGCAGTCAGAGGATAGCAGCCAGCAGAGCCAGGTCAGTGAACAGCACACAGGAAGTGTTTTTAGGATGGTTACACATTCAAGAACGCATCCCATCCATGCATACATTACAAAAAGAAAAAAAAGATCACTGTTTTAAACAGCAGTAGGAAATCAGTTTTCAATTTAGGTGTTTTTGCTTCTGCTTTGAAACGTGAATGGCAGAGGAGAAGCAGGGATGAAGGGATCACCACAAATGTGTCAGCAGTTCAAGTTATGACATGTCTATGATAAGTCAATTAGTCATCACTGACACCACAAAATGTGTGATTCAGGGTTTATTTGTGCGGCACTGTCAACTTAAAACGACCCAACTCAGTAGCAGTGTTTGGACTGCGATTTCAAAAGTTAAACTCCTCAGTGCAACATCCTCTCTGGAAAGTGTCTCAGTTTGACCTTAGAGCTCGGACTCAGAGCACTTAATGCACACAGACAGCTTGATGCTTGAACCTTTACTGTTCGTACATGTGCACAGAAAGACGAGGGACAGCGGCTAAACCCCTTCAAACATCCTTAAACGATTCTCCTTTAAATCTTCCACTTGATGGTTTTGCACCAGATGACACATTTGTTGCTTCCATATGAGTGCAAAACATCTGCAATGTAACAAGGCAGCCATTACATGTCAGTTATTGGTCGTTTACTATGAATGTAAGTCTGAAACAGCAGTCTGATAATTTGCAGATGATACAATGATACGCTGAATAATCTTTACAAAGTTATTTAAAAATACTTCTGAGATGTAATTATTTTTTTTATTTTATTCCATGGATAACGTGGCCAATAACTAAGAGCTGAGACATTGCCTCTGAGTAACGCTTTATAATGACATTATACACTTTTAAACTCCTCAGCTGGAAACGGAAACATGTTGTTAACGTATAAAAGATAGAATGAAAGTCACGACCCCTCCCCCAGTTAAAAAAAACAATCTAACTAGTTTGATCTTTTACGTCATGTTTTTAATTTCCGTTATCTCTGCACGTGCAAATGAACGAGCCGCGCTGTTCTGAGCGTCTGCGAGGGGAAAAAATAGCCACCGTGTAATCCCCCGGCTGCTGTAAACAGTTAGCTAATAGGTAAGCTCAACCCACCTCACACTCGGACTCGCTTGTGAAGACGCTGCAGCTCAGCCCTATTTCCCTGCTTAAGCTTTAATTATTGTGGCGGGAAACTGGGTGCTTCTGTTAGTTTGTCGTGGAAAAGCATAAAATAAAAAAATGAATTTGACGAGAAACACCACTAAGACCTGAAGAATTTAGTGGAGCTACTGGAAAACAACAGAGGAAAAAGCGACAGCAGCCTCTGAGCTACAGGTAGGAAACCTTATGTAAATCAAGCTAGCGAGAAAAAAACAGCAATGCTTCCGGAAATGACTTAAAAAAAAAATGCACCCGTGATGCCTTTAGGGATTTACTGAGGAATTTAGAGATGTCGATGGTCTGTATGAATAGTTGCTGGTCGTGGAGTTTACCAAAATTTACTTTTTTTGTTGTGTTTTAGTGCCCCTTATAGCCTACTGCATGTCTATTTGTATTCTAAATTTGAACGCTTTCTGCTTTTATTTTGAAGGGCCCCGGTTATTCAGATATTGTCTTGTTTAGCTTCACGTCGTTGCTGCTTTCGGGAATACTGTAAAAGCGGCGTTTATTCCAAGTCAGGCGCTGAACATGCGGATATACTTCACGAATATAATGTGAAATCCTTGAAGTAGCCACTTAAATTGAAAAATATAAGTAAAATATGAAGTTATTTTCAAAACGTGTTTACAAGCCCATAATCATCATGTTTATTACTACTAAAACTGAAGGTGCTAGTGGCCTATCGATTTGCCACGACATACCTACACTAAACAAATAAATTATTAAATGGGCTACTAACTAGAAGTAACTAGAAACCTTTCAACAAAGCTATTAATTTCCCCTTCCTCCTCTAATCCCATTAAACCAATCACTCTGCTCCATTAAGTCTTAGGTAAGATGGACTTTTGAAGGGTTGTACTGCTTTAAAAACATACTTCTGTCATCAAAGGTTGTTTTGAGGTACTTGCACAATGGGGAGGGTTTCTTTTTTCTTTGTCTGGTCTCAAGCAGTGTAGGCCAGAGTCCAAAGGCTGTACATGTGTTTCATAGACGGACTGATTCAAGGACACAAAGAAAACGAAAGAAAATAATAATTATCCCGTGCCATGTGATGCACCAAAGCTCTGCAAACAAATATCCCTTGGGTTAGCGTTTTTCATGAGTAAACTCTTGGTTGACTTGCTGTACATGAGAGAAAGCTCCTGCTGGCAGCTTCAATGTCCCTATAAGAGGAAGTCACCTTCAGCGTTTGTAGACACATTAAACCTTTTCTCCTGCATATCCACTGTAAACAACCCAGATGGTTTATTACTGACGCATCTAATCAGAGACAAAGTTCTTGGTTTAGTAGCCTCAAAAATGAACGTGACTTTAGATTGTAAAAGAAATTTGGAGGTATTTTCCTTGGTGCACTGGTCTACAAGGAAGCGAGAGGTGGAGAGAGCGCAGGGACGACCTCGGTGATGAGCAACCTTAACAAGATTAGAGTTTATTGGATTGAGGGATGTCTTGTGACAGCAAAAAATGTCCAGACACAAAGAAGGACATGGAAGAGGAGAGGTGAAGAGAAGAATGGCTTTCAACTGAAAAACATTCATGCAAGAAACAAAGAAAGTGAGACCGAAGGAATGAAAGTTGGCCTAAAGAAAGGCCAAAGGTTAGAAGAGACCCCAACCTTTAGTTTATACATGTGTGTATTGTCTTTATGAGCACTGGCGTAAGATGATAGGTGGGACGCTGCTTTGTTAGCTAAGTTTGAGGCTCAGTGTGTTTAATGAATGGGCCATGTATTGTTTGGCCTCATAATCGTGGTACAAACTCTAAGTTACAGCAGCGTTGACTCCCTGCCCAGCTCCAACAGCAGACTGAAGTATTCATCACAATGCATCACCCTGTTTTGTTGAGAAAAATGCAAAACTTATACTGTTGGAATATTTAGCCAGCTCTGTATTAATTATGTATTCATTCGTGGCTCCATGGGGACATCCAGCCATCTTTGTGGAGGCAGAGCACGGGTAGAAGAGGAAGCCTGTTAAATCATTTTATATGAACTGATTCTTATCTGAACCGCGTCATATAAAACTGAAAAGCAGCAAATTCGCTTTGTCATTATCTCATGAATTATGAGCTTTGAGAGCGTGTTCCTTCACATAAACAGACTACGTATTGAACTTTCTCATCAAAAACAGGAAGGATTCATTATCAGATAGCTTCGAATGATGCTCCTAGTCTTGAAATACTGTGACAGAGCTCACCAGGCTGCTTCTTTTTTCCAGCAGCATTGGAGTTCAACATAATGAATGAGTGTCTCACCTCTTATTTACCTAAGAAACTGGTCAGCCTGGTATATTTTGTTTCAGTTTGCTCTCCTGGATGACATGAACAGTCCAACTTTAATCAGAGGTTTAAGTGCGGGCAATAATTTTCCAGACAGACATGCTAATATAGCCAGATGACTGTGAGAAAATCACAGGTTGTGGTGTATTTGACGTAGCATTCATCGTCTACTTCCAGGAAACCCACTCAGACTAAATAAAACCTATTTTAGATGGCCTAAACATCCTCACGGTCAAACTCACAGCGATATAAAGTTGGTTTATCTCAGGGCTGTTTGTCTTGGTCATTATGATGCATTTCTATAGATGTTTTATACAATGTCTAGACTGTAAGCCCGCAGCTTGTGAATGAGTTAGTCTTACCTCATGTGAAAAGCAAATGTGAAAAAGAATTGCAGCTGTTAGGTAAAAGGTCCATTTATCTATGTATCCACTGAGTCAAGTTTATCTCTTTGCAAGCTGATTTTCAGACTACAGCAAAATGAATTGAAACAATAACAGTGTGTATTTCTTTTCAAAGTAGGCCAAATAATATATAAAAACATTTAAATAAAGATGCAGAAACCTTCACTTTTTGCATTAAACTTCTTTGGGTTTTCACAGCACCATATCTCTTTGGAGTAACATTTACCCATATTTTGTAAAAAGCCTCTGTTCTGCAAATGCACAAGTCTCACACATTGGTTTTTTTCTTTTTAATTATTAAAATAAACACTGTTAAGTAAGCACTAATTCAAGTCCTTTATATGTTGATTCTGAAGGCAAGGCAAGGCAAATTTATTTGTATAGCACAATTCAACAACAAGGTGATTCAAAGTGCTTTACAGAGACATTAGAAACAAAAACAAATAAAAAGCATGATTTAAAATTGATTAAAACAAACAAACGAACTAACTAAACACACACATTTCACACCTGTTCGCGCGATCTGAACCCTTATTGTAAGGGGAGCTACCAGTCCTTCTGTGGACGAGCTAAAGAGGAAAAAGTGTACAAAAAGAAGTGAGCTTTATGCAAATTCACGGTAATACAGCATCTGGGATCAAATACTGCTCCTGAATCCTTTAAACTCTGCTTAAAGACCCCACATATCCTATACTTATGTATTCAGCCTTTCACCTCCCATTTAGTCCTCTGTGATCACAGACAACAAGTCAGATGTAACCTCAAGCACCAGACAGACAGCTATTGTTTGAACAGGTCAGCGGCTGACGCAAAACTTCTGCCTTCTGGCCAATTAGAGATAATATACTGGAAACTGCATGCAGGAGCCATATCCATCAGCACCTGTAATTAAACCAGAGCAGGTGGTAAAGACTTCCCCTCTCCCAGAGGTATAGCACAGGGCAAGCATGTGTTTGTGTGTGCATGTGTGGAAAAAAAAAGATGTGCAGGTGAGGGAGGAAACAAAATAGATGGGCTAGAGCTTTTCAGGTGAAGCTGTTATGTAGTAAAAGCGCAAACACTACAAGGGTAAAACCTTTTTTTGTGTACCCAAAGACTACCAGACAGACTGTGGACTACTAGGACAATTAAAAAATGAATTACAATTTTATTTAAAAATATATCCAAATTGGGGAAAAAGGAAGTGAACACATTTCAAATGAATGTGATGTTGAACTTTGAGGCAAAGCAAACTGCAATCAAAATGAGTGAGATATAGTTACAGAGATCTTTATTCAGTCGGTGGGAATGAGAGCAAGGCAGTGCTGAAATTTCAAATTATACAATAGGTGTATAAAATAGGTGGGGGAATACATAAACACCCATTTCGACAAATATATATGTAAAGGTATATTAAAAAAATTATGATTCTACAATTATGCTGGTCATAGATAGACATAGGAACCTAGTGAATGCACAAACTGGAAAAAAGTCAAACGTAAAGGATAAAAAGTATTAATAAATAAAAGCTAAAATCTTTAAAAGTAACTAAAAGGTAAAATTTGTAGCTAAAAGTAGACCACTGACTTAATGGAAAGGATTAACAAATCAGCGGTGTCAGCTAAAAGTAGACAAATGTTAGGAGACAAACTATTGTGTGAATGCCTTTCAGCATTCACACAATTACGTTAGAGGCTGACGTAGCTCCCATGAAGCCATCCACTGGTTTCTGAAGTCCCACGCTGGAGCTGTAAGAAGGTTTTCACAGAAAAATACATTTGAAAAGATGCGCAGACTATGAAACCGCTAGTGGGGTTGTGAATTCCCCCACTGTACGACCAGGTTTTCACAAACCAGACATCATTTTTCATTCAATGTGATCCAAAATGAGTGACTGAGCCTATTAATTCAGGAGGAAAGTGTTTATCAAGGTCAAATCAGAAAGTTGCTTTCCTGTACACTTCTATGGGTCCGCAAGTCCACAGCAATTGCCATCTGGTGGTCTTCAGATAAAATGTAGGTTAAAGGCACTAATGCATTTTCTTAATTTGTCAGACCTCGAAGCTACTTCCATGTTTTATAGTGTCTATGGAAGTAATGTTTAGCTGAAAGTCAGAGATAGTCACAGTCAGAACTGCTAACTGCTAAGGACTTTTATACTGTTGATGCACTGTTTTGTTAACACCTATTTAAAGTACTGGATAAACCCTTGGACTAGATGAAAGCCACTAGATGCTACTTTAAGTAGATTGCACCCTTAGTCACATGGTAGCTGCACATGTTTGATTTAGCCGTTTTTAATGCTAGAGGCCCTTCCTGACACAAGGCCTTGCAAGATGCAACCCCCCCCCCCCCCCCAAAAAAAACAAAAAAAACCCCCCCCACAGATTAACAAATCAAACTGTGAACCACTTGAAAGTCTGTAGTTTTAAAAGGTTGGGAAATATTTAACAGGTGAAGTCAACCAGATATGTGCAACAGATTTAAAGTTGAAATTGTAACTAAAAAGATTACATATGCAGGTAGGCATATAACAGCTGAAAGTTGATCAGACATTTTACTAAAAAGTTCTCTTTGTATGAACAGTTGTGTTAAATCCCATGCAGCATCAAATGAAATATTACAGGTCACACTTTTTAAGGGTACTTATTCATCTCAAAATGCTGTGACGAATGAAGTTTTTCTAGTTTATTTTAAGTGGTCTGATGAATCATCTATATTCATTTGCCTTTGGAGCCTCATTATAGATGGAGATTGTGAGGCGTGTTTGATTGTTTAAAGCCATTTGCTGCCATCTATTCTGAACTGCGTGCACACCAATCTCAACGAGCCGTTAAAATGACTCGAGCCTCATTATACATCACAGTAAACACTGAGCTGAGATTTGGTTCTCTCAGCGTTTCTGCTGAATCCACGCTTTACCGAGCCTGGTGTGAATCACGCTTTGCCCGGCTTGCTGTCAATCACAGCCTGCGAGGAGATATTGTTCTGAGCAGCTCACGCACAACCAATGGTCATATTCATGGCTTCTTCTTCTCCTTTTCTCATCCGAGAAAAATTAATTTCACGTCGCACGTGGCGCTGAAAAGTGTATAAAGTGTATTTTTAAAAATGTTTGAGTCAGCTCACAGCAGCAGATCAGGTCAGCCATCTGCACAACCTCTGGGGTGCTCTGCTTCATTGTAGACATCTGGGAGAGGGTACAAACTGACCCAGTTTACACAAGCACAAGCACACAGATTTATTTCGCTAAGTAGATATTTTTAATGTAGTGCCAGTGAGCTGCGTCAGACTTTGAATGTTGCATCACCTCTGTGTTGATTTTGAAGACAGAGTCCACTTGTTTGGCCCATAAAGTTTTTGGGAATAGCTCACTTTAAAGTCAAACACGGAGGCAAAAACAAACCATTTCTTTTACACGTCTACATGGAGATCGAGCAGAGAGGTTACCCGCTGTTAACACAGAGCTGTGTGTTTGTGTATCCAGGGCCAGGAGCATGACTGAGCAGCAGGAGCAGAGTGAAGAAATAGGCCTGCTTTCAACGCAGGACCTGGACCCCTCCAAGGACGACGACACACACGGCCACTTCAGGCAAAGCTTGCACACACAAACACACGCTGCTCCGCCACACTCTTTCCATGTTTTTTTTTTTCATCCCACACACCATCTGTATCCTGTGCACGGTCACGGGTGTCAGCCCTAGGAGATTTATTTTCACAGCACTTATTTTGTGCTTTTATTTCAGCTGTATTTGATGTCAAACAATGGTCAAACATGCATACATAAGGATAAAGAGACTGCAGACAGGATGTTTTTTCTCTTCTCCCTTTAGGGTCTTTAAGAAGATATATGTGCTTGGGAGGCATGCTATAGTTATACTCGTAATAAAGTGCTTTAATCTAATGCATCATGCTTTTTGTGAGTATTCATATGGACATGTGTGTGCGTGCATCTGCAGATATACTGCATGTGTGTGTTGGTGTGTTATATAAGAAGGATTGAAGGCAGGAGCAATGTAATCTTGGGGGAATCTGCTCTGGGATGGGATTTAGCCCTGAGGTACGGACTCAGGGACTTGAACACTTTATGCACGTTAGCTTAAACTTGTAGCACCTCAATGAGCGGTGCGTCTATATTTGATCCACTTCCTGTGTGTAGCTCACTTCAATGCAGCTCTGTTCCAGCATGCAAATATTTACAGACTGTTTCTAAAAGATAGACTTACGCCGTGACTCTAAAGTAAAGCCAGTGCAGAAGAGCCTCTGACTTCTCAGAATTTATAGAAATGTATGAGAAAATGACCTGAATTCCCCCTTCAATTAATACCTCAGTAGATACTAATGAGTTTATGAGCTCTGTTGCTGACTTTGAGACTTATTTAATACAACATGATATTAATTTAGTAAAACACAGTCCCATAAAGAATCAAATACTTGATAAAGCATGATTTTAGGCATGGCTACTTTTCGTTGTTGTTGTTTTGTTGTTAGTCCAACAGCTCTTTTGGTCTCAACTATAACTTTCATTTAGTGCCTAGCTCCGAACTGTTAAATGTTCGTGGTGCTAGACATTACCTGGTGTTTATCATTGTAAGTTGATTAAAAGTTAATAATAATTTAATGTAACTAAAGAAGTAATTGAACTTCTTTAGTTACATTCTGTAAAACCAAACGTTCAAAGGGGCTAAAAATCCACGAATTAGTAGATATTTACCCATCTAACCTCTTTTATTGTACAGAATCATTTGTTTGAATGCTCATACAGCTCATACAGATATATATTTTTAGTCATTTCAGTAATTGCTGCACCAGTAGTTTTTCTATTTCAGTTAAAATTAGCAAAAGCAAAAAAGGATTCAATTGAAAGCAAAGGATGAGTTATTTTATTATTTTATTACTGCACTATTGTAAAGCAGTGAGAATTCTTATTGATTGTAGTGTGCTCTACTGATTTCTGTGTGAAATATTTCAAATGAACGCAGATTTTCTCAGGACACGCAGGCAAAAAAATTCACGCGTTCTTTACTTTTCCCACTTGTGTGACCTTATTCATTTCCCACTCAGAACACTTTGATTTTAAACTCCCGATCATTCTCGTGGACACGTGTCATTTAGAGACGTATTCTCTCAGTGCTCCCAGTCCCAGTTTCCACTCCTCCAGCTAAATTATTGACTGCGAGTCCACTGCCACACTGGCCACCGATGGGAGGTGTTCGCCTTCTAATTTTAGGATTCAATTTAGGATTCTTTGAGCTTGTAATTAGTTTCACCATTTCGCCTCGCAGCCAAGGGCACTGTGACAGTCTAGTGCATGCATATACACACACGAACCCACGTGCCACAGGCAGCATTTTACTTTGTTTTTATTTCCAAACTTCAGAGGTGATGGTCGGGATCAGTCTTCTACCCCTGATCTATGAGAAAGTTGTTGCTGCTCAGTATATGTTGTGTGCAGGACAAATCCAACACATTTTGCTGCTGTTATTACTCTTTGTTTTTCCTGTATTCAGCACACACTGAACATTTGATGATTTCCTCCCGAGCCTGTGCATTTCAAACCCTCTGAACAATGCCCAAAATAAACACGAAGCAAAACTTTAGTGGAGCTGTCCATATCTGTATCATTCCAACGTGACCTTGTTTGTACTGTAAAAAATGCTTTATCTCAACACAAACCACATTCACAGCTATCCTGCAGTCATGTGGGAATGCCCAAAGCACTTTTGTCCCGATTTTTGCCCAAATGCACCTGCAGTATTGATTAAAAGCTGGATCTGGTGGAAAAGAGAGAGTGAGAGGGAGACAGATGGAGATAGAATACTAGAGAGCTTACTAGTCCCCACAGACCCGCCTGTGTTTTTAATAATCACTCTCTTCTCTCCACCTGAGAGTGCAGAGCCACTGTGTAGCCTATTTATAGGCGGGAACCAGCAGGCAGGGAGGCAGAGCAGCACACATGCTCTGTTGTTCATAATGTGGTCACAAGATGATGGGGTGCCTGGAGGGGGAGGGGGCTTAATGAGGAAAACTGTGAATTTCACATCTAGTGCAAGCTACATTAAATAATGAAACATTTGAAAGGTTGAACAGAGGTTAGTTTGCTCATCTAATGGCCAAATTATGGCTCTTATTTAGCTTGGTTATGGTTTACTTATTATTTATTTTGGTCTCTACGTTTGTATTAATGACACTTAATTTTCACATATTTGGGTCATTAATTTCTTATGAAATTCACAGCATGTAACATTTTGTAAGTTAATGTACCTCACAATACAAGTAGATACTACAAAACAACACAATATATTAGTATAAATTCATTACATTTAAAATACAGATTATAAAGAGACAGTCTGGCTACTTGGATTCATTGTCAAAGACTGTATATAAAAGATGTGTGTCACAGACTGCTGTTTTTGAGCCTCAGCTTAGAGATTTCACCCGTAGGTGAAGCTTAGCATTTGGAGTTAAGAGATGCATTGGACACAGAATAATAAAACTTGATAATTTAATGCTATCAGAAAAATTCTTACTGTGGGATTCAACCACAGGGGAAGCTACTAACAGTCTTCTATGCAATCTAAAATTCATTTTGAAGCCAGTGAAGTCTATCCTCACTGGCCCTCAGAGAGAGTGCAGGTTAAAGACCCTTCTACAATAATCAACAATTATTTGGGTCACCTTTCATACAGTCTATGTACATGATTGGATGATGTCAATGTCTTGTTTTGTTTTTAAGCAGACACATAATATAAGTTGGCTGGTATTCAATTCAATTTTATTGATACAGTGCCAAATCAAAACAACAGTCACCTCAAGGCGCTTTATATTGTAAGGTAGACCCTAGAATAATACAACAGATATATCACTTTAAGGTCTGTGAGGTTTACAGGAGTACCAGCAGGAGACCTGGCAGTGCTGGAACAGCTTTGCTCTTGTGTAAACAACAGTGACAAGCTCGCACACACAAAGTCACACAGCCAGTAGGCTGACATAGCATTTATCAGACCCTCTGCTCTCTTATACTTTAAGCCTTCTTGGATATATAGGATTCATCTTTTCAACAACATTAATTTATTACCTTGAGTTGGCTCAGTTGTCACACAGATGGAGCTGTTTTCAGGTTTGCACTTCTTACTCAGAACTTTAAGCAAACACTGAAGAAAGGTGCAAACGATTACTGAGCTCACATTTCAGCATATCTGTCACCAAGACAACCGAGCAATCTGCCCACGGAGCAAGATCATGTCATGTGTGTCGAGTGGACTTTGACTTTTTCAAACCCCTGTAGGTTTATTTACAAATTTGAAGTTACATAACATGTGACCACCTTACATTTAAGTGAAGGAGTCATCACTTTGGTCCTTTAGCATTATTTTAGAGGCATCTTTCTGTCCTTTTTAAATCTCCCGTTCTTTCTCCAAACGATTTTATTGCTTTTTAAAAGTCTCACTCTCTAACATTTCAGTTGGTAGCGGCTAGCTTTAGCTTTGACATACACCTTAGCTATAATGATATTAAGATAAGATAAGAGGATAAGATAAAACTTTATTAATCCCTCGGGTGGGTTCCTCTGGGAAATTCGGTATCCAAAAGCACAGCACCGACAGAAGTTACAGAGTTACAGAATATTATATATACACACACACACACACATATATAAATACAGAGACATATAATATAAATAAAATATACGAAGGGGATGAATAGGAATAAAAATAAAAATACAAGTGAATTGCACATTTCAAGTATTGAAATTGACTATTAACAAAAGTATTTCACAGTGAGGTGAAGAGGCACTACAGCTTAGTTGTTCCCCCCTCCTTTGTCCTCCTGTCTCCCCTCCCTCTCCCCTCCAGAGAGGAGTTAAACAGTTTGATGGCGTGTGGGACAAAGGAGTTTTTAAGTCTGTTAGTTCTTGTCTTGGGGAGAAGCAACCTGTCACTGAACAGACTCTTCTGATTGTTTATGGCCGTGTGCAGAGGATGCCCAGCATTGTCCATAATGTCCAGCAGCCTTTTTTAGTGTCCTTTTCTCTGCCACTGACACCAGAGTGTCCAGCTTCATGCCGACCACAGAGCTAGCCTTCCTGATCAGTTTCTCCAGCCTGGATGAGTCCTTCTTTGCTGTGCTGCTCCCCCAGCACACCACAGCATAGAAAAGTACTCCAGCAACCACCGACTGGTAAAACATCCTCAGGAGCTTCCTGCAGATGTTAAAAGACCTCAGTTGGCTTTGGGCTTTTTTACACAGGTGCTCTGTGTTGCATGACCAGTCCAGTTTGTTGTCCACCCACAGCCCGAGGTACTTGTACTTGTTGACCACCTCCACCTCCTCCCCCTCTATCTGAACCGGCAGTGGACCTTCTCTGGACCTCCCGAAGTCCACAACCAGTTCCTTATTCTTTGAGGTGTTGAGTTGCAGGTGGTTTGTGTGATTATATTGTATTCTAATATATTTTTTTAAAAAGTCACGTGAGAAACATCTTTAAATACTCATTTTAGCAAATATTGAATCATACTGATAATCAGATTGATTTCTCGTGGTCTCATGGCTTTTTTCACATTACTTCGAGTACATAATATAATATTTAGTACTGCATTTTTCAGTTTTATCGAATATTTTTTCTGATGCTGGTGATTTTTAAATAAAGCTGTTTAACCTTAAATTGAACGGTGATGTAATTATCTTGGCGTCATCGTGACACGCACCCCGGCGGTCAGACTTTGTCATTCTCATCTCCACGGTGACAAAGAGCTGCATGGAAAAAACTACCAGAGTCAGAGAGAGTTGTTTAGGACAGAGGTCATGCTATCTTCTTACCCAGAGGAGCGTTTCTCCTCTGGGGGAGAGACGGGACACTGACAGCCCTGCTGCTATAAGGGCAACAGGGAGGGGGATTTTACATAAAAGCATCTCATTGTATAAAGTATAGGATGCTTCTCAAGGAGAATACAAAATGTGATGCTGAAGAAGTCATGTTGAGAAGTAGATTTTGTGTGTACGTAAAAAAGGTAAATAAGGCTGTTGGTAAAAGTAGTTAAAATACAGTTATAAATACAGTGACATCTATAAATATTTTGTGATCAGCCTGAAAATGATGGATTTGTACTGTATTTGTGTAAAAATAAGATTGACTAATAATTTATCTGACACTTGAAGGCTTCTTCATATTTTTAACAGTATGTTTTTACTCGTAATGTGAGAGCAATGACTTTGAGATGATGCAACAGACTTGTGCTCTATATGATGGAATATACCAAGTTTCACTTTCTGCCCTTCGTTTGAAGCCTCTTACTCTCGCACAGTGCAAGAAGTGGCTTCCACGGAGTGTGATAACTCATCACAGAGCACGCGAAGCTTCAATTTGGTTTGGCCAGAGCTCCTGATTTATCAGTATCTCCTTCAGCAGCGCTCTTTTCGTATCAGCGCTGCGTTACATCTTGCTGTGCTCGCTGTCAATCACCCAGCGCTCTCAGAAAATAGAGGAAGAAAGGCAAGTCTCTCAGAAAAGAAACCATCGAGAACACCCTGCCTTTTACTCTTTATTGTTGCATACATATCTTCTCCTTTTAAACCTCTTAACTGGAACAGCAGTATGTTTCAATGACATTTTCCTTAAAGGTCTGATTATACTGGATTTTATCTGCTGCGGGGAGGGTGTGTGTGTCTGCTTTAGCAAAAGATATGAGTATCATGCTGTGACATCTGCTGCAACACTCTGACTATTCCTCTTGAGGCAAGTTGGATGCCAGTTATATGTGTGTGTGCGTGTGTGCTCATCTACTATTAAAAGAGTGACACAGATAATCTCCTGACATGGCCACTTTTTGTGTTTGAACAGCTCAGTGTTTATCTTTATGTTGTTTTTTATGGCAGCCCACATCTCCCTCCATTTATGCTGATGATTAACTAACCATTTGTCACGATGACGATTTTTGCCTTGTTTAGCTCACGTGACGACATCAATCTGTCTTCAAGTGTTCTTATATTTTTTAAAACGAATGTTTTTAAACAGCACATTGAGATGAGCTGGCAATAGATGGCATGTCTGTATAACTAAGTGTATTTTTTTTTTTTTTATCACAGGTTTCAGCTGATTGAAGACCTGTCCTATGAAGATTTGAAGAAGTGTTACAGGGGCTCGGTGAGTCTGATCTCTTCTTTTTGCTCCTAACTGTGTCTGTGACTCAAGTCCAGTTAATTGTATTTTACTTTAAATACTCAATAAAAGTGGAACATCCTTTAAAACATTATTTTCTTTCTCTGTACTGCTAAATTAAATCTGAAAGCAGATAAATGCGCTCAGTCATTGAATCCTTTTTATTTCCTGTGGTTAAGATGATAAAGTTGAGAAACATTTGGACTCCTTCATTTTACGTTTGTACCAGATTCTTGCCCCATTAAAAGAGAATTTACAGCAACGTTGTCATCAGTGAGTAGAAATAATACAACCGCACCACAAACTAAACCCCATAATACCATTTGAACTACAAATTTGTCAACAAATCATCCCCCAGTAATGGTTGCAGCTTTCACGCAGTGGCATTTGAGCCCTCTGAATTACTGTAACCTACTGTAAGCTCCATAGTCCTGACGACAGGAGCTGCTCTAGCGTGAGCTATTAATAGAAAGACAAAAACAGGAGCAGCAGATAATAACAAACAGAGCACCTACAAGTTGAAGGAAAGATAGATGAGCTACAACGGGACACAAAAAAAGAAGAAACTTAATCTTGTGCTGGAGATAGCTAGAGGTGGAAGTGAGTCGAGCTGCGAGAGAGGAGGGTGGGGAATGAATGAGCTCTGTCGTGCATTCGGGGGAGGAAAATGGACGTTTTTTTCTTTGAACAAGGGAAGAATTTTAGGTGTGAGACACTGGCACTACAGACAAGATGCTGACAGAGGAGAAGAGGAAAGGTAAAGGCAGAAAAAGAGCAGACTTCAAGTGAGAGCAGTGAGGAGTACCAGTGTTTTTTTATAGATGAGGGCAGAGTGTGTGTATGTGTGTAAAGGAGAAGAGGGAGGGTGTCAGCTGGGTGCTGTAAAGTGTAGTGTCACTGGTGTATCTGAGGAAGAGAAAGACAACCTTGTAGTTGTGAAAGAGCTCAGTGGCTGTAAAAACCGAGGCGTCTGCAGCGCGTGTGTGTTGTGTGTGTGTAGGTCCGCACATTAGAGCCACGTGTGTGTTTGTAGGACGTGTTGACTAGAGGTAGTTGCACAGAGGCAGTCCTCTGTCACAGTACTGACCGACGACAGGGGAACAGTGTGTGTCTTGCAGCAGCTTGCTCCAGGCCTTGGATGTTCGCGAGTGTGTGTGTGAGTATGGTGCCAACGTGCTGAGCCTGGTGCAGAACTCGCGTCCTTTGAGGGAGAGGGTGGCGTCTGCGCCGAGCGGAGCCGGAGTGGCCGGTGGCGGCGGTGGTTCCGGTGCTGTGCAGGCAGGCCGGTCCGCCAAGGAGCTGCTCATGACTCTGCCCTGTCCCTCTGCACAGACTGTCAGCAAGTACAACTCGCAGTACCACAAACTGTTCCAGTGCGTGCCCAAGGATGAGATCCTCATGAAAGGTACTGTGTTTTTTACTCTGTTTGGCTCAAGCTGCTCATCTATAGTAACTGAAGTGAGTCAGTTAAGCAATCATCAGAATGAAAAAGATTAGTTTAATTGGTGGCTGTTATCACGTAAATGAATTGGAAATAAAATGTTTGGCGACCTTGAAGTTGCAACGAATGAGTCATTACGTGTTATTCATTAAAAAGGTAACTTAATCCATTTTATATTGTTCTTTTCTTTTATGTAACTCAACCTCGGGCTTTTCAGGTGCCTTTAAACATCTCCAACTCCTCCCTAACCACACCTTTAATCTTTTGTATATCGGGTAGAAAATAAGAAAATAGAAAATAAGATGTTTAGCGAGACGTAGCCGTACAGTTTGAAGGGATTTACTGACCGCCCAGCAGTCACGGCGTAGCCTCGGTGGCATCACACGCCTCTGCTCAGTCCTGACCAGAGCTGCAGCTTCACCCATCCGTCACCTCACAAACTAGAGCTGCATCAGAAGTCACTCATCCGTTCTTTCATTCATAGCTCCCTCTACTGAAACTCGATAGTGAGAATTAAATGGAGCTTCTCTTTGGCAGACATTAATGCGCATGCAGGGGGCGTGTACTTTACTTTTCAGGTTTTTAAGTAAAAATATTTTTAGTAGAACTATTTTTTTTACTATTAAGCTTTTTAAGGTTTTCTTCATCAAGTTTTACTGTTGTTAGAAGAGCTTTTGTCTCTTCTATCCTCAGTGTACTCCTGCGCTCTTCTTAGAGATATCCTCCTACAAGGCCGGCTATACATTTCCAGAAACTGGCTGTGTTTCTATGCCAACCTCTTCGGCAAGGACATCAAGGTACGAATGACTGGCAGACAGCTTAATAAATTTAAACCGACTGAGAAACTTGAACCGGGTTACTCCCTGTCAGAGTCTGACAAGCGGATCTGAAAAACTTACAAACTGATTGGACAAATTATTTGTCTGAAAGTCAGTCAGGCTTACAGACTGAGGTGAAGTTTCACAGTCTTCTATAAAATACCTCTGTCTGTCTGTATGTGCGGTGAATTTATATACGAGGGCCAGTTAGACTTACTGAACCTTTAACCTTAATCAGCTATGTTATTCTCTCTTTGATGTTGTGCAGTGTACCTTTTCCTTCATTTCCTTGAAACCAAACCTCTCGTAACATTTCAGTGACAATAAGCTACTTATTCAGACTGCATTCCTCACATTCTGACTGAAATAAGACACGCTTCGTGTCCACTTTGAGCTTTCTCTGAGGGCTTTTCGTAGATGGATATTAGCTCTAACTTCCCTGCTACCATCTACTGAAATCACAAGGGTGTTATTTCCTTATCACCCCTGCTTTAAAAATCTATTTTTTTCCTTAGGTGGCCATCCCTGTCGTTTCTGTGAGGCTGGTGAAGAAGCACAAAACAGCAGGCCTCGTACCCAATGGCTTGGCTATCACCACAGACACCGGCCAGAAGGTAAACATTACAGTCACCATAAACTGAAATGCTCATGCTGATTAGCTCAGCAAGGGCGTTTTTTCCACTGAAGCTGAGATGGAAAAAAATAGAACGGTGCTATAGTTAGAAGCAGAGTGAAGTCCCAGCTTGCTAACACAAGAGAGCGAAAGGTTTTTCCACCATTACAGCAATGTTAAGATGAGCCTCTTAACTTCCTGTCACACCAGATTTAACCTCTCATCAGGTGGTGCTTTCAAGGACAATTTGCACCTTTCAGCTCTTGCCCTGGCCCCAACAATGCGTGAATAATAATAGCTACATTAGCATCTAGTTAAATCTGGGTAATTCATCTTCAACTGCCAATTAGTACTGTGCAAAAAAAAGACCTATAAACACACTGAAGTCAGTGTGGCCCAGAGGGTGAAAAATGTTTTAATGAATTGTTCCACCAAATTAATTATTTGTGTGCACCGCGCATCGTGCTGAGGGAGAGAAGAGGGGCAAATTAACTCGTTTTTAAAAGCATGATTTGCTCACTCGAAAGGAATGATAAAAAAAAATGGTGAACGCAAAAAATTCAAAGTTGTGATTCATAAAAAACCCACAGAAGTGGCAGCACTCTAGTAATTTACAACTGAACTCTATCATGTTGCCCTATATTTATAGAGTAATGTGGTCAAACATTAACTGTGCTGCGTTACATATAAACTACATATCAAGGTTAGAAATACTGTCAGCTGACAAGATAGAACGGAGATCGTTGTTTTCATTGTTGTCCTGTTTTAAAATGTTCTGCTATAAACCTAAATAGATAAAGACAGAGACAGATGTTTTGTTTGTTTGTTTGTTTGTTTTACAAGGAAATATTTTACTGAATATTCTTTCTAATTGGAGCAGACATATGTCCGCACACATATAGACAAAAGAGCAGCTTCCTCAGCATTATGAGAATCAAAAAGGTTAAAGCCATTCTGTCATTATACGACCTATATAATGCACCAAATCACAGAAGTATTCATTAAATATTCTAACAATGGATCTTCCCACTGTAAAAATCTGCCTACCAGGATATACAACCTCTGTCTTTACCTTCAGTTTCTTTCATTCTTTCTTTATTTCTCCTTACACTAACTCAGCTGATCAAATATATGTTTACATTCTTTGCGTGCTAAAATCCATTCCTACCAACTAAATGACCTCAGAAGATAAATCGTTGTTATATTTACATCACGTAGTGTGACTCACCGGACAGCACGTTAGTTTATAGCATCATCTTATTTAAGGAATTAAAGACACACCTGGGTTGAAGCATGTGACAGACATAACATAATTAGTCGTGACTGTTTATCATCTTAAAAGCGACTGATAACGCACGCACGCACAGTGATTCAAATTTCCATCCAGGTCAAAGGAATATTGGTACGTGAGCCAAAATGAGATCAGAAAAGTCCAGGTGACTTCTAACAGATTTTTTACAATTCAGTAAAATCAGAATCGAAATATTTTTATGCTTGTCTGCAGCCATAAATGTACTGCATGCGGACTAACATCATAAGCATTAGTGTTATGGGGGAGGCAGGGGGAATGTGAAACAGAAATAATCTCTTATCTAAACTGAGGGTCTTCTCAAAATTGTAAATAGAAACCTTAACTGGCTGCATGGGTATACGCTGCTGTGTTGTTCTCAGGTGTTTACTGCACAGTAAAAATTATAATGATAAAGTTAACTGAATGTTTATTTCCCTGTTTCTCTTTTTTATGTTCTCAGTATGTATTTGTGTCTCTGCTATCAAGAGACAGTGTATATGACGTCCTCCGCAGGATCTGCACACACCTGCAGGTGACAGATGGAGGACACACACACACACACACACATATAGAGCTACACTGCTAATTTAATTTGTCATGGTGTACATGTTAGTTACAGAAGTGATCTGCTTTTCCTCTTCAGGTCAATGGGAAGAGTCTGAGCTTGAAGCAGTTCATGGAGGAGCCAACCTTATCCCTGGTCAGTGAGGACATGTCTTCCGCTGAGAGAAACCACTTTAAAAAAAAAACTGTTAAAAATCTTAAAACTGGAAAAATTAAAGCAAGTGTACCCCTGAAGTAGCTTGAAACACTGATCAGAGGGCTGACTAACCTTCCTACACAGACAGGATCAATACATCATTTTGTTGCAGCTGCAGCCTCACAGTGCATTATTCCCCGAGTCTGCAAGATGCTATCAAAGAGCTCTCTGAAGTCACCTTGTGTGTTTGTGTGCATGAACACACACACACACCACAGGTTACACTGCGACAGAACAGCTTTTGCATGAAGGAATAATTAAGTTGTGTTAACGTACTTGTCCTTGATCATACTCTAACCTGGACTGATAATAATCATGGAAACAGGGTGTTTGATTATCATGTCATCATACTATGGCAAAAGTGAAACATCCAAGAGCTTTTAAAAGTTTATACCTGCATTATTACCAAAACAAAATTATTTACACCCAGATTTCTTTCCCTTGCAACCTTACAGGCTTTGATCTAATTTAAGGCTTTTTACTTTCAAAGAGGCTTTACTATTAATAATATAATAACCATTTATTTAAAACCAGACGTGTGCTGACAGCTCATGTGTTGATCTGTTGTTCTCTTCCTCCTGTGCCACAGGATGACTTCCCAGCTCCAGACGTGTTCCCAGTGGTTGATGAATTCCCATCAGTGTTAAAGTGGAGAAGGAAACCCTCGGTCGTGTCTGTGTCCTCCTCCCTCCCCGACCTCCTGGGGAACTCAACCAGCAGCCTGAGTGCCACGGACACACCCTTCAAATCAGAGCAGCAACTCGAAGGTGATAAAACTAGATAATGATGCAGCGTTACATCATAGATACAAAGGTCAAGGCTTCACGCAAGGCCACGGGTCTTGTGAGTTTTGACTAATTGAGTTTTATGACGCAAAAAGAGGGAAGTAATCTCACAAGCGGGTTTTCAGTCTCCGTTTAAAAATAATAAATTATCTTTCTGTATAACACGTCCCAGTGGTAAAGGTACAGATTTTCACAGGAGTGCAGCATGGAAAGAAAATCTACTCCCAGCAGGGCAGTGCCTGCATTATGCACTCTAAGAGTGAGTATTGTATTGTATCTTTATTTTAAACATTTTTAATTTGGGGGGAGTATAAAATTTTTAAGATGTAAGGAGGTGTTAATCTGTGAGGTTTAAGGGTAGGAGGAAGTCATTTTTAGTATGAGGTAAATTAACTTTGGAGAGACTGAAGACATGTTACTGTGTGTTTTCTAAATGTCATTGATTTAGTAGAAGAAGACTAATCGATTAAACATAACAAAGGCCATACACTGGACCTTGTTTTTTCTTTGGGTCTGAATATTGATTATATCTGTTCTAAGGACATTTTTATTTCTGACCATTATTGTGTCTTTTTTAATATGTTTTTTTATGAGCCTATGTCTCCTGTTCATCGGACAGTTATTTCCCGCACTTTAGACTCCTCCACAGCACAGAAGTTCTCTGATGTTTTTAATTTAACATTATCCCCACAAAACGATGTTGATTTTTCTATAGCTCTATTCAATTATCATTGTCTTTCGATCTTAGATGAAATCTGTCCGATTAAAATGAGACCTGTGCCTGTTTCCAAGTCTGTACCCTGGTTAAATGACAACATTCGTCTTATAAAACGTAATTGTCGTAAAGCCGAGCGGTTATGGAGGAAAACTCACTTAAATGTTCATCTCCTCTATTTAAAGGATCTTTTAGCCTCCTTTAACAATGCTATTAGAGTTGCGAGGGCTGCTTACTTTTCTCAGTTGGTTGCAAGGAGCAGAGGTAATCCTAAAGTTTTATTTGATACTATTACTAATATTATTACTCCTGCTCCACCTGCTGCTATTATTTCTTCTGTTGAAGATTGTGAAACTTTTCTTGCTTTCTTTTTAGAAAAAATTAGCAACATAAGGAAAAACCTGTCTTTTTCAGCGTCTGCGCTGTCTGTTCCCACGCCAGCTCGGCCTGTTGTTTTAGAAGGTTTTTCACCTGTTTCACTACCAGAGCTGGGAAAAATAGTTAGTGCAACAAAATTATCCTCTTGCTCTCTTGATTTTTTACCTGCATCATTATTTAAAAATGTCTTTTACTCTACTGGTCCCTGTATTCTTACTATAATTAATACCTCCTTGGCCTCGGGCATAGTCCCTGCCTATTTTAAAACTGCTGTTATACATCCCTTGTTAAAAAAGCCTATGCTGGACCCATCTCTCACTAGCAATTATAGACCGATCTCAAAAATTCCGTTAATTGCTAAGATTCTAGAGAAGATCGTGGCTAAGCAGCTTACAGCAGTTTTAGATAAATATAGTATTTTCGACAAATTTCAATCTGGCTTTCGTAAAGTTCATTCCACTGAAACAGCCCTTCTTAGAGTTTCTAATGACATTTTGTTACAAAGCGATGGAGGTAAATGTTCTGTTCTCTTAATGTTGGATCTTACGTCGGCCTTTGATACTGTTGACCACTATATTTTACTTAACAGGCTGAAACACTGGGTTGGTGTCTCTGGGACTGCATTGAAATGGTTCTCCTCGTATCTCTCTGAACGATATTCTTCTGTGGCAGTTTCTAAGTATAGATCATCTTCTGCGTCCCTGTCTTTTGGTGTGCCACAAGGCTCTGTGCTAGGGCCATTACTGTTTTTAGTTTATTTACTCCCTCTTCAGCACATTTTGAGCCCTTTTGAGGATATTTGTTACCATTGTTATGCGGACGATATCCAACTCTATATATCTTTTAAACCGGAAGAGGCTTCTAAGCTGCGGCTTTTAAATGTGTGCTTGGAAACCATTAAAGGCTGGATGGCTGAAAACTTCCTCCAACTAAATGAAAGTAAAACCGAAGTCCTCTTATGTGCCCCAGATAGACATATACCCAGTATAATAAATGCTCTTGGTCCTCTTTCAACGTTTGTAAAACCATCTGTCAGGAACTTAGGGATTATCCTTGATCCTGCTCTTACGTTAGATAGTCATGTTAAATCTCTTGTTCGGTCTTGCTTTTATCATTTAAGAAATATTTCTAAATTGAGCTCTATTATATCCTATACCGAACTGGAGATTGTTATTCATGCTTTTATCTCTTCACGACTGGACTATTGCAATTCCCTGTTTACTTGTTTAAATAAAGGTTCTTTGGAGCGTCTGCAGATCGTTCAGAATGCTGCAGCAAGACTTTTGACGAAAGCTTCTAAATTTTCACATATAACACCGTTGCTCATGCAGTTACATTGGCTTCCTGTTGAATTTAGAGTCCAGTTTAAGATTTTGGTTTTAACTTTCAAGGCTCTTCAACAACAAGCACCACCATATATCATTGAACTTTTACAGCCCTATGCCCCTAGTAGGTCTCTGAGGTTGAGTAGTCAGGGCCTACTTGTCATTCAGTATACGAGACTGAAAACTAGGGGTGATAGAGCTTTTGCTACTGTGGCCGCCAGACTGTGGAATTCCCTTCCTCAGGACTTACGATCCGCTGATTCATTGATTACTTTTAAAAAACAGCTAAAAACACATCTTTTTAAAACTGCCTTTTGCTAACTTTGTTTGTATTTTGTCTTTTTAATCTGTTATATCTTGTAAAGCACTTTGTGATCTCTATCTAGAAATGTGCTATATAAATAAAATTTTACTTACTTACTTACTTAATAGACACTGCTCAAAAAAATGAAAGCAACACTTTGAAAACATATCAGATCTCGATGGGGAAAAAGAATCTTCATGCTGGATATCTATAAAGATGGACTGGATGCCACATTGTTTGATGGGAATGAAAATGATCAGCCTATGGACGGCTGAATTCAAATATAACCCAAAAATCAAAGTGGAAAAAAATGTTGAAATTGATCTTGGATCTGGACCCGGGCATCACTGAGTTCCTGGACAGTCTGAGGTGCAACCTGGACAGAAACACAATGCCCCCGAGGTGCTTTATTGGATTTAGGCTTCCAAGAGTGGAAGCCAGTCAGCGTTGTCAATTCCTGCATCCTCTTGCCAGGAGGAACCCAGGACCCACTGCACCAGTGTAGGGTCTGACAGTGGGTCTAAGGATTTCATGCGATACGTAATGGCAGTCAGGTTGCCGTTGTCTGGCCAGTAGAAATCTGTGTGTCCCTTCATGGATATGCCTCCCCAGACCATCACTGACCCACCACCAATCAGTAATCCTGAACCATGTTACCATGTTTGCCAAATGCAAAACTAATGAAAAAACAGTCAGAAAAGATGAGTAGGGAAAAGAATCAATAAATATCCCAGAAGTTCGATTAAATTGATGCTATACTCTTATTAAATTGTTTTTTTTTTGAGCCACACTTATTTGCTGTTTAACATTTTTATTGTTAGTTGAATGCTGTGCAGACAGAACATGTGTGTGAGAGGGGGGCATTGAGAGAGTAATTGCTTTTGGATTGCAACGTTCCTCTTATGCAACAACACATTAAGCCTCAAATGGAGATTAAATCATTTGAGGGGCTTGTATTAAAAAGCTTTGGGCGGGTGCAGATTAAGTAGAGATTATGACGAGCAATGTCTGCCGTCCAAGTTGTGTGAGGACAGCTTCCGCGTTATCTGCTGAATATTGTTTCTGCATACTCTCCTCCAATAATGCTGCTCTCTATTAAATGTCAGATCAGCGTGAGCTTTTGTGTACGTTATTGTCACAGCTCGTCTGTGGAGTGGAAAGCTGGGATGTAAGTCAACACCTATATTACAATTGTTTTATCTCACTACAAAAACACACCACAGTGTAAAGAAGAAGAATGCACATAATAACAGAGCAGTATGGAGGCTGTGGTTCTGTATGACACAGACTGTTTGCACTGTTTACAGTGAATGAAGAAAAAGGTAGAAACAGAATTAGAGTATCTATTTATGACTCCTCAACTCTGGATATCGTTTTCAGGGAATATATGAAAGCACTGTAATTGCATATGAGTGGTAGACAGGCAGCAATATTTAAAGGGGACTATGTGGTACAGTCAACCACTATTAATGGTTTTATTATACTGTGTGTGTGTGTGTGTGTGTGTGTGTGTGTGTGTGTGTGTGTGTGTGTGTGTTACAGAGCGAGCTCTGCAGACAGACAGAGGTCTTTTATCTGAGCCAGTGGCAGAGTTGGGCCAGATGGAGTACCAGCTGCTCAAGTTCTTCACCCTGCTGTGAGTATACTGAGGATACAGACACCAACAACACCACCTTCATCTCCTCCAGGAGCTGACTCACAGCTACGCACACACACACACACACACACACACACTAATGCAGAAATATAAATAGTGGATGATTGACTCATAGTGAACACAGGGGGTCAGAGCTGATAAAACACCTTTTATTTTGTATTTGTTCCACACAACAAGTTTCCTCCCATGAAACTTTTCTAAGATTTGTCTCTTATATAAATAAATCATTTATCTTTAGGACAGTATGTGCTCCTTCCTCCACCTGGGAGACTGTGCATTATCCAGAAAGCATTAGGTCAATCTGCTAGCTGTTTATTATGTTGCTGACCCCTGTCCCCTGTCTGAATAAGAGGAAGAGACTAATCTCTCTGAGATATAACAGACTTATTCAGAAGTAGATAAATAGGTAAATCATCATGTTATTATCACTATGTAATAATGCAGAGTATATTTTAAAAACTACAGCTAAGTTATATTATATAAAAGTCCCAACATTTCATTTTATTATTATTATTATTATTATTGTATATGAATGACTGTGGCTGCATAATAAGAAAGAAAAGACATGATTTGTTACAGAATCAGTTCTTACTCTTCTTTAGGCTGAGTTGTTGCAGGACAGTGTAGCCAAATGCCGCCACCCAGTGTTCATCAAAAGCCATTACAGCCCTCATACTTTGTTACAAGACTCATTACTATCAGCAAAGATGACATACACTTTTAATTAGACCAACGGGTGCATCTTTTCTTCTGTCTTCAGTATTATTCTCCTCATCTTGTCATCGTGCTACTTGGCCTTCCGTGTGTGCAGTCTGGAGCAGCAGCTGTCTTTCCTTGGTAACCCAAATCTACCCCTGAGAGAAAGGTAAGTAACGTGGTGTCAGTGGCATCATCAGTGATTTAAATAATGTTAAACTGTGTAATATGGGTGCTGGTATGGCTCACCTGGTTAAATTTGCAACCACACTGCAGAGGACTGGGTTTAGCCCGACCTGTTATTCCCTGTTGCTCTATCCCTGCTGTTCTGTCTACGATTACAAACAAAAATAAAGGCTAAAAAAGTATAATCTGAATAATTATAACTGGAATTTGCAGAAATAAATAAAAAATATCAGCAATATTATTAAGTTATGATTATTATATTGTATTATTTTATGATATTCTTGTATTTTGTTAATTCTGTTTAGCAGGAACAGTACTGATTAATGCTGTGCAGTACTGCTGTATGTGGGAGCAGGTGTAAAGACTGATAAATAACAGCACATTTCTGGTGTCGGAGTCCACTACCAGGCTGCTTTCTCCTCATCTAGATAACCAACCGCTGTCTGCTGTGAGCCTCCAGACTGGCTGCTGTTTGCTCTCCTCCCGCCTCAGAGTCGACGATGCCCTTCTGCACAGATCCAGGACCTGCTTAGAGCCCAGAACAGACCAACCTCCGCACCAGCTGCACCGTGCAAAGGTGCAACAACAACCCAACTCCGGGCTCCTTATGGACTTTCCCACCAGGGAACGAGTTCCCAATCAGTGATCACTTCCAGACTATGCAAACAGACTGTCTATTTTTTTCTAAATATAAAGTAGCTTTTTACTTTAGATTATGATTGTCTCCCAGGATCTGTCCCTCTCTCCGGCATTTCATCTTTAACCTGGTGACGCCTCAGTGTAAGGCGATCCTGAAATAGTGAGTAGATTACTGTTGAATCTGCTGTTTGTGGCACTCATCTTTTTTTTTAGTAGCTGAGCGATAATTCAACACATTAATTACTTGAAAAAAGACTGAGAATGAAGACGTCAGGCACGTTATGGGTGTAGCTTGCACATCTCACCATACTGTGACTGACAAAAACTGGACTGAACCAGATGTATTCTTCTTATTTAACCTCATTTTAAAGGATAAAACTAGTTACCACTATGCACTTTCTCTTAGTACAGGTCCACATGATTTCAGACGTATGTGACTATTTGAATCATTTTTCATGATATTTATGAAAAAAGGTAATGTTGCAAGCACAGACTGTTGACTGAATGAAGTTATACGTCATATAATTTGATAAAGTGGACACATCCCTTGTGGGTGTTAACTGTAATGTGAATGGGACGATTAGATGACATGCATCTCCTTTGTTTTTCATTGTATCACTAGTCAGCTGTGTGGCAGGTGTTCCCCAGGTTCTTTTATACGTTTCAAATGAAGAGTTAAGACTTAAAATAACACTGATGTGTCATATTGTTGGCTGATGATGAGTTTTCAGACATGTGACATGTAACCCTCAAGTCCTATTTTGTGAAATCCCTGTGAATTAAATTGGAAAACAGTGTAAATAAGCAAAAGAGAGAGAAAAAGTCTGTGGCTTTTACTTGTTTTCCCGTCAATTTGGGTGCCAAGACTTTTACTGTCTGGTTTTCCATGCTGTCATATTGGCACGGCATACACGACCACAAAAAGGCTGGACTCCAAGACCACTGCAAATTTCAGTAACCTCCACAGCTCAGGCTAAATTATAAAACTGGCCCACGATGTTGGCAGAAGCACTCGGCGCTTAATAAATTACATACGGTACGTTGGCCGAACATCACTGGCACGGGTTTTCTTTCTGATGAAATCAGTTTAAATTTAATAAATTGTCGCCGTTTTTCATGCGCTGAAAATGTCTACTTTGTAACATTTTAACTATGAAAAACAACCATGACTTTAACCCCTGGGGCATCCTAGAAAAATGCATACACTATTGGTCTTAGGAGCCACAAATCGACCACGCCCAAAAAAGTGCTATAAAAAATTTATATATTAATATTTTTTTCCACTTTAATGACGTGGAGCCCTCGTTACATGTTACCCTGAGGGTAAAGATTTGCTTATTTAAATACAAATATTCACTAAAGCTAGTCTGAGGAAGCAGAAAATCACAGGTGAGTAATTCAATTAGATTAAATTAATAAAAACAAAAACAGATAATAGATCTGCTTCTCTGGAGGAGCGCATTAAATGACAAATTCATCCATACAACAATCGGAGGGTTGGAGTCGATCCCAGGTAGTCCATTAAACTGAACCCTCGCATTCACACCTACAGTTGGTGATATCCAAGCTTCGTGCCTTTGGATTGTGGGAGGAAGCTGGAGCTCTGGAACAAACCCACAAACATGCATGGAGAACAAACTCCGCACGGAAACGTTCCAGTCGACTCGAGAAGCTTCTTGCTGTGAGGTGACGTCCAAACCACTGCAGCATCGTTCAGTTTGATTTCAAAGGCCATCTGCAGCCCAGACTGTCCTCTTAATGAGTCAGATCACAGTGCCCACAGAGTCGTACAGACATAATAAAAACATGTCAGTTGAATTGAGAAAAGTGAATAAGAGGGACTCGTTGCCTATGGGACTAATTGACCTTGTTGTACACTCAGAGTATAGTTAATATTTAAACCCAGCAATATTCAATGGCATGCTACATCATCAACAAAAAAACTACAGACCTCCTGTACACTGCTTTATGCACATGTCCCTCCTTAACAGCCTCACATTTGAAATTATGAATACTTGAACGCTGCAGTCGATGCTATTTTGTTTGTTGGTGCTGTTGTGGGTTTATACAGATCATAGACTGTATATAAAAGAAGGACGGATCCATGCCTCCAGACCAACTTTTGCCTCTGTAAGTAATATGAAGTTCATAGTAGGCAACAAGAGGCATCCTTCATCAATCATTTGTAATAGCACATTTAACAGGCTAATCATCAACATCTGTGTGTCTGTGTGTTACAGAGCAAGCTGTCGGTTTGAATTTTAAATAAAATCTCATGTTACTGCTCAAAGATGTGCATATGTGATTTAGGCAGAATTAGCAGAACTTTATCACAAGAAACTACACTGACATCTAGTGAACAAACAGAACAGAGCCCTAAACTCCACTCAGTGTCTGAAATTAAATACAGCCGCTCAGCAAAGAGTGAAAGCAGCATGAATTATTCAGTGCAAAACTTACTGATTTCATTTGGCGGACAACGTCTGTATTGACTCATTTTTGCTCCAGAATCACCCAAGAGTCAGTATAAATCACGGTAGAGCAAAATTCTCCCTGTCTTATAATGACAGTTTTCTGTAATATGGCTGGCACTCACATTACTGTGCAGTCACATTTCTTTCTGAGTAATTCTGGTGTGTGTCTGTGTGTCTGTGTTTCATGTAATAAGACCAAACTTAATATCTCAGTTCTTGAAAGTAAGACTGTCCTGTCCTATATTTTTAGTCAGTATATTTACACACCACACATGAAGTTTATGTTTTAATCAAGTAATATCTCAGATTTTTGGATTTAACAAGACTTTTTAAGGATCATAGATGAAAATAAATGTTTAAAAAGGCTGCAAGGCTCACTGTGACAGCTTGAAAAGGCAGATGAAAGTGATGTAACTGAAGAATTAACTTAAGGGGTGAAAAATAGAGAAAGACCTTCACAGATTTAGTCAATTACTTTAAAGCATTTTGCCTTCAGGCGAGGCCTTGCCCCAGGTGACTGCAACTACAGCCTAACTTAAAATATACTAGAATTCATGCCATTGAATTACATTTAAAGTTGTCCTGCTGTATGGATCAATGCCATGAACTACCAAAGTGAGCTTGGTATAACATACCTGCTTTGTGCAGCACTCAGTCTTCTGGAGATCTCAAGAGGCACAAAGAGCAGGAGTCAACCACTGTGTCACACCAGTGTGTGTGAGAGTGTGAAGACAGCTGGAGTAATGGGGGCAGGTTGAAGCAGATGGCTAGACAAGCTGTAGCTTCATCCATACCTCCAGGGAGCCATATTGTCTGTCCTGAAATGCTCTTCTTGTTGACCTCTGACCTGTGCGGTGTGAAGGAGTGGGCTGACTGCGACGTCACGCTGATGTCCTCTGTTACACACGGCAAAATAGTCACATTGCTGGAAGTTTTCCAAGAAAATTACCTCAGTGGAGCATTGAATGCGTCTGTGTCTGCTGAAAGCACAAGTCTGTTACAGCTGCTATTTATGAAGTGAGAGGTGCTATATTTTAACTCCAAGACACCACAAATATTTCTTCTCCTCTCCTGGTACGAAATCTCTATGCAGCAGATAATTACAAGAGGCATACATCTTATCAAAACAATCTACAGTGAAACAATAAAATGATCTAGTTTGACAATTTTCATTGAAATGTTGTGCAAATGGTCTGCAAATAATGTAAAAAGTCTGCTAGGAAATTGCAGTGGAGGGAAATATTTACTCATGGTTGCATGGCTAGAGTTAAGCCTTATGTAAAATGCTTATTTACAAGTTTTTTTTGTGGATTTAGAGCTCTACTTGAGAGCCTAAAATCAGTGCTTCCTCTGTGCCATAACATTTCATAGAGGTGTATTGGAAAACCTCTGATTAAAGCTTCCCTGCCAGTAAGCTACATGATAAACTATGTTTTGATTAAATGAGGTTGGCTGAGACCAAAGACACGCCTCTATGCTCTCAAACAGTTGGATAGCTTCACTATATTTATATATATGTATATGTATATTTTGATTGAGTGCTAAATATTCACACCCAGCAGCACAGCCACCAAGTCAGACGATAGATAGATAGATAGATAGATAGATAGATAGATAGATAGATAGATAGATAGATAGATAGATAGATAGATAGATAGATAGATAGATAGATAGATAGATAGATAGATAGATAGATAGACTTGGCATATCTCAGCATGCTGTGCAGTGTGTCTTTAGCAAATCTGAGGAAACTGCATGAGGGGAAGACAAAAAGAAGAAGAAAGAAAAAACTGTCTACAGCAGATGAACAGTATGTGAAAGTCATGTCCTTAAGAAATATGGAAAAAAAATCGAGCAAGACCTGAAACAGGACCTGAGGGATACATCTGGCCCTTCAGTTGATTATTGTTCACTGAAATGTCATCAGAAATGGTCTCAGTGGAAGGGCGGCTGTCAAGAAGCCAAATTTGTGGTTCAACTCATTGTCATTGTGTACATAGGAGGTCAACAGTGCAACAGTGAGTGTCTACAGTGTAAAACACAGTGGAGGCTCTGTCATTATATATCTACCTGGCAAAAGCTTCATTTTTTTTAGCATGACAAAGTATACAGCCCAGCCATGTAAAGCAAACATGGCTTTCCAAGAAGCCGGTATGAAAAGGGGAAAAGAACTACAATGCTTGGACACTGCTAGCATGGGCGCCCACACAAACACAAAGCAGGAGATGAAGCATCGCTGAATATGTTTCCAAACCAACTTCATTCTAAGCCAAAGACTAGAAAATATGGTGAAGCATATCTTCCCTTTGGCTTCACCTGCACAAGTGCCAAGGTAGGTCTCCCCTGCATAATTGCTTTTCCCTTCGTCGGGAGCACGCGCTGGGCTGTCCAAATCACGAAGCGCGAACATTTTTCTTGTAAAACAAAGGGGAGCCCAGCAGCAAAAAGAGTTTGGGAACCACTGGCTTAGCCAGTCCCGGTGTCTCTCATCAGCTGGCAGCTGGTTCATTTGTGCTGCCAGACGCTCGTGGAGTGCAGTCAGCTTCTTCAGCCAGTAGGCGTGAACCATGTCAGGTCCTGGTGCTGTCCAACTCTTCATACTGGAGACCCTTTCTTGGATGTCTGCCGCTGTGATGGTTACTGGACCCTGTTCAGGGAGGTCGCTGTGGTCTGCCCTCAGATCCACTAGCCACTGAGCATTGCCGTTATGGGTTGCGTCCTTCTCCCATATGCTCTTCCAGTATTCCTCAGTCTCCAGCCTTGGTGGTGCTCTTCTCATATTGTTCCCCTGCCACTGAGAGTACACCTTGGCTGGTTCTGTGCAGAACAGCTGGTTTATTCTCCTGCCTTCTATCTCTCTGGTGTACCTCTTCAAGCGGCTGGCCAAGTCTGTGAGTCATTGCTTGGCATTTTCCAAGGCCTCAGGTATGGACAGGTTCCTGTACTTCTTAGGCACCTTCTTCATTGCACCTTTCTGCAACTCCGATAGTTGGCTAACCTCCCTCCGTGCTACCTTGATCTTAGCCTCTAGCCTCCTTCTCCATAGAGGGTACTGCCCCTTGTGGCTGTTCAACTTGTAGCCAAGCATCTCACTCATCACTGCTGCCATATTGTAGATCAGCTTGTTAGTCTGTTAGTTAATGGAGACTGTAGGTATCGTCTGTAGTGCTGCATTAACATCATCTAGTAGATCTTCTGAGGGTACTTCACGTAGTCTTGGCTACAGGGGATGCAGGTTTCAAGCTTGGCTATGATTTTATCTTTCAGGTCAGTTCCTCTCGCACTCAACGATCCTTCTCTTTGCACACTTGGGGCTTGGTACCCAATCTTGGGTGGGGGTGATGATATCTCCCCCCTAACCTGGCGTCCTGGTTCCCCCTTGCCCTAAGGATTTTAGTTCAAGTCCATTTTAACTACTTAACTACTACTCAGCACTTGCAGAGGATGAGAAATGACGGTCTGAATCTTCACGGATGGATTAACTGTAGTCTGTGAAAACTACCATGGTAGTACATGACATGTACATTTTCATTTCCCTCTCCGCTCTCATCCTTTAGTCTGCTTCTCTCTCTCCACATAAGCATCTGTGCTTCATTAGCTCTTTGGATTCTTTCATTTTCCTCCCAGCAATAACAAATTGAACCCAGCGAGCCGACCGCTGAAAGATCTGGCGTCCCACAAAACGCAGTGTCCATATATTACCACGGCCAGCGTGGTTAACAGTGTCCACCCAGTGACACAGGCCACAATATTTTCAAGCGCACGCATGTGGTGAAACTAAGAAAAATTGCTTTTCATGTTTGCATTTTTTTCTTTTAGCTTGAGCCAAATAAAGAGCCAAATGATGAGGGTGCTGTAATTTGCTGAGAGTTCAGAGTCAGAGTTTGGCATTTTGTGGTAAAAAGGCATTTTTTCTTTCTAGGACAGAGCTAATTAAAAAAAGTGATACCAGTCTCATTTTTGTACAGCACATGTAAGGTCACTACCAACGGTTAGTTAGTTTAGCTTAGCACAAACGCACTGGTAATGTGTTTTTTAAGGTTGAAAGAAGCCACGTGTAGCTGCAGCTCTAAAGGTCACAAATCAGCTCATTGTGTCTTGTTGCTATACTTCTTTTTTTTAACTTGTGGTGTAGAATCTCAGTGAGCTTTAAATAATATCTATTATAAATGTTAGTTTTTAGTTCATTTACCTCACATGTTAAAAACATATTGTTCCAATTGTCTAGTTTCCAAAGGATGCTGGTAAGAGTCATCAACCGTTCTCAGAGCCATCAATCTGTTCTTAATTGTGTTTCTGTTGCACACCAGATTTTAAATACTTGAAGCTGGAGTTTTGTTTTTTTCTTTTTCATTCTTTCTTTGTTACAAAAGACAGCTGGAAAAGTACAAGTCATAAATCTGTAATTCTCCAGCAGTTTTTCTGCTCATACAATGACTGTCCCACATAAAAACTACCTGACCCAGGGGGTGTGAGCCTGGCCTGCCCGTCTGCATTTCACTAGTACACGCTGTTAACACCGAGCACAATGCTGAGCTTTATCTCAGGGGGATGTGTGTTGCTCTTGCAGTGGAGCATCCAGTTTTTTCCTCTCTTTTTTAAAATTTCTGATGTGACATTGCGATAGAGACTTGGCCTACTTGCACCTCCTCAACAAAACGCATTGCCACGCAGGGCACACCTGCAAACTGTGCTGTTCAGGATGTAACTGAGCAGGTTTAGGCCTCTCTTTGGGATGCTGCTTGTTTTAATCAAGCCTTTTCTCACACATGCTGCTGCTTATGAAGCTCCACGTTGTTTAAGTTGGCCGCAGATGTGTTGTGACAGGATATGATGTCATTTGCAAGAGCCAACACTCCCCAAGTATGTTTTTTCTGAGAGCTCGGGGACAGTTTTGAGCTTCCATCATGAAACTATATGTTTCATTCGTAAGTACTTGTTTGCATTGGTTTGCATACATGTTCCTGAGGAGACACTGAGACATGAGGTGAGAGGAAACCTTGGCTGAGGCTCCTGAAATTAATTGCAAATGTTGTGTAGTGTGTACATTGAAGGTTTCTGAAATGAATTAAAACCAAAATACTTGCTGGAATAAATTTGGAGATGCAGGAACACAAGTACAGCTTGAAGACTAAGGCAAGCCTCAAATTCTCAAACACAGATGTCAGCTGTGTGAGAGCACTGAATGTTTTCTTTTATGACCTATGTATTACACTTCATTTTTCAGTATGATGAGCCAAAATATCTAAATCATTGGAAAAAATCCCAGGAACAACATAAAGTAAAACACAGCAACAAAGAAGTCTTGAGACATTTATCGATGCCTTTCTTTGAATGTGTGTGTTTTTTTTCTTGTTTTGCTGCAGTTTTATGGAGCTGGTGACTGCTGTGAAAAACAAAGCATTTGCAGGACTCAGAAAATTAAGTACACAAATGCACAGGATTACCTGATATATAAAAACAGGTTTTAGCAGTTGGAGCATTCAGATGTGTGTTTGCATGATGTCACACTTGTTGCAGGAATGAATGTCCAAGCAAAATCACTCCGAGGTTAGAGCATGCAGCACACAGAGAAACACAAACCAACCTACATTTCAGATTCTACAGGCCTCAGTTAGTATGTTAGCTGTTAAAGTTAATGACAGTGCAATTAGAAAAAGACTGAACGAGTACGACTTGTTTGGGAGCATTCGCAGGAGAGAGAGAAAAGACAGCTTCGGTTTGCAAAGCTGACAAACCACAAACAAACAAACCACAAGATGTCTGTAGCAATATTATTTGGATAGTTAACACTGAAATAGAGATGTTTGGCCAAAATGCAAAACCCCATGTCTGAAGAAAATCAAACACAGCACATCAGGATAAGCGTTTCAACTATCACCAACCTTTAAGCACGGTGGTGGAGGGGGGATGATTGGGGCTTGTGTTGCAACCACAGGACCTGGGCACCTTGCAGTCACTCAGTTGACCATGTAATACCATCTAGTCAAATTTGAGGCCGCCAGCTAAAGCTTGGCCCAAACACGGCAGAAACTCTACAACAGAAAGGCAGAAAAAAAATAAAGTTAAATTTAAAATAATAAAGGTGGCGCGATGGGCCAGTTAGAGAGCCCAGCCTGATTGAAAGCTGTAACACGGATATTAACTGTACTCATAGATACCCACTGTTGCAGTAATAGTGTTTCATTTACTTCTGCTTTTCTCTGAAGTGCTCACCTGTTATTCCCTTGATCCAGACGGTCCTGTTTTCCTTCATTTACGACTCCATTGCAACCAGCCAAAATGTTATCAGCACCTCATTTACACAAAGTGTCATTTTCACAGCTGCTATTTCATTTTATTGGAGCTAGTTCATTATAACTGCTTTATCAGTTTTACCGCACTGCCAGCCTAACTGCTGTTTGTCAGTATTGTTTGCAGTGTTTCACGTGCGCTTCCAAATGCCAGCTGCTGCTATTATTATTACTGGATGCGTTCAGCTCACTTTGCATAGTCAGGTGCACAAGCCGGGGTCCAGCAGGTGAGATATGGCCTGGAATAAGTGGAGATTATCAATAAACCCATGGCGGATTTACAGCGCAGTAAAACCACAAACACTAAGAAGCTTTGTTTTAGGCCACAGAAAGCAGGGCGTCGTTTGCCAAAAGAACAAACAGCATGTTACTGGATTTTGTAGGATTTAAATTGATCCATTTCTGTTTAGGTTATTTGGTATGTAATAAGTTCATATTCCTTGAAACTATGACAAATAGTCCTGGCATACTACACCAGGCTGAGAGTACCGGGAGATGACAACAGACAGAGAGCCGAGCTCTGTTTCCCTGTAAACACTCTTGGAGTGGACTTGACAAATTGGCCATTTAGAAGCAAATCTGTCTAAATGAATGTGTGTTTCTTTCCCTGGGCACTTTGTCTCTCTAATGCAGTGTGCTGCCTGGGCGGAGAATGCCCCAGCTTTGTGGCATTTTATGAGGACAATAGTAAACCTCGATGGCTCGTCTGACTGGTTACTCCGGATGAAATACGCCTGTGGGCTGTAGATGCGCACGGAATGCCAACGGAAGGAGAGAGGAGGGTGAACACAGTCTGAGCAGTGTGAATTTAAGAGGAGAGCAGGGCAGCCAGCCAGAGGAGTTGAATGCTCTTTGTTCTGCCACATGGTTACCGATGAGTATTCCTAACTATAATCTATGTGGCGGACTGATTTGGTGATGACTCTTCATTACAAAATTTCCGAGAGCCAACAGATGAAACTATGCTTACACGTCCAGCTTGTATTTAATCCTGACTTTACACAAGCTGTTTCTGTATAAAGGATCTAATACAAAACTGGACAATGATTTTTTAATTGATACACTCCCTCTTTCTAAAATCCAAATGACACGTTTGTGTGTCCCACCCCATCTCTAGGTATAGGCTGTGAAACTCTTTAATCCTGAATCTAAACTCGCTTTAGCTGTGTCAGTAGGGAGTATGTAAAACAGAACAATGCAGGGATCTTTTAATTGATCCACACTCCCTCCTTCTGAAATCTAAAAGAAATGGGTGCATGCCCTTCCTGTGCGCCTTCCTAATTTCAACTACAATACGAGCTGACAGCTTACAACAGTTACCCACCCATCCTGCATCGGGACGTCCATGGAAACATTGTGGGACATTTCTGATGTTTCTAAAAATTACAGCCATTTCATTTATTTTGAGCTAGTGAAGTGAAAAAGTCTTCACTATTGTTCTTATTTCCAGCTCCTTCTCTTCTCTATTTTTACTTGATTAGAGTAGCTGTGCATGATTCGCAGTTCAAACTGACCTCTCTTCATTTTCTATCGGACCCTGGTGCAGTTCCTCAAATTCCCTTGTCTGAAACGAGCTGTTTTGCGTGCTCTGCCTTTAAGCTAACATTCTTCTGATTGGTTGCCCCTTACAAACAGAAGGTTTAAAGAGCAGATGGCCGGGACTTATTTGCTGACAGCCAGAGCTGTTTGTCTGAGATGTCATCAGTAATATCTTGTCTCACTGACAACACAGGAAGCTAAAAATTGTTTTGTCGCATGCAAAGCAGTCTGAAGTCTGAGTGTTTGGCTCATTACACGTATACTGACGTCATGATTTGAAACTGAAGCTCGTGTTTACCATTGTAACAGTGTATGTATGATAGAAGATAAGGAAAAAACACATTAAAGCCACTTTTTTTTTTCAATTAGAATACAGTCTTAATATTTTGCCACTTATTGTTTCTGCTTAGTTTTTCTTAAAGTCTGCTGGGCCTTTAACAGCTGAATGTAACAACCTGGATATTGTGCTTTGTTCCACTTTGAGTACTAAATTACTGCTGTTAGTGCACTTCTTCAAGATACTGATTCATGTCATCATCCATTACCAAGGAACACTCAACTAATGAGCAAAATAGGAACATTTAAAACTTAAGGTATTCAAAAGCAGATAAACATTTGGGTGCCAGATTTTATGATACCCTGCGTATAGTGCTTGCAACACTTCGGCAATCAATAACACAGAAGGTTAAAATAAAAATCTACAAATCACACATTTAAAATTCAGTAAATCTGCAAATGTCATTTCCTCAGTGATGTAACCGCCTGTAAACCAGCGTGCAGTTCACTTTTCTGACATCAAATGACTTCAATTTCAACAGAAAGAAAATTAAAAACAATAAATAATTGTACCACTGTGTCAACAAAAATGTGACAAGAGTCACATTTATTAGCTCGACAGACAGTGAGCTCGATACATTCCACCACCCAACTCTGCCCTTTGTTCCATAAACACTCACAGCACGTCGGCGCCCTCATACAGCAGGAATTCTTCAAATTATCTCAAAAACTAAAAGTACGCACGTTCAAGCTGACGAACACAATGACTGTGTGACAAAAGTAGGAGCCAGAGTTCATGTGCACATTCTTATTGTCAATTCAGTTCATTTAAAATGACCCTGAGCAATAATCTGTGTAAACATTTCTACATTCGCTCCAAACTCAGAAAATGGAGAAAAAAAAAAAAGTCTGTGCCTCCTCTTCCATGACGTCCTCGCTCAATATGTACACAGGAGAAAATCTGTTTTATAGGCATGCTGGTGTTCTTGTTTACATACTTTTTGTTTCTGTGCATATACACGACACCAATGGTTCTCTGAAGTCATTAAATATTTGAAGCATTGCTTTATGTTTTTAACTCTTTTTTGATAATGGAGTATGACGGAGACTGTAATAGAAATAGATTTCATATATATAGTTATATACTGTATTGAGGGAGTGCATTCAGATTCTCCAGCAGTAGATATGTGGGGTGACAGCTTTTCTGCATACAGTGCGGGGCAATCGACGTGCTAAGGGAAAGACAGTGAGCAGCAGAGGTCATTCTGAGCTAAGCTCTGGATCAGTCTGCACCACTCGGCCCTCTTCTGGGTGATGTAGGCTGGGGTGATCATTTGCACAGGAAGGCGTGGCGAGCCCTCCACCCGGGCCTTCTCGCACAAGGCCTCGGCAATACAGATAACATACATGCCACAGTCATAGCTGTTCTGCTGGGATGGGCAGGGCTCCTCGACAAACAGCGCTTTCCTCCCTGCGCCCAGGAAAGGCTCCAACTTGCTGGCGATGCGCCGTGCGTGAAGTGAATTGCTGCCATTTTGAGAGTCATAGTGGGCAAAGTGGTTGGAGTTGTGATGATAAAGCAAGAGGCTCCAGTGGGACCCTCCAGCGGTCTGGTTGGAGTTGTCATTCACTGCTAGGAAGACCCAGCGACGAGAAGCAAGATCCAGTGGCTCCAGAAACAATGCCAACTCATCAGGGCAGGAAGCACATTTGATGAACTGGGTGACCTCTGGGCTGATAAAGATAACGGCTTCCCCCAGGACTCTAAAGCGCTCGGCAGCAAAGTACTCAAAAGCAAAACCAATGACTTGGTCATTAAGCCAGTAAGGTCCTTCCAGTAGAGAGACATCAGAGCGCCGCAGCAGGCTGTCATGATAGCTGAGCACTACAGGATCCATCCTCCAGAGCAGTCAGAGCGTGTCAATCTGAAAATACACAGAAACGCTTTAATGCTTAGGGTTCGGCTAATTGATTCGTCAGAAATTTACTGCTCGTGTTTTCTTTAATATGAGAACTGCTTTTCTTTGTCTCGTACTGCTCTTTTCTAAAATAGGTCCAATCAGCACATACTACCTTAAGGACGCTGTGATCTCACAAGCAATATTATTTAGCAGCTGTTGATCATCTACTCAGCAGAGCAGTAATTTCACAGAATAGAAACAGGTTCAGGGAGGGGGACCAATCTGACGAATTTAAAGGCGTCATTTGGGTTTCTTAGAGAATGCAAAAGGCTTCATTCACTTCATTCTGATGCCAGTTGGCCAGTACAGCCTGACACTGGTTTCAAACATGAAGCTTTTTTTCCACAGATCTCATCCTGGACTAGTGATTCAAACGCAGTCACAGTCTGTGTTCATTTAAGCAACTCGCACAAACTGTTAAACTTCACTGAAGCTAAAGCAGACTGCCTGTTTCTGGGATCTTTGTTGACTTTCTGTTCGCTACTTTGCTTTATTACTCACTCAGACACATTAACTGGAGCCGTTTTAGCGCACTGGCTGATCAGGTTATTTTCAGAGATGTTACAGTAGCGCTTTGCTGGGCCGGGAATCCACTGCGGAGCATCACATTACTGCAATGCGTTTACTTCAGCAGGCAGCTCTCCGCTCAATCGAGCCTGCGTTTTTAGCTTGAGCTCGCTAACCGACAGTTTTTAGCGTCACTCGTAGCCAAAAAACTGAGTTAAATAGCAGACTGAGCATGCGCCACATTAACCGTTGGCTGCCAAACTGAAATACACAGTGTCCGTTAAGTGTCCTACCTGTAAATGACACATTCAAATTAAAAGTACCACGAAAACACGAGCGGTGAAGCCCCTCATTGCAATGACTATCGTAAATCGCGGCGAGAAGACCGTAACATTTTGCGACAGTGGGGTGGAGATAAGCTTGCTTGTGATTGGCTCCTTGCATTGGGGTATGAGCACGTGAGCGTTACTGAAAAACTGACATTCTGTGTCGTTACATGCAAGCACAGGAGAAGTGTCTTTCTTTGTATTTTACAGCGAATAAGGCGAGATAAAACCACGTATTTTAAAATCAAGTGAATTTCCGTCATTTTAGTCTTTTTTTAAACTCTAACATGACCCCCAAAGGTTATAATCCATTATCGGAAACCGAGAGGTGCAGTGTGGTTACTGTTGCCCTGTGTGTTTCAGGGTACTTCCGGTTGCTTCGCCCCTCCCCTCCCCTCCGTGTTTTCTCCCCTCCCATCAGCGGCGTGAACGCGCAATGCTGAGCCGCACTGATTAGCAAGACGGAGAGGAGTTTTCAGCGACCGAGCAGCGAAGAACTGCCGTTTAATTGGATTCAAACTGCGAACATGCTCGGATAAAAAGAAAAAGAAAAAAATGCGTAGGTTTTCAACGCGGAGTTGACTTTCGAGGACTTTGCTAAGAGGCAAGTGAGGCGAGTGAGAAGAAAGCAAATTAATTCAGTGGGAATGCAGGGAATTAAATAGAGACTGGGTGATTTTTTTTGCGTGGCTACAAGTGTGTGTAGCTCCACGGTCAAGCCTGACAAGAAACGGGAAAACTCGAGTGCCACTTTAAATTGACTTTACAGCTCACGTCTGGAGGTAAGAGTGATGTTAGTGATAGTTATACACTGTGGTGCGTTGGGCTGCCCCGCTGTGGGACGATAGGCGTCTGGCTGGAAGCTGCTAGTGAACCTATGATTCAGTTGTAGTCCGTAAGAAACGTTATGACCTGCACTCATTTGCAGCATTGTTTTCAGTTGGCAGACTTAAGTTGTGTGTGTGTTTTGGGGTGCTCAGTCGGTGCTTTTGTTCAGTGAGGAGTCTGTCAGAGCTGTGTGTGTGTGTGTGTGATGTGAGCCTGTAAAAAGTTCTGGCTGCTCCTCACTGAGATGTCATTTCACACTACAGAGGGTGCTTACTCCAGAGCTTCAGCTGGCTGAAGGACAGTTTATAAGAATAACAACCACATGTAACATGACAAACGCAGGCTGGATTTACTTTATTCTTTCATTTTATTTGTGATAGTGCACAATACAAATTACAAAGGGCTCATTTTTATCTTCAAACCATTGACAGGGGTCGTTTTTTATCCATTACAGGCTCAAACAAGGTTTGCAAAAAACATAGGGGAACACCAATGCATGCAAAGATTGATACTGCAAAAATAAGGATATACGTACATGAAACCGTACACAATATGTCACTGCGACATAAACCAGGTATTATGTTTTCACGGTCCTGCAGAAATGGGAGCTATTACTGCGGCAGGGTGGGGTAAGTGGTTACATGTATTATTTAGTGGAGGTCAGACAGAGCAGCTTATAATGCACTGAAGGCAATATGCACTGCAAAGCAGCTGTAATTGTACAGGGAGGTCTAATGGGGTGAAGAAGCTGCTGAATCATGGGCATTGTGTCTCTCTGTGTGTGTGTTTGTGGATGGAGAGCTGACTTAAGACAGATTTTACAACGGATCGCCTGGTTGTGTATCTTGAGTGCACCTGAGTGGGTTTGATCGATTTTATAGTATAGTTACTATAGTTTACCTTAAGAGACTATAGCCTAATTTTTTTTAAGTTATTGGTGAGTTGATCTGCTGTGCTTACCGATTACATTAAGTCATTTTTATACCGTTTTTATGAATGGACAAATGTCACCAGAAGATCATCCAATTTGTGCAAAAAGGATGCTCCTAACGGACTTTTATTTCTATGATCATTTTAAAATATACATTTTGGTGCTAGATGATTATTGTTTAAAAAAAAAAAAAGGAATGAAGGTAAATGACTTAAATTCATGTTGCTGTGGGTGAGGTGCCCCTGAGAGCCTGTCCTGCCCTCAGATCAGCACAGGTGATGAGGGTAAAGTGGGCCTGTCCTGCAGGAATGTGAGGTCTGAGAAGACACAGCTGCTGCAGCACCAGAGGAAGCCCGGGCTGAGACTCCAGCAACTGGTCCCTGTTGACATCTGACACCCCACAGACCCCGCTGTCTGCTATTTCTAAAGGACCGGCCTCAGTTTTGTATCACATCGGTGTGCAGTGAATGGTCTCGCAGACGCCACCTGAAAGATTTAAGCTGTGATTTAGCAGCTTAGGGCTCAGATTTGAGCACTTCAGAGGAGCTAACCTCTGCTGTTGTTGGAGGCAGTCTGTGGTTTACTAGGAATACTTTAAAGAAATGTTTTTAAGTTTTTGATGGTTCGAGTTACGAAATCGCAAACCTTCATATGCAAGTAGGGTTGCTCCATGCTAAGTTTTAGCTGTTCTTTTGATCGCTACAGTCTGGGACTTAGTCAGTGCTGACTGTCATTCTCAATAAGAAGAGCCAGTGTGTGGCCTTCCTTTGGTCCTCCTCCTTGTGTCTAACTTGAACTCAGTGCCTTTGAAATTGAAACTTTGTAAAATGAAACTGAACAGTTTTAGCCTCTCTGAGGATTTTTCAGTTCACAGTAGTTGCACATCTCAAAAGTGATGGCAGAAGCTGCACAGGATGGGAAGTGACTGTTTTTTATGTATAATTTAAAGCTTTTTTTTGGCAAATTAAATAATTTGAAAAAATAATACAGTAGCTCATTATTTGGCTTTCAAAATGTCATTGGGGTCTGCGTAACACTAAGATCGAATCTTTACTTACCCTTGCCCTTTTTCGTTTGAAAGACCTCCTCGTAACACGTTTTATTTTTGCCATGCACAGATCTTAATAACCAGCAACAACAAAGTTGCTGCTGTTAAACACCCACAGACTGTAACTGTGATGTGATTAAAACAATGAGTTACCACTAGCTCATAGATGCCGTTTCTGCTGTTTTGTTCTCTTGAGAGTAGAACTAACAACCCTTTTGTCTTGTGACTACTTCTTTGCTCATCCACCAGAGCTCCTGTGATCTCCCATGGGCACCATTCCTCTAAACTCTAGCATAACCTCCCAGTTATCATCCCCTGAGGTGTTACCTGCTGGACTGAATTACCTGCTGCTCTCAGTCACATGCTGCAGGCTTAAAACTTCGGCATGTCCTGAAAAGTGGTGTGGCTGTGTTTTGAGATTGTGTGGCGCAAGTGATTGGCATGCACATGAAGTCATTAAAGAGGAACCTGCTTGTGTTGCACTGAACAAAGCTCTCCTTTCTTTAGTACGCCATTATATGAGGGTGGCTTTGGCCTCACAGGCTCAGCTTCCCCACGTTTTGCATTTCCCCTCATTAATTTGCCGGTGCTAACAGTAGTTGGCGTGAGATGGAGAGAGAAGAAAGTCCATTGTGTTGCTCTTTGCAATTTTGTTTATGTGAAAAAAAGCCTAACTTGTTCTTTAATTAATCCTTTACAATGGGGAAACGGAGTGAACAAACAGCACTGGGCTTGCTGGAAGCTCACTTTGTATCCTCTTAAATTAAATTAAATCCTCTGTGTCTTTGTTTTGGACAGAGAAGAAAGTGTTCAAAACCTTTGTGGTTTATTTTTTTAAATTAAATGAATAGGTATGTGAATAGGGATTCTCACTTGCATCCTAATTTATTATTTGAATTTTTAAGGTTTAGATGGATTGTGGAAATTGTAATTAGAGCACAAAAACCAAAACCAAAACACAGAGTTTAAGCCCCATAGAAACACTAATTTCAGAATTCTACTTTTGTCAAAGTACAGCAGTATATCTGCAAAACCTGTGCATGATGACAGAAGACTATAAGCAGGAAACTAAAGTTGTGGATTTGTGGGTGTGTGTTGTGACACAGCTGTGACAATAGCTCCTGGCCCCCTGCAGCCTCATGGTGCGGACTGGACAGAGCCCATGGTTAATCCCCAGGCATGTGCTGTTGTGTAATGTTACACAATTCTGTCCACCTACAGAGTGGTCCTACCTCGAAACCACTTAAAACTTTGAACTGACTGAGTTTATCATTTTCTTAAAGCCTTGAATATTGTTATATCAGAAGGAGACAACATTACAATAGATTTGGATATTTAATATTAAAACCTTAGAGAAATATGATTTATGAATTGTTATTGCTGGTCTGCTGGACAGTCCAGAGGACAGGAAGAAATGAAGTTTAAAGTTCTGTCTTTGCACTACACTGCCGTTGTTATCTGTGAGAAATCCTGGTAGTTTACAGTAGTCTGTTCACTGTCAGAATGAGGCAGAAGGGGAGGAAGAGCGGAGATAGCCGTGGGTAACAGACAGCAAACAGGCTGCGATAAGGTGGATTTCGAATGCAGTCCGAGACATGCTCACTAATGGCTGGCATTCTTCTGCTGCCTAATCTTTACAGTAGTTATCAGCGCAGTAAATGAGAAGATGATGTAGGCTACTGTGAGATTATGCTTAAGTGTATCTGTTAGCTATGAAACTGTGCTCTTAAGTGTTGCCTCGTTTCACACTCACTGGCACACAGCGATGGTTGTAATTCTGAAATCTTTGATTATTTTTACATGACAGCTGTAACCAAAAACTCAGATTTATGAAAAAAAGGTGGTGGTGGTGGTGGTGGGGGGGGCACATGCACAGGTAAAAGATGTGCTTGTCATGCGTTGCTTTGTTGCTGCTAATGGACATCCTAGGTAACGGCTGTCTATTTACGACCCTGTCCTATGTCAATCAGCTGTATCATAAAAATAACTAGTTGTGCTTGAGTTGCTTCGTTTGAAGTTCAGAAACTTGAAACGCGTCCTCTTTCCGTCACCCATTGTTGCTTCAAATCATTGAACAGCTTTCTGTGGTCTCTGGTCACCACATATCTGCTAGTTACTTCCTGCGTGGACACCCCTTAAGAGCCTATAATAAATGGCGATGTATTTGATGGTAATACCTAGCCAAAGATGTTCCAGGCTCTGTCCCACGGACTAGCTGCAGGGGTCTGAACCTGATCTGACTGATGAAAATTACAGTATGGTACTCACCCGTGTCCCCAGCTTGACACCTGCCCAGTTTGAAATGGCTCAGATGAGTGGATGGAGTAAACAGACATACAATGATTCCTTTATTTGTTAGTGATTATAATCGGATCACTAGGCAGTTTTGGTGGCGTGGTTGTTAGCACTGTTGCTTCACAGCAAGAATGTCCTGGGTTTGAAGGAAGGCTTTCTGTGTGGAGTTTGCATGTTCTCTCTGGGTACTCCAATTTCCTCCCACAGTTCAAAGACATGTAGGGTAGTGTGCTTAGGTGAATTGGTGATTCTAAATTAACTATAGGTTAATAGGTGTGGATGTGAATTCAAATGAATGTCTGACTCTGTTGGCACTGTGACAGGCTCGCGACCTGTCCACAGTGTACCTAGTCTCTTACCCTAGGCAGCTAGGATATGCTCCAGGCCCCTCTGTGACCCTGAATTGGGTAAGCAGTTTCATATGCTGTAAAATACAGTTCCAGTCAGTATAAACAAGTATAATAAACTGTATGGATAACAACTTGCTACATTCATGTATCTCTTGTTTACATAAGAAAGTTTTTGTATATTTTGAGTAAGTTTGAGGGGCTGTGTGTCTATAAGAAAATAAAAAGCAGAGTTTTGTGATGATTAAAGTACTCCTGTCCTGACATTTCAGTCTCAACAAGCAGAGTTTATGTAATCTTAGATATCATGTATGATTAAAGAATGAGATACTTCTACTCAATCTCCTCGGTGTTCGGTTTAATGTTCCTGCTTGTTTATTTTGGCGCCCACCTGCATTCATGCTTATTAGCCACTGATGCGTTTCATCACACACATTCACTGCGCTGGCTTAGTGGTGTGGTCAAACGACTCCAGTTGGACGCCCTGGAGACGATTACAGGGTCCTTATTGTCTCCACAAAGCACAAGTCCTCCACTCTGCCTGAAAGAGCCCACTTATCAGTGAAGCTGTTTGAGTGGAGCAAATACCTTTGCTCTCCTGAGCAGGTGAGCTACGAAAGTACCCTCTAAATGCCTGCTGTCCTAGTTTTGGATGGAGAGTTCAGGTCAGAATGAGCTCACAAATTGTTTCATGTTTTTATTTTTGGTGGTAGTTTGGCTTTTGCAGACTTTCATCAGAAGAATCAAAGGGTAACAGCCTCTTTGTAGACTCATCCTTTTTATCACAGGGGATGAACTCTACAGAGAATATGAAGATATATCCAAGTTTGTTTTCTCAGTAGACCAATATAAACAGAGAATATATTGCTTTTCACCGTAGGGGCTCGGTACTTGTCCCTTCTTGTCTACAAACTCATGTGTCTCGTGCTTTACTGTGCTCGTGCGCATTTACAAAAGTGCAGTAAATAAAACAAGACCATGCATGTTTATGCATATTTCAGATCTGTCAGGGGGTATTTGAAGAAATGAAAGAAAAAAAGGAAGCTGTTAAATAAATGTCCAGCATTTCCAAAAAGTAATTTTAATAGCGTGAACTCAGTTTTAGTAATGATTAACACTGGAAGGGTACTCTGCTTGGTTTCTCTTAACACTTTGTGTGTGCAGTTAACCCAGAGGTCGTAACACTATACGTAGCCTCTCTAGAGAGTATCACCGACATCTTCCGTCATCCCCTTGAAGCCTGCAACCAAACTTGCGTTATCATCACGCTGCAAGTTCTCGCTCTCTCTCTGGTGGCTGCAGCCCTGACTGCAGCGCTGGGCTCAGATTTCAAAAAAGCCTGTGGTCTGTTCAAGGCAGAAAGACAGGAGCCATCCCCCATCCTCAGAGAAGACAGTGAGAGCCTCTGTAACACCGCCCTGTAATTACAGGTCATGTTTTTTCCTAATACGCTAAACAGATGTGCTTAGAATGATGCTTAACATTCAGACCCAGAGTTGGACTTAATGACCTGTCATTACTATCAGCTGGTGAAGGCGTATACTGTTTCCATTGCATAAACGATTTTGGAAATTGCTTTTTCACTTTGTCCGTGACAAAATGTTTGTAACTTTAATGGATCTCAGGGTGGAAAAAAATCACAGAACTAAAAAACTCGTCTTCATTTAGACAAAGGTGCAACATGTACCATTAAACCCCTTCAAAAAAACTATTAAAGCCTGAAGGGTATGAAGACTCGCTTGTTTATTTAAGTTTTTGTAATTAGTTTGACATACTTGCTTGCATGTTTTTCCATGTGAGGTTTCAGATTGACCAGATCTGGTGCGCGGCTTTGCTGCATTTCCTTTGATTGCTGATGCCCACTTATGTATTTCATGATTCATTTTGATGTCTCTCAGTGAAATAGCTCTCAGTGTAGGTGTTGAATGGCCTTAAGGCTCCTGTCTTTATCATTACGCAACGCCTCACAAAGGAGTAGTTTGGCTCTAGACTTGATCTAATTGACCATGAAGATGACACATTCATTGGTATGACTTAATATCAAAAACTAAATATTTGTATCCTTTTGTTTGTATGCTCGACTGGATCACAGGTATCCAAAATAGGAAGCACCGTTGATTTGCGATGAGCTTGTGGGCATTTTGGCACCATGCTCTCTGAGCAGCTACAGTCATTATTGCTCATCTCCACTCAGCTGTGGAAGACGAGATGAGTCCTGTTGGCATCTCTTCCTCAGAGTGTGTGTTTATGTTTGCAGACAAGATCCCAGTGCCTGTGACACTGTTATCCATTGTATTTATATATACTGTGCCTATTTAGTACATGTTTTGTGCCTACCATCTGGTTGGCCTTTACAACAGAATCACGTGCTTTACATGGTTCTTCAGGAAACATGCTAGTGTCCTAACTGCTTCCCAGCACTGTCTTCCCTGAGGCCAGGGGCAGCTGAATGGGTCTGTTTGGACTTTCTGAGGGGGAAATGGAGTGTGGATAATCTGGGTCAGTGATGCCTCCTAGACCTACACCATCTTGCTGCTCTTCTGCTTCCTTCCTCTATATCCCGTCCTCTGTCTCTGCTGTTTGCCTCCAGCACATTTTGTCCAGTTTATTAGTTATTACTGAACTTTTTAAAGACCAGTAGATATGAGAAGATAACAGATTAGATTTGACTGGTGATTCTATTTAATAGAGATCAACATGTTACATTGTTACACCAAATATCAATATTTTATTAAATAATTAAAAATACTTGGGGATACTAAAAACAAGAGTGCTCATCTCATGCACCTCCTTCCTGAGATAATATTAGCTAAACAAACTTACAATCCACCCCCCCCCCCCCCCTTCCCAAAAAAAAAAAAAAAATCCATCACTGGAAACATTTAGTTTGACAAATCTGCCTCCTAATTCAGAGCTAGCTAACGGTTCGGTCACATGAGTAAGCAATGTCATTACATCTACAAAAACTCTGTGGCTGCCTTTTGATTGGCTGCAACATGTGGTTGCTAAATTGTTACAGTACTCGGCATATTGCAAATTGTTAAAATTAATTCATGTACCAGGATTTTTAAGGTTTTCTCTTTATTCAATTGGGTAGGAATGTCAAAACTACTTGAATAAATGCCTTAGGGTGTTACCAAGATGGGCTACAAGATGGAACGGCTTTCTTCCAGAAGGACTTATTTTTCTTTTCATGTTCATTTCAAGTGAAACTTGGCATGTGCATGTGTTTCCATGCATGTCATACAGTTGTTTCACTTCAGGCATTCATTGTTATGCTGTAGCTTTCTGAGCTCATAAATTTCTACCAATCATAATGGTGTAAAAAGAGAGACAAAAGTGATCATATGAGCATTTTTGTAGTATGATTTCCAAGAAACTGTTAGACCGAAAACCCAAACAGCTGTTGATGATGTACCTTCCACCGGCTGGCGCCTTTTATTGTAGGGTGGTGTACTTTTCCTTTGTCGCTGGCCAAATCTAAACTGCGGGGTGATATTGATATTTCCAGAGCTAGAATGGAGTCTGAAAGGAAAAACATTTTTCCACCCTCTAAAACAATAAAATATAAACGTGAGGTCAGACCAAGAACACGGCCTTGTTTTAGACTCAACATTTTGGCCCAAGCCAAAGTAGGCTCTGCAAACAGATTTCTTCACCTACAGGTCCATAATGTGTATGTAAAGCCTGAAATAGTGAGTAGGTAGAAAGTTCCTCAGTAAAACAAAAGCAGGAATGTTTAAAAGTGTGCATCTGCAAATTTCTGTAGAAAATCTCTGCAATTTTGTTATGTGTCGAGTCATTTTTTGTGAAATCCCCCTTAGCTTCCTTGAAAAAACCTTCACAGTGCTGGATACTGATAACACTAATAAAACATTACTCACATTTATTTACTTTTATGACTATGACTAACGCTGATCTGGTCTGTTTATCACCAGGCAGAACCTATCTGTATACTGCTGTGCTTTTCATCCTGTTCTTTGTTAAGAAACAATCAAAAGCACACGAATGGATAATAGACATGCTCTTATCCTTAGCAGATTTAGGCCAATGTGAGCAGGAGGCAGAGAAAAGCTTACTTACACCTGCATAACCCAGAGTGAAGGACCATTTAAAAAGGAACAGTTACTAAAAGATAACTGAGGAGTCCATGCCATCATGTCGTCTACTGTGGATGACGTCCATTGAATGCATGGACAAGTTTCCAAGCAGGTGTTTCACTATCGGCTAACATGGCCAGCTCACCTACTGAACTCTAGAAACAGAAGCATGAGCATGAAGCTCGAACAGATTATTTCACGAATCCTTTTGTTTTTTACAGAATTTTTCTGTATGGGTTTCTAAGGAATGTGTTTATGTGAGGAATTACACTCATATGCTCTAATAAAGAACATTAGTGGGGGAAAAAATAATGATGTCCTGCTGATTGCAGAGTTCACACCCTGATCACACCGGCCCCGACTGTGTGGCGGGCTGCAGCTGTCAAAAATATCCCGACTGGTTGTTGCATTGTGCAAAACCCTCTCCTTTATTGGTGTTCTCTCTTTCTGTTCAAAAACTTGCTTTGTCTCCCTTTCCCCCTTGCTCCTGGTTTGAAGTGAATGCAAACAGGGTTGAATTGGAATATAACAAATCTGTATATGAGCCGTGGCTTCATTGTTTGTCCTCAATGTGAAATCTTGAACTACTTTTCTTCAAAACTCCTTTTGTTCCAACTTGTGTTGCAGTGAGTTTCCTGCTCATAAAGTAACTGAAAGATCAATATGAAATTAGAAGCAAAGCTGAAATGGAACTTTATTAACAATAGCGTGATGGTATTGTTGTGTCGAAACCCCTTGTGCGGCCCTTCCTGTCACGCAAAGCTGCTCTCGTTGTCCGGGGAGTGGATACAGGAAGTGGAATTCTCTGTGGCGACAACAGAGGAGTGGTGCTGTTTACTCCCACTCTTTCTAGTGTGCTTTCATAGAGGCCCCCAGTGGCATTTTCTTTCTTTTTTTAATATCAAGTCTCCAGAGCAGCCTGCAGTTGAACAGGTCACTTGGTCTGACTGATTTTGAGGAAAATCATCCAAAAAGGTAAATCAAAAACGTGACATGGTCATTACTTGTTGCCACTAACACAAGAGATTTAATAGTAATGAAAAAGTACCTATAACCTTTTTGTAAGAGAGTCCATGTTCCTGTTTCTTTCAGCCTGTTTTACGAGGGTCCATTAAAATAAATCCACTCGTCATTTACAAGCTTTTGACTTAACCTTGCACTTTGGATTTGTTGGGTTTTCTTTGAACCTGAAGTCACATTGAAACTTGAAGGGGAGCGGGATGGATTAGGATTTGCTGCAGCACACCTTACAATAATTAAAATGCAGTGTGCTAAAATGGTGACGAGTGAAAAGGTGCAGAATGTGCAGAGACCATAGATATCAGAGCACACAATAGCGTACAATGTGGGGTTTTTTTTTTTAATAATGTTGTCCTTGAGACTCCCGCTCTGCTCTGAATTAATTTCCTTCCTCTGGTTTCTCCCTCCACTCTCTCCTTCAGGGAACAACAAGAATAGGTCCTGCATAGCAAAGTGAGGCTCTTAATTTAGCAAACGCACATGGCGTTTCCTCCAGTGACATATTTTCGTGGCAGTCGTGTCACCTGTTGGCGCTCAGCTGAAGTTAATGTGAGGGGAGTTGGTCGTCAGTCGTTGTTAATTATGGCATGGACAGCGAGTCCAGCCTGGACTTGTTTAAGCACATTTTTGATGACATTGACTTAAGTGTTTTTGTAAGACACAAATTTTTAAGTGTTAGCAGTGTGTGATGTAAAATCAGCTGGCGATGCATGCAGTTTGTCCGATCAGCCAACCCTTTGAATGGTAACCTGTTCCACTTGTCTGTCACCTTTGTTGTCTAAACATAATCATCTATAGACTCTTAAGATATTCTTGAGTTGTCATTCATTACGTTGTTTTTTGTTCCCCCCCCAACTGTGATTGAGCCATAACAAGCAGTATTTTAGTATACTACAGTTTGTTTTAAATGTGATTGCTCTGTTTCTATTAAGCGAAGCTAGCCAAGCTAATTTATTATTTGGGTGGGTAAAAAAAAACCCTGCTTAGCTTATGAATGACAAAAAAAAAAAAATCTATTTGTGTACATCCTACATTTCCAGTGTAAGTGAAAAGGAAATGCAGCATCCATACTTACTTGAATGATCTCAGTGTACCACTGCCATGATTCAAAGGTTATGGCTGTTGATTAAGAAAACTGCATCCAACACTGTAAAACCCAGTAGCAGTATCTGCAACAGACTGGTTTGCAAATCAGATGTCATGAAATCTTTTTGTATTTGTATACGGTGTGATTTTGGTGTAGTCTTTAAGCTCCAAAGGCATGCTCTTACCTTTCTGAAAGGTTTATTCTGTGCTGCCTACAGTCACAGTGAACTTTGTACCTGGATTAACAAGATTAAGAAGTAGTTCAGTGGAAATGATTCATTTTTTGTTCAGCATTAATGTGAAACTAGAATGTAGCTTCTCCTGTTTGTTTCAGGACAGTGCTATTCGTAAGCTCTCAGTTGTAGAAATTAAATAATAAACTATCAGGTTAATTGTGAAACTGTAGCAATAAATAAATGCCACCACAGTGTTGTCTTTCCAAGTTGGGTGTTAGCATTGCCTTTTCATTTCTCGCTCTTCTCCCTTTATTGTGCTCTCACTTTCCCACAGCTAAGATTTCAGGAAGCCGACATCCTCTTCTCCGCGTGTCTCTCGCCGCCTGTTCCTGTATCTCCTTAATTCTCTGAGTTCAGTTTCTCGTTCTGTGAATCTATACCTTTCAATCCTTTTATCCTCCTATTCTAACTGGCTCTCTGAATATTTGGCCGAAGCTCATGTTCCACACTCGAGCCACCGCTTCCTGGTCATTAGCAGTTGTCGAAACGGAGAGCACAACAAGTTAGTTAAGGTATGCAAGGGCCTGAAACCATACTGCTGTCAGTGCATAAGAAGCTAAAATTACAGCCTTCTGGTCGTATGCATCTGCCAACCAGTTAGGTTGCAGATTCCCTGGACAGCTTGAACTTTGACCTTTTTTGAAGTGCAGTCACGTTACCTTATTAGAAATTAGTCTTTTCTTATAATAATGTTATGCATTTTGTAAATAGACCTCACTCTGAGCATCCATCAGCTATTCTGTTCACTGTTCTGGCATTTCTGCTGTTTTCAACCAACCTGGTCGTTGTTTGCGTACATACACGATATGAAAAATAACTGTTTTGTTAGATTATAGCCAATGGGTTTGAGATTGCATTTCAGTAAGTGGAAGCAGGTAACTTGGTATTCATATGGATCATGTTCAGATACTGCAGTTTTCTGAGTGCCTTTTGATAATGACATGAGCCAATGTCATTGTCCCATCTCTTTAAAATCATCCGAAGGTCGACTCCAGCTTCTGGACCAGTGAGCACATTTGGGCTTGAAGGAATTATTTGCATATATCATCTGCAAACACAACAAAACCACAAAACCAAAATGTTACAGACGCTGACTCTAGTGTTTGACACTATTTGGGTAAATGGAAAACAAGAAATCCAGGATGCAAACATGCCATTTACCAGTGAGTTAAATACAGGGAGAGGTTACAGTAGGCTGATGTGCCATATCCTCATGTTACAGTCAATTTACCACACAGTCTAGGAAAACTTGACCTCTGTCAACCATTCACTTCTGGGCAGCCGCTTTGGTATGGCTCCAAAATGGTTTGTACACTTTCCAAAGGAAATGCTGTACGTACGCGTAGTCTTCGACTAAAGAAGGAAAAGAAATGCATAAAGATTTCCACAATCATCCAGTAGCTTTATCTTCCTGCCATTTGTTAAGGTTACATTAAGCAAATTAGATCTAAAAAAAACCCATGATTAAACAGTGATGGATGGGATCTGCTCACACCGTGAAGCTGCACGCTGAGATTAATCTAATTATTCTAGTCTTTGTGACATGGAGGGATGTATTACAGGGTTGGCTGGTAAGCTACTGTTCATGAGCTGACCACTAGCATGCTAAGCTGGCATCCCTTAGTCACACTTCCTAAAGCTTCTTTTTTCCTGTTTACTGAAATGTTTACTCCCCCTTTCCACATCAGTTGAATTAAACTTTTTAATGAAAGGGGGCGGGGCTTACACTAGTTGAGCTAACAATCATGTAATCACTACATGAGCTGATTTTTTTTTTTCTCCCCCGTATAATTTTCTGTTGCTAAATCTTGTGTGCCCAGCAGTCCTCACATTTAAGAAAATCTTCCAAAAATAGTTTTTCAGGTCAATCACCCATTGAGCATTGATCCAGTAGACTGCTCTTTTCTGTTGTTAGCCTTAGAGTCTGAACAGCTTGGGGAATTGTAGCTATCTGCTTAAGAAGGTCAGGGCTGCACTTGCTAAGCTACACTGTTGCCTCCGGGCTGAAGGTGAACTATGTCTCTAAGACACTGAAGAGACAGAGTGGTGCTGCACATTTGGGTGCAAGGAATGGTCACTTGTAATTACAGGTTTGTTGAACATGTCGGAGCAAGCGTGGCATGTCTGCTTCATTCAGCTGACCTTACTGTTCCTGCAGACTTTAGCTGAAGCTGCTGAAGTATTGTGTTTTCACTGTAGAGGGTGGCTCCAAAAGGCTGTTAAGATGTTGGTCAACCACTTGTAGTAGTTCTTTCTGAGAATGACTGCGTTGAGCTTTTGAGTTGCTGTTTCTGTTTGCACATATGCGGCATCATAGCCAGGCAAACGGTAACTCTTGTGCTGCTTGTTTCATGCCAGTGAAGCTGTATGATAGAAACATACATACACGTCAGTGATCTCCTTGTAGTTGTGTGATCTGTGTTAATTATATTCGAATACATGTATTAAAGGCTGCAATGTTTTTTCTTAACGTCACCACTAACGTCTTTGCTGGAAAATTTATTTTATTTTATTTTTTCTGTCTCTTCATCAATTAAAGTTTGGAATGTAAATTCTGAATTGATCCAAATCAAAATAATGAAAATAAAACAACATTTGGCCCGTTTAGTGCCACTATGAATGATTTTGCAGTTGAACTTTAATCAGTGTTATGCATTTGCATTATTTTGCCAACTCTGACATTTATTAGCACAACATGACAGCTTGGAGAATTAAATAGAATACTACTACTTATTTTAATATTTGTTCAGTCAGCTGTGATTGGACTGTATGTGATCTGCCATTTTATCGCTCATTCACAAACACTCGCACACGAATGGGAGCACCAACCCTGTGATTAGTGGACAACCTGCTCTGCCACCTGAGCCAAAGCTGCCTGGTTTCAAGTTTAAACAAATAAGCCACTGTAGGAGCTGAGCAGATACTGTGGATTTTTTCTTCTCAGGTTGTTTTGACTCAGTATGTTGCACTTGAATTTTCTGCATTCCTAGAGCCGGATGCTAAGACTGTGGAGATTATCTGACTGTTCACAATGTGGTTCTCAGTCAAACTGTTTTTCTACCTGCACTATTTAGCAATTCCAATAACGTTTATTTAGTCCTTTACAGCTCTCTAGAGTTTATAACTGACCATTTCACAGCAGACTTATGGGAAATCTGACTGCTAAACTACCCACATTGTAAACAAGCAAACCTTCCAAATCTTGGCTTGATTTAAACGTTCAGAAATTATTAATATAGTCATTCAGCACTTGCTCTGTGTGTCTTCTTTCCTTTTAGGATATGTTAAATTTCCTCAAAGCCAATACAGAAGGCTTTATCATCTTTTCTTCAGTTGTTAATTTTCACTAGCTCATGCTAATCTGTTTTTACAGTTATTTTTACGAGTCGCCGATAACCATGTTTTATGTGGCTTCCGTTCCACCTGTAATAATGAGGGGCCCCGGGCGTATTGTTGAAGGTTGTGTAGGTCTGTTTAAAAATGGGGAAATAATTTTATATTTGTTGCTTGTGGTGCTGCATAACATAGTCTGGCTCCCAGGATCTTACCTCTATCTCATCTTTGCAATCTCATAATTGGCACGTTCTGCATGTGTGTTACAAGTAGTCATCAATAAACGTGCATTCCCATGTAAGCATGCCCTATTACACTCTGCTTACATAAAAAAGGTATTTAAAATGGCAAACTACCAATTCTAAGAAACTATGACATTATCTTTTAATGGATAAAATATTAACAAAACCAACGAGGTAAAGTACTTGTTAGTTTCTTGAACTTGCGCTAATGAAAGTCTTGTTTTCTTATTAATGTTATGATTGTAGCATTCAAATAACTCTTCCATATTATGTCAGCACTTACTTAAACAAAAACGTTTCGTGACTACCATACGGACGTGCGGTTTTCTTTTGAAAGCTATAAAAATGATGCTCAAACCTTTTCTTGTTTGCAGAGCATTTTGAGTAAAATGAATGTTGAACTTCACATGAATGTTAAGAAGGCGTACCCTGCATTTAGTGTGGCTGTCATAACTCTGGTAAGGCCAGAGATCTGAGTCGTGGCTTAAAGAAACAGCTGACAAACGCATTTGTATGACTGATGCAAACAGTAATAAACTAACACTGTAATCCTGCGAGATGTGGACAGTAAACATAGCAGCTAAAGTTGGCTTTGTGAAGCTGTCAAATCTACAAATTAACACTTTAAAAACTGCAAACCAAATGGGAGGGTTCACAGTCCAGTGCCAACTCGCACACCTTAGTGCAACACATACAAATTCCCAGTTAGTAAATGTGTGATATTGAGGCTCTGTAACAGTATGAGCCCTGAACAAGCTAGGCACTGATGACATACACCTACTAAACTTTTCAGAAAGATGACTTCACGTTGTAAAAAGCTGACCAAACTAGATCCTGACATTCCTTCAGTGTCAGCGATTGTATAGTAAGAGTCATGTGGTTGAACCTCAGTCAGAGGGAACCTCAGACTAGGCTTCTCTCAATGTTCAGATTACAGAAAGAAATGCATAGTGTAATTTTCTTCAAATATCAGTATCTGCCAAAAAGATCTAAGTTTACATCTACCTGCGAGACTCAAATGATATTCCCAGACCTATAAAAACAACAGATATGCCTTTGTTGGTGGTAACAAAAAGGGCCTCACCCAGATGTTTTGAGGAAACTGTCTTTAAGAGGATGTGCTAAAGAATGAAAATGCTTCATTTATTCTGCCAAAGAAAGAGGGGACTTTCTGGATGGAACAAGAAAATGAAACCAACAGTTTCTGCTTTTTGATAGTGTTCGAGTCTGTGTTTACCTACTGATCCAAGAGCAGATAAGTCCCAGCGCTGCTCTTAACTTTAATAGATACTATCAGTGTTCAGCAAAGTTTAACTTTAACAAAAGACTGAAGCGGGAATCCCGGGATTGAAGTTGTTTGATATATTAGGTGAGATTGGTTCTTTCCTGACATGTAAAAAAATAAAAATCTTGAGCTGATTCCAGATTAAACTACTTGACAACAAGCCCTTATCCATGACTACCCAGGTGATGCAACAGGTCTGTTTCTAGTTCAATTGCTTGAGGAGCTGAATAGGCCACTGCAGGTTTCATCCAGCTGTGCACCATCTGCTTTGTCACTTCCTTAAGGGCACAAACCTCAGAGTTATCTAAAATCAGACCTTTTTTAAGTTGGTGTGCAGACGCACAGGCATGGCACTCAGGTGAAACGATATATACCAGAAATATTTCCTTTCTTACGTTTTTGATTGTTTGAGCACAATGTGAATCATGCGATCAGTGAAGGATGTGAATGTCCATTGGTGCTAGATGTGTATGTTGGAACAAAATATTTCGTTTAGTTAATTTAACTCTCTTAAGAAGAGGGACAAAAAAAGTAGCTTATTAATATTAGCTCTCACAGGTTGTTGTACTGGACAGGTAAATTATAAATAAAATTAATAAGAAGCACTTGCTTATATAATATAAAGGGTGACGTGAACCAGGGAAATAAAAAGGTCTGCAATGGCCTCTTTTTGTAGTTTATGCATCCACCCAAACAAACAAAAAACTTTTTTTTTTTTATTATTATGTTTTTTTTTTCCAGAACTGTTCAGTACTCTATTAGACCAAATAAAAATTAATTGAACTCGGGTCTATTATATTCTTTTTCTGGATATTCTGTGTTTGTAGGTTACAGGACTAGTTAATATCAAAATTGTGAAACCTGATGTTTATCTGCTCACCTTTTAAAAATTCTGTAGATTTTGCAACAATTGCATTTTCAATCTTCCTTTTAAATCTAAAAATATAGTTTTGTTCTGTTTTTTGTTTTTTTTTTTTGTTTTTTTTTGGGGGGGGGTGGAGTTGAACATATTGTCACTGAAATGCCAGATTTGCCTGGTTTGCAGCCCTGATAATTATTAGCCTTTAATGTGTTTGATTATCAATGAAATGACTTTGTCATATCGCTTCAGTGACTGAAGATGGTGGAAGATGTCCTGTGATTAGTAAGGTTTTCCCAGAGATGTCTATTAGTTGAATGTCCTCATGTGATGATAAAGAGCGAGTTTGCCAGCATGGCCCTGCACTGTGCAGCACTGCCACAACCCTAAATCCCCCCATCCCCTATCCGTTAAGCAGCGAGCTGACCATCTGTTCGAGACGCCCTAACCCAGTGATCAGAACACACGCTGATACACACAGACGCAGTCGAGTCACACAAACAGGAAAACATTGCACTCAATTAATTCCAGTTTATGGATTCAGTAGTGAGCAGTAAGACTGAGTGACTTATATAAGATCGAAAGAAGTAATGCATATATATAATTCTGTGTGCGCCTGTATGTGGACCATGGCACATGTTTGTATCGAAGTTGCTGAAGTGACACACAGAGTTGGATATGGGGCAACAGGAAATGACCAGGGATGGGTGCAGCATTGTATCATTTCCCTGCTGGAGTCCTTTGTACTCGTCTCTGTGCACCTACTATATGTGTCCCTGTTCCATTTCCTGTTTTCCAGGGTTTTTCTGCTGGGGTCATGGTGCTCATGTAATAGTTGGTGAGGAAATTGATCCAATTTATTTTCAGGCATTGTAATATTAAAGATAAATTTCAAACTAAAATGATTCCTCTAAGGAAAACAAGATATTTTTATGACGGATATCTCATAATATATATTTATATTAATTCACATATGGTCAAACACAAGTCAGCGTTTGCGCGATAAAATACTGGGGGGAAAAAAATGTCTGGGTGCTATTGACAGGTTCAGAATCAGAATGTCTTTATTGTCATTGTCGCAGGTACAACGCAATTACAAGCGGTCTCCAATCAGTACATCACCCATAAAAATATAAATGACCTCTTGGAGTGACAATTCTGTAAGTTTAATGTCTTAAACCTTCCTAATGACAGCTGCAGGAAAAAAAAAGTGGTTTTCTTTTTTTTTGGGGGGGGTTGGATTAAGGCCATTTTCAATCTCCACACAGGTTGTACTTGGAAGCATCATGTTTTTGGGGTTTGTTGCCAGGTATTTTGTGCTTTCCTTTCTCAGTATTGTTATGAATCAGGAGCACCTAAAGGGAATTTCTGTACAGTTTTGAACCTGACAGGAATGAGCTGATTCATTTGATAATTCAAATGAAGGTCCATGTATGTTTTTTGTGAATTCATGTGCTAATCATGACATAAATGGTCAAGTGGTGACATTTTATTGTCAAAATGTGATATTTTTCCTGTTTCTAAGTAAGAAAGAACCTTCTTTGACCTTTATTCAGCAACGTTCATAAGGCAAAAAAGAGATTGTGACCACTGTAACAGTTAAATCAACTTCGATTCTTTCCAAGTCTTTATATTATGAGCCTGGGCACATTCAGTTTACTATCAAGCTACATGAATATTCCTGGGATGTCGAATTTTAGATGAGCATATTACCAATTTTATTATATAACGTTCTATATGTAAACTGCTTTTATGAATTAATATGTGGGTGTGGATGGGTGTGGGTGTGATGACACACAAGACTGTAATGTTGCCATCGTTAGATGAGGCTTCAGATGTGGTTGGTAGACACACATACCAAAAAAATCTGTCTCCCTTGTTCTTAATTAATTTTTTTTAAATTTCAGTCTTATATGGCATAAATGATCATAATTGCCAAGTAATTATGAGGTTTGTTTACTGCAAGTCTGAACATGAACAAAAATCTACAGTTTGCCTCCAGCGTTCTGTTTTGTTTTTTAAAAGCAGACGTTACATCCTATCACTGTATTCTTGTACCTGAACACAGTGTAGTGAATATGAACTCTTATCATTTGTTTCAAAGGGGGATGTGGGCTGCTGTATTCTTTAGTTTTATTATATAAGAGTACATGGATGTTTGACCTTTCAAGAGCAACTTTAGGTTCATTGATTCTATCAGGGGTGGTCTTTGCTTAGCAGCTTGGTCATTAATTCCAGCTCTTTTCCTGTCCTCGTCTGTCCGTGGCCTCTGCTCGCCCCGTGATGCCCCTCTGCTGTGTATTAAAGCGGGAACTTGTGAATGGCGTGATTGTACATAGAGTAAAGAGGATGGCAGCTGCTGGCAAGAGCTTATGTGTGTGTGCTCGGCAGTGTGGGTGTGTGCTAATGGTAATCCTGTAGATCCTCATGGCCTCTCCTTTCTATGAGTGTACATGTCAGGATCCAAAAAAAAAATTTGGCCCACTGGCAGATTACATAACAGCACATGGTCTTTGTGTCATAATCTGCCAGATTTTGTAATCGGGCAGATTGCAGAGAGCTGCGCTGAAATGCCTGGCCTTAACTCACTAGATTTTCGAAGGTTCATTTCAGTTTTAGCCCAGAGACGTTCTCAAAGCCTCCAGGAGTTTAAAAAAAAATTTGTACTTGTTGAGGTTAGATTAAGTTGGGGCTGAACGATATATCGCATTTGCGATAATATCGCGACATGATCAAGTGCAATTTTCTAACCGCAAAGGCTGCGATTATACTCTGGACATGTCCAAATTCATGGGCTGCATCCTCCTGAGGCCGCATTTGTAGACCGATTACGTCACAGCGACGCGCCGAAGGCTGTCCAAATTACTACCATATCCCAGAATTCATAGCGCGGCCCAGCCAAACTCCAGTTTCCAGCAATGGCGGCCGCTACTAAGTTTTAAAATTACTCATACTAATCTTTCTGGGTCACAAAATAAACTTTTAACATATTTTCAGGCGAGAAAGTAGTTGTGTAAACATCAAATATCTGCTCGGTTTATCAAGATATCCCATATTTGCAAAAGTGCTTCGACGTTTTCAGAGGCGTCTGCTACCCACCAGCTCGACAGCTAGCCGGGAGCTCGAGGGTTACTGATGCGGCCGAGAACGGCACAACTCCCGGCACATCATTTTCAGATCACCGCGGAGTTTCGCTGCTCGGGTTAAACGTAATATATAAGTCACTTAGACAACCTAAAAATGTTATTGTTGGGCTTTTTTCAGTGTTTTGTTTGTTCGTGAGTAAATCGGTTTGGCTGAGATTAAAGTTATTAGATTAGATAAAATAAAACTTTATTAATCCCCCGGGTGGGTTCCTCCTTGGTTTTCACACAGCTGACTAAACGTCAAACAGAAAACTTATTAAACAGAAGTATGAGACAGTCGAGAATTTACACCAGTGTCTGGTTATATTTTAGATAGCAAGAAGCAGACGGCTGAGTTTATTAAACTCCACCGAGACAGCGGTGACGCTAATCAGAACTAGACCGTCCAATTTCACGCCTTTAAATTTGTGTGTGTTTATACAATTGCTATTATGTTTGCACTTTATGTGTAATGTTACTGACTGCAGAGATCAGTAAGATGTGTGTATTTTTTATTTATTAGTTTTATTTATTTAATATTATTTTTTAATTGAATGACTGTCTAGTAGTTCACAGATGTCGAAAAACTGAGTGTGGTAAAGCCACTGATTTTTTTTTTATGTATATTTCTGCAATCTGCACATTGTACTGACTTTCATTTTAATGTTTACACCAGGGTTCCTTGTCAGCACTTTATGCTCAGATGTTTGTAAGCTAAAAATAAACTATTGTGTATGTTCAAATATACTGTTGTGATTGAAGAAGTTAAATAAAAATGTCAGTCATCAATTCATGCATCACCTCATGTCATCATAACAGAGGTCTGTCTTCCAGGAAAGAACAGTTTAAAATTAATGTAATATAGTATTGGCCATACTATATGATGTATTGCTTGTCTTTGTTTAATAATACAGAAGACAAAGACCTTAAAAAATAATCGCATATCGCATCGCAATCGCAATATTGGGGCAAAAAATCGCAATTAGATTATTTTCCATAATCGTTCAGCCCTAGATTAAGTCAGCTATGATGAGTTGAACAGAAGTTTATTTTTTCATTGCTTTTGTCATGATAACTAAAGAAGTCTGGCTGTTGATTTAGAAGAAAAAATGGCTGATCAAGCTATCAAGTTGTTTTTTTTTTTTTTTTAAATCAACCTTTTTGTTCTTTCTTTTGCAGTGGTAATGTCTTGAATTGGTGGATCCTCCGACACAGTTAAGAACATGCCAGTGCCGGGCTGCTGCTAATGGGAGCTCCTGATCCACCATGAGTGCTCGTGATGGCGTTGGTGGCATGGGCACCCTGGGTCGTCGGCCGCGCTTCGAGAACTCGGAGTTAACCGTGCGCATCTACCCAGGCGCCCTGGCAGAAGGCACAATCTACTGCCCAATCAGCGCCCGCAAGACCACCACAGCCGCTGAAGCCATTGAACGTGTCATTGAACGGCTCAAGTTGGACCGCTCCAAGTTTTATGTTCTGGCTGAGGTGAAAGAATTTGGAGGTGAAGAATGGATTCTGAACCCCAACGACTGTCCCGTGCAGAGGATGATGCTCTGGCCCCGTATCGCACTAGAGCACCGGCCGCTGTCAGGTGGCGAGGATTACCGCTTCCTGCTAAGGGAGAAGAATCTGGATGGCTCGATTCACTATGGCGGCAGCCTTCAGATGTGGCTGCAGGTCACAGAGGAGCGCAGGCGCCTGATGGAGCGTGGACTGCTGCCACAGCCTGAATCTCAGGGTGACCATGCAGATATGTGCTGCCTGCCAGAGCTCAACGAGCGCACGCTGCTGGACAACCTGCGCTCCCGCTTCCGCCAGGAAAAGATCTACACTTACGTTGGAAGCATCCTCATCGTCATTAACCCCTTCAAATTCCTGCCCATCTATAACCCCAAGTATGTGAAGATGTATGATAATCATACACTGGGAGATTTGGAGCCACATATTTACGCCGTGGCGGATGTGGCTTACCACGCCATGCTGCAGAGACGGAGGAATCAATGCATTGTTATATCTGGGGAGAGCGGCTCTGGGAAGACGCAAAGCACAAACTTCCTCATTCATCATCTGACTGCTCTCAGTCAGAAGGGTTTTGCTAGTGGAGTGGAGCAGATCATCTTGGGGGCGGGGCCAGTATTGGAGGTAAGCAAAACATACAGTCACTGGGTTTCAGTCATGAAATGTATACATAAGAGGAACAGGAATGCTGTCACCCATTTGTTTAAGTTCTGTTTAAAGCCTCGAGTTTAGCATTTTTGTCGGACAACATTTTTGTTTTTTTGAAACCATAAGGGGTGAAACTAATTGAGAAACCTTTTCAGTTGCAAGCTAGCCACACCCAAAAGCATACTGTGCTTTATTGTCTATTTTACTCTGTGAGACTCCTATATGGGAGTCATATCGCACATATTGGTCTGTGCGATATGACCAAAATCTCATATTCCGATATAAGACATCTATCATCCCGATAACGATATAAATCACAAAAATGTAACATTTTCTGTAAATTCTGTGAATCTCGGGCAGCTCGACTTGCGTGAAGTGTTTTCATCTGGGCGCTGTGTACCTGGAGTTCAGACTTTTAATAATAATAATAATAATGGATTGGATTTATATAGCGCTTTTCAAGGCACCCAAAGCGCTTTACAATGCCACTATTCATTCACTCTCACATTCACACACTGGTGGAGGCAGCTACAGTTGTAGCCACAGCTGCCCTGGGGCAGACTGACAGAAGCGAGGCTGTCATATCGCGCCATCGGCCCCTCTGGCCAACACCAGTAGGCAAGTAGGGTAAAGTGTCTTGCCCAAGGACACAACGACCAGGACAGAGAGCCCGGGGATCGAACCGGCGACCTTCCGGTTACAGATACGCTTCCCAACCCCTGAGCCACGGTCGCCCCATTTTAACCGATGCATGAAGCTATACATTTTTAGACATAAGTTGTAACGGCCGCCGTTTTCTTTGTACTTATTACACGGCGTGCTCTAGAAAGCCTGTTCCAACGTTTGAGTCTAAGGTTTATTTTTAGCACCTAACGCTTCTCATCCGTAAACAGTCTGCATACTCTTTCACAATTTAGTTTATTTTGAAAAGTCTCAACAGGATCTTGAGCTTTTGTGAAAGGTTAATATGCAAAACAAACAAGCGGACGGCGGAGCCACGCCATTGTTTTACCGTTGTGGTTGCTAACGACAACGTGTAAAAACAGGCGCTTGTCCGTCAGTAGTGTGGTCATATTAAATATAAGAGAAAGACAGAACTTTAACAAATTAGTAGGCCACTACAGGGACCATCAAAATGATGAAAAAATATTGCAGTAAACAGTTTATTTTGCGACACCACAAAACAAACGATGGCGTCGTATGAAACTATAGATGTTTTGATATCATTATCCGATATATATCGTTATATCGAACAGCCCTAATGGGAATTTTGTTATAATGAACATCAATTTGATGTCTGTAATACTTAAAACCTGCATTTGCGACCACACTCTCCTAAGGAAAGTGTTTAACTGAGATCATAAATCAGTCGAGCATTGGGACTTTTTCTCATGCACATCTATACAATCACACTTCTTTTTAGAGTCAGCACTCTTTCTAATGGCCATTAGAAGGAGTGCTGGTTTGTAGAAGAAGTACAAAATGGATCATTTGAGACCTAATCCCCCCCCACCCAAGAAGATCAGACGTCATCGTACAATTTTTTGATTATGTCATAAAACTATTTTAAAAAAGCTGCTATAACACTGCAGTTGAAGTGTGTTATTAAATACCTGTTTTGCATACAGATCTCAGCTCTCCTGATCATATCTCTGTTAGCTTTGTAGTTTAAATTGATTCTCCGAGATTCTCTCATCCTTGAACTGACGACTTAAAACGTAACTTTTACTCACCTAAAAACTTAATGGCTCTGGTTAATAGAGCAGCCTGGTTGACTTTGACTTTAGCTGAAACTGGGAGAAGAACGTCTGTAGGTAATATTTAACGGTTACCATGTCCACTTTTAATGAGAGGTCGTATTACTCATTGTCACATTGCCTGATCACCTGCTGTTTACACTCAAAATGTTCAGAGCAGTGTTTCCTGACATATTTTAGTATTTCCTCATCGCAGTATAACCAGCTTGACTGTATGACCTTGTTAAATTGTCTGTCAAATAACTTGAATTAAAATATTATGATAGGGCATAATAGATTATGACCCCTCTTTATACAGTGCTTAACAAATACATTAGGTCATGTATCATAAAAACAAGAAAATGCTTATATTTTTAGAAAATTAGAAGCAAGTCAGAAATTGAAGCATAATATTGATGTTTCTGTTAACAACTGTAGATTGACAAGTTAATCAAAAGATATTTGTGCGCTTTGCTTTTTTTTTTTTTTTTTTTTTTTTTTTTAAGCTTGTTTTGTAAAAAGGTAAATTTGAAAATCATGAAAAACAATAGAAATTAAATTTTAGCATTAAAAATATGAGGCCCGCGGGACCTTTTCAGATTCTTGATGCCGTGTTCAGTGCCGTCTTTGACAAAGTTCAATTTTGGTGACCCTTACGTACAGGTGATGTACCCCGAACGTGACACATGAAACAAATGTAAGTGGAGAATGAATAAAAAAATATAAATTGAGGTTTATAATAATTTATAATCGCACACATCGGGTACATGTATAGATACAATGGATCAGTAAAGCAAGATAATTTTGATTGAAGTGCTTGCGCATGCTGTTAGATGAACCATTACATAAACATAAAAAATAGTTTTGTAATTAGCATCACTCTTAATCTAAGCCTGCTGTGGCATAAACCTTACTTTGGGTGGTGGTCGAATAAATTTGTTAAGCATTGTGCGTATTTTTAAAGTCTCTCCCCACATGGTAATTTGTTTCCATCGCTATCAAAGCGAAGTCAAATTGACAGTAGTAGATTAGAAGCCAACTTCAAAGGTGACGAGCAAAACAACAAGTCATGCAACAAGTAGCTCTACACCACATTCATTACCCTGTGTTTAAGCAAGGAAGCTCTAAGGAATGCCATTCATTTGTGCGACTCTGGGGTTAATGTGTAAGCATGTTGAGTTAATCCACAACACGGCAACGTGAGTGAATAGTTTTAAGTGCAGAGGAGCAGCCTTTAATTGTTTGCACAGTAAGATTGCATATCTGCCTGCTGGTGATTAATGCAGAGACTGTAGGTGCGGCGCTACTGCAAAGAGGCTGAAGGAAGGGCGGAAGGAACATCAAACAAAGTCTCCTCAAAGGGATAATTTATCTCATTTCTTTTAAGCTTGTGTTTTAAGAAAAAACACAAGCACATGATTTTTTTTGTTGTGGAAATAAAATCCATGTTAGAGTTTTAACTTCTGTTGGTGTTAATGTGCTATCAGCTTAATGTAAAGAATTTTGAACGTAAACTTGACGTTTACCTTAACACTGCCTGTTGGTTTGGTGGTTACCAGTCTGTTTGTGCTTCTTCAGGAGCGCCACTGCATCTGCTCCTCATCTCTTTGTGACCGACTGTAAAAGGCCACATCTCTTTGGAAGTTGGGTTGCAATTTAGGTATTTTTAGTTGCACACCTAACCTCTTTTGATTATTCTTTCAATTTCTTGACTGACCTTTCCTTCACACTCCCAAATATGTGATGGATAATTTACAGTTTTGGTAATCTGTTTAGAAAATTTAAACAGAGTCTTCTGGAAGCCTTTTTCTTGACACTCAGCAGCTCTTTGTTGAGCATCTATTTTGAGGTAGTAACCTCAATTAACTCAACAATAAAATTTCATTAAAAAGCTTTTGAAACATTTGCTGCTTTTACCCCAAATAAAGTTATAAAAAGTTTTGGGTTTTTTTTGTTTTCCTCCTGGAAGTTATCCCTCTGCTCCCATAATCTTTGTAGTGACAGAATATTTCCACAGACCTCAGTTCAGGATTTTGTGACTGCCAAATGTCTCCATTATAATGATTCTGGTTTAAGCTGGTATGGAGGGAAATCCAGTTTTTCTTATGTCATGCCAGTGTTAATCAGAATTTAGGTTTAAGAAACACCAAACAAGCAAATTCAAGTGGAAAGTTTTTTTTTAATAGAGTCTAATGATTTGAAAAATAACAATGGAAAAAATAAAATGATCAGCACCTTGTTGTGTTATGTGGGACCACACGTGGTGGTTTGTCAAATACAAATCTAAGATAATGTGGTGGATTACGGCAATTCAGAGTGGTGACGTGTATGATTGCTTGTATGAGCAGTATAGAGCGCTTTGCTAACACAGATCACAGGTTTACAGACCATCAAGTAAGAAAAGTGTTTGCCGGTGAGTGACTTTAATTTCCTTGCAATGTGTTTTTTAGTGGTGGTAACTGTTGCTTTCATTTACTCTGACAAAAGTAAAAACGTAGTCATTTCCCCTCACACTTGGGCCAGGTCATTTAGCAATGACTCATTTAAAAGACCAGGACAGTGCTCAGGCGCCACGCTAAAGTAAATGAATACTATACAAGGCAGAGCACACCGACATTTTCTACTGACTGTCAGTTGAAGGACAAAACCACCCCGAGCTAGACAGTTTTGTTTTTTTTTTTCATTTTCTTTTTTAAACTCGTGATACAGGATATCACTTACAAAGGGGGTTGGTCTGGAAACCAGCCAGCAGCTGCAGTTATGTGTTAAGATCATGACAAGCTCTGTCCCTCAACTGTTTCAATTAATATAACTGAGAAGGAGATGAAAACGCACTCTGTGAGGACATGTTATTCCAGTTAGATAAACACAGCTTGTGTTTTGGTTCATTGTAAATAACCTTTAAAATGAAGGCAGTTAAGAGCTATGACAGCCTTCAAATTTCGGTTAGACATTGAAGGGGGAATAAATGTATTTCACTCACACTGCCCTCGACAGCTTTGGACTTCATTTGACCCGAGAGATTGAAGATCTCAAGACAAGCATGCATGAAATGGGACAAATGCTTCACCTAGTGTTGATTTTGTGCTTATCTGCTGTCTGTCATTCCTGACGTTTTTTTACCTTCTTGCGCCATGACTGAGTTGACAGTAAGCCTTAAATTCCTGTTTAATTGCGTATAGAAATTCGCTGTTTGAAATAGTTTGGTGTGTCTTCCTCTTTGTCTCCATGGTGGCACTGTGTATGGTATGGAAGTTTTGACCACCTGTTTTACAAATTCAGTGTTACATGATTTGCTCTGGGTGAAGGTGAAATATTATATTAAAGCTAGAGCTGGGCGATATGAGATTTTTTCATATCACGATATGTTTTTTTCATTTCAGGCGATAACGATATCTATCACGATATAAGCCAAATAACTATATTTGTAAGATTTAAATGTGCCGTTGCTCACAGGTAAAATGTGAAATAATCAGCAGCTTGTTTTTATTTAAATATTTATTTCCCATAATAAGTTCAACAGGGTAGATGTACTTAAGGAACATGAGACTTTTTCAGATAAATAAAGGCAAATATTGCAAACTACACAAAAGGCAGCCGCTAAAGCGTTTAAGTTTCAAAATAGAACAAACGAAACAGACTAAATTGTCAATTCCACTTAGAAACAAAATATTAATTCTAAAAATAAATCTTAGTTTGTTTTACAGAAGAACAGACAAAACTGACTAACTTTTGTCAATATCAAATAAACTGAGAACTAAAAGGAAATTCTCAATCTCTCCTTGTTGTATAGCTTAGCTTTTCAAAAAGTTTTAACAGTTACTTTAGTCTGACAAAAGCCGAATGACGAATTAGCGCTTCCAGTCAGAGACTGAGGCTACGTCCACACGTACACGGGTATTTTTGAAAACGGAGATTTTTCGTTTTAAAAAAATAATCCCGTCCACACACAAAGGCAGAAATGAAGGAAAACGCTGCTATGAACATGCCAAAGCAGCAGGTGGCGCTAGATTCCTAACCGTGCAGAAATGTTGGCCAATCAGAAGTCTAGAAGCCTCGGTGGGAAAAAGTAAACAAAGCTGCGGCATAGAAGCAGAACCGAGTCGTATGTGTGGACGGACAGTAACTGTGTGTATATGTAAGCATTTAAACACTGCAGAGAGTAGAATTAACAGTAACAGTATTGTAGAAATTCATTTCACCGAAACAATAACGCGGCGCACAGTGTGACGCATGCACCAGTTTATTGTATTTCCAGACTTGCTTTCGGCACAATTTACAGTGCACGCTACTCTGTTTTTTGTCAGACTTGAAATAGCCGAAATACCTTCACACTACGGAACTTCTATGGCTCTTCCGTTCGACAATCTCTCCGGCATTGGAACCGTCAACGGTTTTCTCTTCGGTCACGCTCGGTTGATTTTTCTAGTCGGCACACTCATTTCCTCCATTATGCGCTGGCTGCTTCCCAAACAAACACACGTGCGGCTTGGCACTTGTGCTGTACGTAGCAAGTCACGCGACGTGACGCTGCGGCTGTGATTGGTTCAGCTCTGCGCTACTGAATTTGGATCGGCCGACCTTTTTTTTTTTTTTTTTTTTTTTTTTTTTTTAAAGAGGACAAGAGCGGCGAGGTCTATCGCAATAGCTTAATTTCTCTATCGAGTAAAAGTTATATCGCGATACATATCGTTATCGTTCTATCGCCCAGCTCTAATTAAAGCCTATTAGCTCTTGTCTGCTTGTTCTACTTTTGTTCAGGGGTACTCATCAGTAATGATGGGTTAGTGCACAAAACTGAGGTCAGCAAGTGCTACATAATAGTTTTACCTTTCCTCTCAGCTTTTGTGTCCAATGCATCCTGGGTAGATGAATGCTGAGGATCAATCTTCCTTTCTTTCTTTTCTTTTTCAAAAATGTATCTGTACTTTGGCTGTACTGTTGGTTACTGGTGGTCAAATGTCATCTGTAGTTTAACTCTCAAACAAGCTTTTAATCCAAATGTAAACCTATCAGGGCTTTAGGGGAATGATGTCTGAAGTAGGTATAAAAATGTCAGATAGGCTTAACACCTCCAGTTAAACAGCATTATTGCTTTTTAACTGTTTCAGCATATTACTGTTTATATCTTTTTCCTTATGGTTTCCACATGTTCCATCTCTGTCACGTCCTCTTTAGAATTGACTTCTTAAAAAATCTGAAGGATACCTGTACAATGTTTATACAGTAAAGCAAGTCGGATCTATGATTGGTCTTTTCATGATATTGATACAAGACAGTTCTGTTTCAGTGACTAAATGCCTGAAAGAACCAAGGAGTCATGGTTATTTGACTTGCACTTGTCAAAAGTGAGTTTAATATGAGCTCAGCTGTCTGCTGAGGGTCAAGAGGGAGATTGCTGGGGTTACCTCAAACCGACCTCTCTGACTGAACATTATCAGCGCTCTGAGACCAAGGAGATGTCACAGGGCATCACTGAAGGAACACAGCTAATGGTGTGTATGCAAGTAAAGTGCTTCAGGGACGCTTTAAGGCGCCTGAGCTCCAGGGCACTGCTGCTGGTTTTGCCAGACCTCTGTGGACAAGCGAGTGCAGGAGCTCCTGTTGTGCTCCTCTGTGTTCCCAGCCAAAAGAAACAACCCCACTGTGAGTCATCCCAGGTCAACAGTTTTACCGCTCAGCATCTCTTTTACTGCTACCTCAGTACACTTCTGCACTCGCATATTTAATGCAATCTTCCCAGAGCCCCCACTAATACAGAGTAGATTAGTATGTATTACAGCTTCTCCTAAACTGGGCGGGGTTGAGTGAGATTTACTGTGCCCTGAAAATGTTTTCTTCAGACTGTGAAGTTGGAAAAAAAGAAGAGAAATGGGAATGATTGAGCACCATTCATGTGCACTATCCCGCTGTTAAGTATAAAGTTACAGTGCTGTGTGTTTTATTCAGGTTAAACGACGGTCAACAGTGTAATACTGGCCAGTTTGGTTGCTTATACAGTGGGATTGGCCCATGGGCTGTATTCCTGATCGAGTAACATGTAAGGTGTTTTTCAACTGATACTCACTGGACTTTAGTTAAAGTTGTCAAAAAGTAAGCTCATGTCTTTTTGTTTTTTCCAATGGTGTGGGATTCATCACACATCATATTTGCAATCATCTCAAATCAGTAAACCTTTTCTGTTGTCTTTTCTGTATCATGTGGCTATTCTCAGTGGCTCAATTACCTTTGATTGCATGTATAAAATAATAAAGGTGGACAGATTACCTGCACTACTTAGTAAGATACGTTTCTTATCTCGTCCAGCGAATCACATCCTTCCTCCGCCCTCTGTAATCTTTCTAATTGTCATCTCATAACACCAACTTACCAGGAAATATCTCATATCCATGTTACTTTACAATTCACATTTTGTCATCTGAGAAGCTAGTGGAACAAATGTTTAGTGGGCTTTTAACCTCCTAAGACCCAAACTCTTCCACTGCATGCATTTTTTATTTCTCTTTGATATTTGGGCATACTGGGGCCCGATGAATGTAAAAACAAAGAATTACCAGATTTATTTTTTTTTTACCTTTTTGTTTTTAAGAAAAATGAGAGCCACATATATTCATTTAAAATTTTGATAGAACAGTAGCAGTATAATATCCTTGTAAGTGGATATCAGGCCCTTGTAGAGCAAAATTGAGTATTTTGGTCTAAATAACCCAAAATGTGATGTCCACATATGCAGATGCCAGGTCCTAGGAGGTTAAAATTTAAGTGTGATATTGTAGAAAAGGTTGTGTTTTTCAAATCTATAAATTTTTGTCCACTTCTTTTTGTCAGTAATCTGTATGGTAGGTTTTAAGGAATTTTGAATATCTGAAATTTCTACATTTAAAGGTTTTGTTAGAGTAGATGTGTTAATTAATTGAGACCTCAATATTGATTAAAATAAATAATAAATCAGCCCAAATATAAGCACCGATGAAAGTAAAAAAACTTCTGAAAATGTATATATGTATATATGAAATGTAACACATCTCATATATACATATGATTATTTTTATGTGAACACATTTATACACAGAAAAACTTATCAAGACATTTTCGTGTTCCCATGTTTACATATAAACAGTTTCTCTTCAGTGAGTCTCTTCAATCAGTGAGACAAGAGTAAAATCTGACTCATTTAGGTAGGACCAAACCGTTGCCTAAAATGACAACATGTTATACCAAGTAACTAAAGGCAATATTTAATAACTTATTTGTTTTAAAATTAAAAGGAAATTAAGGTCTTTCAATTTTTGTCCTTTTAATAGTCAGTCATTACTTTCAGGATTCATTGCGTTGCATTTTGTGATGATATAGAGAATATCCGTGTGTTTGTTTCTTTGGCCGTCAACTCCACACAGCTACTTCTGCCCCTAAAGGTTCTTATCTATGACAGATATTATGACTCCATCGTGTTGCCTGGAAACCACCTAGCAACGGGCTAACCCTCCCCCCCTTCTTTTTTTTTTTTATTTTTATTTTTTTGCTATATATAGTATATGAGTTTTTCTGTGGCGTGAAAATGACAAACGATGGGGATGTACTTTGTTTTTCTAAAACGCCAGTAAACATTCCTGCAGCCGAACACAAAAAATTATACTTTTAAGGAAATTCCCTCAACTTTATAAGGTTTAGGTTAACTGAAAGCAGTGAGTTGCACTATTTTCTGTCATTTTTTTGGGGATCTGTGTTTAAAAGTTATTTCTTCAGCTAGTTTTGTGAAACGAAATTTAACATGAAAACCAGTAATCAGAAACCACAGACTTTATTACAGCAGAATTTTTGCTCAGCCGGACAATGAATGCCAACAGCTCCAGCTGTTACATTTCACTTTGTGTTTATCTCACCATCCTGGTGCCAAGCTCCTATTTTTCCCTGAAACTGTATACACCAGGACTGCTACTAGTGGCTGGGATAAGAGGAGTACATACCGTTCCTGCTTTGTCAACTTGTGTGCACAAAAAAGATACTGCTTCTGACTCTGGCTGTAGCAGTGAGAGGCCTGCGGTTACAAAGAGGTTTGGTAGAAGCACATCAGTTACAAAGGGCTCACAGTGATTTGTTTGACTTCTTAGTGTTATTTGTGCTGGACCGAAACAAAAGTTGAGATTGAACTTTTTACCCATCATCCATTTAGATTTGCTGATTGTTATAGAGGTGCAGATGTAAATATATCTGTACTAGATTATGGATGGTAAACTACATTTTTATTTTTTATATTTTTAGGGCATTTGTAGTGTTGCGCACTATCGTGTCTTCTCTCTCATTACACTTTTTGACCCATCTAGTCGCTCATCAGCAGCAGACGTCTGCAGCAGCCCAACAAAGTGCCTGTTTGTGTCCCACACAGCCTCTTTATTTATGCTGCGGTTTGCCAGAGTTTGCAGGTGCTTCGTCGGCCACGTACACACTCACACACCACAGTCAGCACTTGCTATGAGACTTTCCAGCTGTTCTGCTGTCCCGACTACACCTGCATCAGTGTGCCACACATGTATATATCGATGGACAGAAAAAGCTTTATTCTGTTTGACGTAATAGTCACACTGCCAGACACAGTCATTCTGTATTTTGAGGTCTTTAATGGTTGTGTGGACAATCGAAGACTCTAGGAAATGGTGATGATGCACATTGTCAGGTGTGAGAATATGGTAAAATTGATTTAAAGTGCCTGTTTTATTTCTTCTGGTTCTAAAAAACAAAAAACAAAACAAAAACTCCTAGGATACATGATCTGTGTGCTTCCTTTTGTTGCTGACTTTGTTGGCCTGTAGCCACCTAGATGTTGTTTATTCAGGTCATACCATAATAGTGAATCTTAGCATACCTTCCTAATTACAAAAGCAGATTCTGGGGCACCACCTGTTTCAGTGAGTATCAGGGAAATCTCTTACATAAAGATTGAGAAGCAGCGCTCCACTCCTCACTTCAGTTACATAAATCCTCGCAGGTGACCTCTGCTGCAGGATTCTCGTGATTTCTGTGGCTTGTGGTCATCGCGCTTCCCACGTGTCCAGATGTGCTGTAATGAAACTCAGCACTGCACACATCTGGAACGCAGCAGAAAACTTGAGGGATGTCACTCCGGAGTCATGTATTGAGCATGCTGGCGAGACACGTCCTGCACTGCATATTTTCTGGTATTTTGGCTTAGTGTGTGCCAAATTGAGGAAAGTCCAATTAATTTTTTTCTGTCTAAATGGCAAGAAGTCAGTGTGAATTAAAGTTTAAGAAAAGAAAAGATTTGACTTTTGGGTGCATGATAAATTATCATTGCATCATTGCAGGAAATGCACAGGGAAATCATCATCTTCCTTATTCCTGGTCCCCATCTTCCTGTCTTGGCCCAGAACTACAGTAGCGGTCTGTGTATCTCCTCTGGCCCGTCCCAGTGAGAAGATAAATGTCACTGTCAGGCTAAGAATAAATTGTTGTACTCTGGGAAAGTGGCCTGTGGTAATGTGAATGACTCATTAACTCTCCCAAACAAAGATTCTGAAGAAGTGTTGCGGTGCCTTTAGTAAGTGTGGAGATTTGGTTCCCCTCATGACTCCTGCTCACTGACCCGAGGCTTAAATCATTAAGGGATGTAGACTGAGAAATACAGCTTCCTGGTACACTGATACACTGACTTTTCCCTTTGATGTGGATGCACACTTGTTACTCCTTATTTTCTGTCATGCAAGCAAGGATTTCACTTGGTGTTTGTCTCTTGTTGTAACCCCCCCCCCCCCCCCCCCCCCTCTTTCATTTGTAGTGTCTTGGTAACATAGGTCCATAAATGTACAAACATACAAAAAGACCCTGGCTAATTTCTAAATTTGCACTAAATTTTTAAGTCAGAAGTGCAAATATGGATTCATTTCTAAGTTATAAGTGTATATGTTACAAGCAAATGGTAACATGGGACCCGCCCTGGCTGAATTAAAAGATATGACTTTGTGTGCTGTGAGTCAGATGCTATTAACATAGTCATAATGACAAAGTAACTTCATAATATAAGCCTGGAGACTTGGAAGTGGATGGACATTGTAGGACTGGCACGGGATTGGATTGAGTCCTGATGTTTGTGTCTCTGAGATCTAACTAATTGGATTGACCTCTTTTCTTCACTGACCATGTGCCCTAGCTTTACTGTAGTGATTCTGCTAAGTCACTCCCCTCACCTGCAATCTTAGCCTAGCGCTGGATAGCTAATGCTTGACATGTGACCTACATATGAGCGTGTTGTGGATAAGACCACCTGTTTCGACTTTGCTCCAACGTGGCGAGCTGTGTAGACAGAGCTTTACCTATATGGCTGTGGCTAATGACAGACCTGGAGAGTACAACTTTGTCTTTCTTGCAAACATGCACAGCAATAGAAATCTGTCAAGCTGTAGTTGAAGATTAACTGGCCCTTGAATACCTCACTTGAGACAGCCTGTATTGTTTTTTTTCCCAAGAATAATCTACAAAACAGGTAGCAGTATGCATATAGATTTGCAGTGCAAGTGTAGTGCTTCAAATGGGTTTATTAGGCAAATACTGACAATTCAAGTCTAATGTAAGGAAATAAAAAATGTATTTGAATCTGTGTGAGGAGGATGGTACTTGTACTAGCACTTTTCTACTCTGACCACCAGTTTAGTCCATTTGAAGACCCTTGGAAGTTAATTCTGTTCATCTGGATGTTGTGTTTTTAGTGGAAGGAACATTTTATCACTCATACAAGTGACTTCTTCAGTTTTTGAAAAACATTTTAGTCTGTACTTTGTAGGCTCTTTACCAATCAAACATATGCACTCTCCAGTGGATGCTTTGGGGTTGATTTGGAGTTCATTCTCTTGGCCAAGGACACTTTGTGTGAACCAGAAGAGTCTAGGATCAAACAACCATCTCAGATTATTTATGGATGAGAAGTAAAAAAGAGCCGCCAGGTGCTAAAAAATAGACCTTAGACTCAAACGTTAGAACAGGCTTTTTCCCGCAGCACGCCGTGTAATAAATAGTCACAAAGAAAATGGCGGCTGTTACAACTTATGTCTAAAAATGTATAGTTTCATGCATCGGTTAAAACACTCGACTCCAGCTACATGACGCGCAGCTGGAAACACTTCACGCAAGTCGAGCTGCCCGAGATTCACAGAATTTACAGAAACTGTTACATTTTTGTGATTTATATCGTTATCGGACGATAGATGTCTTATATCGGGATATGAGATTTTGGTCATATCGCACAGCCCTAGGTTAGCTGATCACATTGCCATGTGCCCATGGTGTTCACATCTAATTTCTATTAAAGATATACATTTACAGAAAAAGATTGCAAATCTAGCATATTAATTTGCAGTGGACCTCATTTTCATTTTTTGTTGGAAGTTCCTCACAAGACTTTTTCACTGGTGTCGTCATCTTTGGCTTTCTCTGTTTCTCCTCTTTGTACTGTGCAATCTAATCTCACCCCATCTCACAGACTTTATTTGTCTGACAGCTGGTAGTTAGCACAGAGAGCATAAAAGATGGATGTAGCTAATGTGACGCCACCTATTCGTTTGTGAAGCCCCGTTTTGAAGCCTGGAGATGAGGATGTTTTTGAAACTGGATGTGACATTCATGAGCTTGCTGTGAAATTGGCTCATTGGCTAATGACTTGTCAGTCACAAGTTTGGAGAGTAATCCTCCTATCTGACTCTTAGAATGACTGAAATGTATAAATCTCAAAATAAGTGACTGAGTCCATGAACTCAATAGAAAGGTGTTTTCTGAGGTCCAGAAATTTCCCCAAAAGACCAGATATTTTTTCTAACTTCAGGTATAACCCTCAGTAGCCTTAAGAAGGATGCAGGTTTGAGGTACTTTTACGTTGGCTTCACTGTTCAGACTCATAAGGGGCGTCTTGTGCCGTCTATGATATTGAGCAATACAGTCTTCTGTTGTTGTTGTTGTTGTTGTTTGATGGTAGATAGAAACTGTTGTTTTGCCCACTTTTAGCTGTGGGCCAGACTAATGAAACTCCCCTGTCTGTCAGTGTAAAGAAGTTGAACTGTAATTCAGTCCCTATTATATCTTGAAATTTGAAAAAGAAGTGCAGTTTCAATAGTATGTTTTTTTTTTTTCTTGTTTGTTTTTTTTAAATTATCATTATTATATTAAATTAATCTTTGTGCTTACATTGTGAAAAATAAATGTGTTGCTCATTGACTGTCCTGTAATTTTAAACCAATGTTTTTGTTATTTTCCCCCCAAAAATTAGTTGTTTTTTTTTTTGTTTTGTTTTTTTGTTTTTTAGAACTGTGGTCCCATGTTTTTTAAAAAAATCATTATTTACTTATGAAAAGGTGTAAATTTCTGTGCCGATTCTGGTCCCTGGGCCTTATGTTTGACACATCTGCTTCTTATTTTCTGGGTCTAGGATTCAAACACCAGTGAGTTAAACACAGCTGTAATGAAGTTGTTACAATTTTCTTCCAAAATCTGTCACCTTGCCTGGCGAATGTTGCCGTTTATCCCTTCTTGTATTCCTAAATTATCCAATTGATGATCTCCATTACCAAGTACACAAGCAACTAAAACTTAAACACTGCTGACAGTATCGAGTACACAGCTCAGATTTATTGACAGAAAGTTTGTAAATGTAGTGATACTTGATATTAAGCCAAGCTCAAATGAACAATCACGGGCCATACTCTCAAAGTTGAGGCAGATGAATTGCTGTTTGAAAATGACTGTCAGACAGATGACTGAATAAACTGAACTGCCATAAATTTGTTTAAATCTGCAGTACGATCATATGACGAGTAAAGCATAAGGAATGCGACAGGACCTGATTCTTTCATCGAGTCTCCTCATATTTTTTAACGTAAACCTTTCCGTTGTGTGAAACCTAAGCTCCATATCGTTGACTACAGGATTGCACATGCAAAGTGTTGTGCAATTTGCCTGCAGCAAACAGTTCCTAAGAAGAAACCCAATGTGATGACATGTAATCGATGCTTCTCATTTTTCGCTCTTGCTGAAACCGTCCACTCTCATCCTGCGTGCAGCGTGCTGACTGCGAAAGCTGAAGCCCGGACCAGTAGTGATTGATGTGTAGTAACAATTAGCAGCAGGTTTGCACTGTTAGTGTAAAGAGACTGCTGAGCTTATAAATACTTGAGGAGAGGTTTATATTTCTGTGGCCGAGTAATCCTCTTAGTTCTGCAGTGTAATGCATACTGCCATTCATGGAGTCCATCTGATGGAGTTCATCTGAGGAGCCGTGAATTCAGTCTTCTAGGTCTTCAGTGTGCAGATGATTGAATTTATTTTTTCTGATTGACACAAAGCTTATGTTACAGCCTGTGCCTGAATTAGAGAGAATACCTGATGGTGCATTTTGGGGGATTTAGATTTCAACTAAAAATCTATAGCTGAGAATGCTTTTAGGGGTACACAGACTTCAGAGTTTCTTCTGAATATAGTAGTGAAGTACTCTAAAACAGCGGCCCCCAACTTCTTTTGCCCCACGGACCGGTTTATGTTCGACAATATTTTCACGGTGTCGCTGATAAATACAACAAAATAAAACCAGTACCGGCAACAAAAAATATTTATTTATAACACACGAGAAAAGACACACGGAAGCTGAGTTAACGATAAAAATGATGAAAAATAATGATAAAAACCGATTAAAAAAACTATAAATTACCCACCTGAGCCTCAACTCTCGTGACCCGGTACCAAACGACTTACGGACCGGTACCAGTCTGTGGCCTGGGGGTTGGGGACCGCTGCTCTAAAATAAAAAAAATGTATATTTCAAAACTGTGTGCATCTGTGTTTCTACTCCATGACTGATTCAAGTTAAACACAGGGCAACTCTGACGTGCACATCCGCTGGAGCTTGCTGGAAGTGAGAGTAAAGCAGGAAACACTTGCTTGAGTTTGTCGGTGCACAGGGTCAGCCTAATGATGACCTTCTCACTTGCACCGAAGTCTGTTCAGACATCATATTGAGAGTTCACAGTTGAGAGATCAGACCCTCCTGTCTATGAAAGGCCTGTCAGTCAGTTGCCTATTTACTTGTGTCTCTGAAAATGGCTGTAAGACCTAAAGAGTTAATCCACTGTGGTGGTGTGCAGAAGAAAAATAGATCCATAGTTCAGTAAATATTTGGACACAGTCTCATTCACCATCAGAGTTATGTCCCAGTAATATCTGTTCATCATCGTGGGGATATTAAAGACTGCTGCAGCCAGTCGCACAGTTCTCATTAGATGCCACATTTGTCATATGTGGAGTGATGGCAGCAATGACTCTGACGTGCAGTATGGTTTTCCATATGCACCATTATTCATTCTGCTGTCAGTGTCACATGCAGTTGAATCAGTTGGCTTATAAATGTCTTTAAAGATTGCAATTTTCTGTGCTGAGAGAATTTTAGGAGGCATTTTAGGATGCTTGGGTTTGTACTGAGAGGTTTTTAGCTGTTGCAGTTTCCTGACTGTGAGCTGACATGTGACTCCATGTTTTCCAGGACAGCGTGCCCCCGCCTCTCACTCCCCCTCGCGATTACATTCCACTTCACTGTATGGCGGCCAGATTTGGGAAGCTTCTTTCTGCGCCTTATGCATTTCCTCTTTTTCTGCTGATGTCTGGGCTGTGAGCATCTACAGTGTTTTGAGGGGAGTGTTCGGGAAGTTTGTTTTTTTTTTTTTTCTTTGTCTTGGTGTACTTTCAGCTCAGAGAGCAGTTTTGCTCATAGGAAATTATTAAAAATAAATTGTGGGTTACTGAAGTTTATTAACATCCCTGTTTGCTGCTGCAGTTCTGCAGTTGTTCTTCATGAAGGCAACAAAAAACTTTAGATTGTCACAATGCACCATAGTGTGACGTGTAACATTTAAAGTAGAATGCTTTACTGAGGATTTTTGGTATGGTTTGTCTTAATTTTTATGGGCTCTCTTTCTCACTCATTGTGTTCCACCAATGGGCTCTGAATGTTGATGTACCTGCCTGTACGCAAATACTCAAATGCACACAGTAACAGTGTAAAGAGCTGGATTAAGGCTGCTCTGCTACCCCAGAATTCTGTCACCAGTCCATAAAGCCACCCTGTGATCCCTCATGGCACACCTCCACACCAAGAGACAAAGCCACAAACAAAACACTGAAGTATGTGAGTGTACAGAACAAAGCGTGGGAGGTTTTATATGGAGATGCCTTTGCTTTGACCTACTGTTGTGCTGAATTGTATTGTTCAGCCCATCTTCTCTTTGTTTCACTCTCCCTCTTTGGAAACCATGATGATAAACTTTATTTATCACCTGACACCACCACCTCCAGCCCCCTAAAGACAACATTTGTCTTGAGCCTTAATGAAGAGTTTTGACAGTTCATTAGATATCAGTAAAGAAAGTGTTTTGACCACCATTAGAATGGTTTCTGGGTTTTTCAGAGGGGAACTGTGTAGATCACCCTCACCAACGTCTGATGCAAACACAGCCTGAAATATGTCAGAAACTCCTATGCGGCTTTCAAGGGGTTAAGAGTTAACATGTGCTTACGTTTAGCTGGAAGTATTTACTGTATTTACTCAATTACCGAACAGAAATACAATTTTAACCAGCTACTATTTCACTCTGTTTCAGTTTTTACTCCATTCAATTTCAGTGGCATTATTCTGTCTGTAAAACTGATGATCAAAATAGACCCTTAAATATTTTTTTTGGCTTCATTACTTTGTCATATTTTGGATGTCTATAGATGGCTATAAATGGCAGACCAGTCAAATAGTGATTTTGACTTTAATTTTCACTGATTTCATGTCGGTAACTACTGCAGTTTGCAAGTATTTTGCCCAAAGCTTAGTTCTGTAAATGAATACAAATTTATTTAGCTTAACCTTTCTGTCCATAAGAAAATGTTCTTTTACCAGTTATCCCACAATACCTCAGATTTAGCCTGTTAAGGTCTGTTGAGACCAGTTTTAAAATGCTAAGTGTGTCATAAATAATGTGTTATTGCTTGTTTTTTTACTTTACAGTTGCTCATTTTGCTTTTCATCATAAATTAAGCATATTTATTTGGCAATACTCCTGCAGTGTTACACAGTGGGAAGCTGGTAGTGTGACCTGCTGCCTCAGATGCTGCAGTGGGTTGTCCAAGCAGCCTGCTGCCACTCGCAAAATGTATATTGACACAGGCTTCTGGAGTGAGTGGGAATTTGTGTTTGCTCTAAAAGATAGGCCTGTTTTCCTAATGGCTGAGCACATTTGCTTAATGCTTGTCAAATACATTCTTTACAGGCAGGCAAATTGACTCGGGTCACTCAACCTTCTTGCCATCATCAAAGCAAAACACGGACTGGAATGCCACCAAATTAACAGGCTCCATTTAGTAAAGTTTGGAGCTCAGACAAATGTTAAGCATGAAAGCTTGAATCATGTTTTAGAGGGTATGTTTCCACAAAGTAAGCACTGATGCTGGAATCTGAACTGGTTCGAATTTACAGAATAAGACATTCACTGTGTTGCATTCAAAATCGTATTGGGTCAGAAATAAAGTCATTCAGGCTTAGTTACGTGGATTTGAGATGATATGTTATGTTAGCCAAGAGCAGCGATGCAGTCAGTGTAACGCTTCTTATAGAGACTCATCTGCTTGTCTGCATAAATCCCATTTTCTGGATTCATACCTTAAAAAAAGCTTTGTGTGAAATTGACGAATGCATCCCCTTTCTGTCAACAGCCGTACTTAAACTTGAGGTTATTTGCATCCATTATAATAAACATTTTATTTCAAGAGGGCATCAATGTGGAGAGTGGCATGTGGAGGGATTTTGCTGTGGAAGCTGGTACATCATTGGAGACCGAAAAAAATACTTAATTACTGCAACTTCTTGTCCTTTACAGGCTACCATCCAGTTTATACAATAGGAACACCATATATCCGAAATATCTAATGTAACATTGATCATTATATTGGCCTTGTTTATTTGATTTAGAGCTATCATTAACTCATTATGTTTAATTTGTGATGCAGTATTTAACTTGTATAAGTGCCTCTAACTTATAAATTGTGTTGTGGTAATTGTTCTACTAATATTAGCTTATAGATTGAGCATCCAGGTTGCTGGCTTGACAGCACTGATTCTCCATTGTCTGGGTATCAGCAGGACATTGGGATGTATTGATTGAAATTTCTTCTGTGGAGCCCACACCCAGTCTGCTGCAGTGTGCTGGCAGAGCTTCAAGCTGAGGTCTGTTTCTATCCAAGTGCAACTCTATATGTGAGTGCATGTCACTGCAAGTGATGGGGACCTTGTGGTCCAGTCGGCCCTGTTCCACGTTTGTCCACATGAAATGTTCTTACAGATGGTAAACTCAGTGAACACCTTTACAAGAGCGCTTCTCCTTATAAAAATCTAGCTTGCTAGCTTTGCTTTGCCTCATTTAGTGAACATAGGTGAAGCAGTTGCTGCTCCTTCATATCAGAGAGGCAAGACAGATGAAAATGACTGAAGAATCAAACACATTTGACTTTTGGGTATTTTGCTTAAACAGATGACACAAGAGTACAAATTAATGTGCTGGCCTTTCAGGTCTAGCTGCTAGAACAGTCATCTTAGAGATTTCTTGGCTAATTTCTTTTCAGACTCTTTATGAATATCATGATTGTAGTGGGTGCGGTGGTCAGTCTGATATTTGACTCAACAATCGGGTTTTGTTCCTCTATATGTTGGTGGAGTGACTCAGAGTTCTGAGCTAAATCTGTGGGCTGAGTGGAAGGAATGACGGCACTTCGTGACTATCAGACATCAGCTGTAAAAATCAACACTGCAGAAAGCCTAAAGGGCTACTTAAAGCTAATGGCGAAGCTATCCTGTGCGTTTAATTTTAAACAGTCATGTTTTTACTCCCTTTGTAAAGATTTATTTTAAATCGTTTTAAACAAACTTGTGGTTTTGATCTACTTAAGTGCGCACTGTGGAAAATTCAACTTCTTGGAAGGCGAGTCATACTTTTGATTTTCTGTTAAGAGAAGGTCATAAATGTTTTTTGTTCTTGGTCACATTATTTGGACACTTCTTGTTAAGTATATGTTTTTGATTTATGAAGCCACATAACTAAGTCATCACAGCTAAATAATGCTTTGATTTTAGGGTGTCTTTCAGAGCATTTGCGTGTGATAAGTGAGGTGTTTAAATACATTGGTCTGCTCGGACTTGCCCTGGTGACTAATACGGAGACAAGTGAATGCTCAAACTCATGGACAGTTCAGTAGAAACCCAGCAGGACCAAGTTGGTGTCAGTTTCTAAATTAAGCACTCTTGATACTGCATGTTTTCAAGCTGGTCGGTGTTTAACAGCTTGCAGTTTCACTAAGCTACTGCTGAGTTTTCTATAGATGAACCAAGCGTTGGAAATTTGTTTCCTGGTTTTCTAATTAAGTTGTTTCCACCTTAAGCTGATATGATCTGACATGACTACTTACTCATTTCATATTCACTAACTACGTGGCATGAATGGAAAACACCAGTTTGCTTTCCTAATTATCTTGAGTGTACGTCCACACTGTAGGCGTTATCTTGATTGAGGACTTGTTTCCCCATAGTTCACAAGTGAGCTGAAAAGTTCCTTTAAACTTCATGAGATTCCTTTTTGTCTCCCCCCCCACTGCACTATTGTTTACCAACGAATGTTCCAGTAACGTTGGTGCTGAAACAAGAAGCTTCCTGGTCCCGTTGGTTCTTCCATCCTTTGTGGCCATTTTAAGTTTTAGGAAAGTCACTCGTGTGGCTTGTACTTCCACATTTAACTTTTTTTCTAATGAAAATTGAGAACGCTCATGTAACGCAAGCCCAAAAATTCAAGGATTTTTTTGTTTTTAATGAAATGAAACTGTTTATGCTTTTGTAACAGTGTTTGAAAGGAACCTGCGATTTACAGGAAAAACAAGCCATTCGCAGCAGATAGTGACCTCACACCACAAAGGACTGTAAGTTGAGGCGTTTAGTTACACTGCAGAAGAATGTGGCTGAACTTGTTTTTGGAAGAATACAGAAAGGCAGACATTTATCATCGTTTTCTGTGTTTGCAAACGTGTATCTAGAATACATCTCATCAAAACCTTTTAAGTGATTACACGGATACGTCATAGATAAATTGACCAAACATTTCAACCATCACCATTTTTATTTTTATTTTTATTTTTTTTAAGTCAGGCAGGATTTTAAAAACAATACACCACATTCCTATGTTTATAAATTAAAAAAGGTGATTTTTTTTTTCTTTTCTGAAAACCTTCATTCATCGCCTCTGTTGATCCAATTTTGGGACACACAAATAATAATTTGTGTAATTATAATTACACATAATCACAAAGGAGGCTGCTGCTTTTCAATCCTGTATCTTATTTGTTAATGGTCTTCAGTAACTCCGTTGGTTGGAAACACATTGCAGTATGAAGTCTCATAGGGCGATGCTACATTCATTAGTTTGCTTTGGGCTAGCTAAGAGGGGATTTGGCAGTTTAGTCACTAAACCCATTTGGATAATCAAATGTGTTTAAGGCACTTTGACAGTGCATCATTTTTGATTGTTGTTTTATTTTAAAATCCTAAGATAAATGAAATGCTTGCAGTCCTGAGTTTTTTGGTTTTGTTTTGTTTATTGTAGTTTTCGCTTCTGAGCCCTTCCACAGATGTGCCAGCAGTGAAAATGGAGAATTCATTGACTGCTGTTATTGTTTTGAATAAGTTGTTCTCTGAGGTGTTTTGTCTGCTCTCTGTCTCATCCTCTTCCTGTTTAGTTTGTTGTGCTCTGGACATTTCATTGTGTTTTCGTTGTGGTTGTTCGGTTTTCTGTCCCCCATCGAACCGTCCACTATAGCAATATTGTAATTATAACCACTGGTGTACAAAAGTGAAACAGAACGTCTGCTGTTGCTTGTTGTATATGTTTGCCTGTTTGTTTGTTTTCATGGTGTGTGAGAGAAAGTGGAGGAGTAAGTGAAATCCGTAGAAACACAAATAAAGTGGGGGTGAGATGCCAGAGGAAGCCAGTCAGAGGAAGCTGACCACACACACATAAACACACAAAAACGTCTTTATTGCAGATAAGGAATGACTTGGCAGATCTCTGTGCCGACTCTCTGCTGAAGAAAACTAGTAAACAGGCTGCCACCCACTGAAGCATTTTCTTAAGGTCATGACTAGGAAGAAAATAGATCTGGTATGGTTTGACACTGACCTTTAGACCTCAGCGTGTTGATGGGTTTTGTATACTCAGATTGTCATGTTTTTCTTTGCACGAGCCTTCCATTGAAGCAGCAACTAAAACTTTTTTCAGGCTGTGTTGGCAGCTCTATCAATATACACACATAGGGTTTTATCGCACATTTCCGTGTCTTCTCTTTAGGTTAAATGTGAATCACAAAGTCTGGCCTTAAATCTTTGCATGCTCTCTGCATGGGAATTGGATACATTAGCTTGTGCATATCCTGCTTGTTATTGTTCGATCCACCCAATTTCCTGAATTTTTGTTTGGGGTCTCATTTTCCAAAAACCGTGAAATAAGGGAGAATTGCTTGCTTACACAACCTGAGGATACACCAGTCTACAACTTATGGAACAGCAAGGGAAATGAATTTGTAATTTCAAGTTTCAGTAGAGTTTATGATTTGCTTCTGTCTAAAGGATCCCATTTTTCCCCTTGACTCATCTTCTCTGATTGAGAGAAGTTTATGTTTTATGAGAGATGACTGTAATAACAGAGGTGTCCTGGAGAGCACTGATTATTTTTCTATTACGCCTGCCTTTCATCTCCATCGCTGTGACTAATGCGCACTTCCTTCTTAGTAATACAGGAGTTTCTGATTGAGCCAAATACTTCAGTCATGCATTGTTATGATCAAAAGGCCACTGCGTTTTCTCTGACTTTATACTTTATACTGCTTTATCGCAAAAGGTGATATAATTCATGTCTGTCCATAAAATGTAAAGCTGAAGCAAGCAGCTGGTCAGTGTAGCTTAAAGAATACACAGACTGCAGTTCCTATAATGTGCTGGTTTTGCTGCCCTCCAAGCTATCCGAGAGACCATGTCCTGGGTATATCCTGGGCCCTCTTTTCAGTTGGACATGCCTAAAACACCTCACCTACGAAGTGGATCAGGCATCTAAATTTGCTGACCAACATACCCCTTTCAATGTGTGTATATATACAGTATGTAGTGCTTTTCTACTCCACCTGAGCACTTTCCCCCCCAGTTTTTTTGCAAATACTTTCTTTCCAGCATTCACACACATTCATACTCCAATGGATGCATCGGAGAGCAACTTGGGGTTAGTATCTTGCCCAAGGATATTTGCCGTGCAGATTGGACCACTAGTTTTATCTGTGATCTCATTCTTTCGCTCACCCACAGCTTCTGGTCATAGATAGGGTGGGAATGTAGATTGACCAGTAGAACAACATCTTTATTTTCATTACAACAGACCTGTAAAGTGTCTGCATCACTGCAAAGGCCCCTGCGATCATTCTATCCCTTTGCTGCTTAACTTCTCCCTCCTCCACTTGGCTTGAAAGAAAGGGGGAAAACATAGGGGGGAGCGCTTGGGAATTTTTGCCAAATCTGCCATCATGCAGATCTGAACGGCACCGATTAAAATGTTACATGTTTGTTTGATATTATCTGTAAAAATGTGGGTTTTCCAGTTAGGCTCTCTGCCCACGTATGTCCCCAAATGTTGTCAAACTATTGCTTTAAAACCAGCTCACCCATCGATAGTGATACTTTTTATGGCATATTGGTGATTGAAATGTCACATTTCTCAATATTATGCTTAAACAGTATTTCACAATTTGAAAAAGGTGAAATGACAAATCTCGTAACACCCTTGATTTCTTAGGATGTCACTCCCACTTTGTGAACTGCTGCTTTGGTTCATTTAATACAGTGGAAATGTGTTATCCACCCAGTGACCCAGTCCTTCATACTGTGAAACATGATTTATAAGGTTACCTCACTGTTGATTGAATGAAAGAATTTGGCCACCAGACAAAGTAAACATAATTTCTTCGCGTTTGCTTTGCCTCTTCGGTTCAGTTACTGTGGAACATGTGACCGAAACACACTAATCATTGTAGTTATACTGTAAGAAGATATGTTTATGTGGTAAAAATGTGTCAATTTTGCACTGAATTTTAAATGTAATACTGATCATCTTATTTTTCCAAGCTGGAAAAACATCCCAGAACCAGTGGCCCTTTGCAAATGTTACGCAAATACTTGATCACAGTCTGACGTTCCTTGTTTTTAACCTATAGGTCGACTTGTGATAATCATCGACCTTTTGCATAAAAACTACAAGTTGTTACCAAAGGGTGGGACACAGAGTTAGTCAGGATAAACTGATAAGACTCCAGTTTCAACTAAATGTGAAGCTGAAATTGTCTGAGATAGCAAAGTTTTCAAAAAACGCAAGCTAACAACTGCTGGAATTCTGGCAGTCAATTCAAGCTTGAGTTGCACAACCTGCCAATCTTCACATCTATATTGCTCATTTCAGTAGACCATCAGATTTGCTCCTGTGGGTGTTTGTAATGGTGGGGATTTATGGAACACGTAGTATGTGATAGTAGGATCCAGAGGAATGTTATAAAAAGCTCCCTTATAGGAGAAGACCAAGAAAAGATTTCTGATTGTTCTGTACAAAATTAATACATTATTTTTGCAACTAAAAAGAAGTTTGTTCATTACTGATTAATTGGACACTCATTTTCTTAACTGGGCAATGAATGATTAGGTGTATAAAATATCTCAAAGTGGTGATAAATCACTTTGTCCACTATAATTTTTTCCAAGTTGACGACATCACATTACATCATTTTCAACTCCAGAAATGTTCAGTCCAAAAAATCCAAAGACAAGTAACCAAGTCTTTGCAATGCAGACAGTACAGACAGTAAAAAAATAATAAAGCCATCAAATGATTAAAAAATGTATCAAAAATGTTTTCAATTGATTAAGGTGATCATTTGACTAGAAGATAAAGCTTTGTAAACATAAACCTCTTGCCAGTCAAAACATATTCATATTGCAGTAGTAAATAAACACATTGTCTGTAAATGCTACTGAGGCCGCATTGAGCCCACAGTCTGGAAACAAATCTGACCATATAGATGTGAAGTATCCTGCATCACCCAAGCAAAAAGACAGCATTAGATTTAAATGAAGGAGGATTACAGCAGCCTCGGTCAGGTGCTGAATAGGGGGTAACTGCAGCTATTAAACCACAGCTTGCTAGCATCAACACTCTGAACTTTTTAGTATGCGGATGTTAGCGTTTAGCTCAACTCCCTTTATACTGCCTGAGGTGACAAGTATCCAAACAAGTTTTTATTCTTGTTCACTCATACTATCCATCGCTCCTTTATGTACGGTCATGCACATTTATTTTCTTTATTACACAGAGGTGAAAAGCCCTTTAAAGGTTTGACGGTGACAGTTAAACCTGTACACATCCTACCTCAAACACTTTTTTGCACATTGTTTTGACAGTTGCAGCCGCTGCCAGTACCCACATCCCACCGTGCTTTCACTTAGCTGGTGGCTGCAGATCTCCCCTGTGGTTAAACAGCCGCTGTGGCCACAGTCCGCTGTGCCCAGCAAAGCTTTAGGTGTGAGACTGCAAGGTTCATGATTATGAATTGGTCTCTGGAGAGCTTTATCTGCCCACACACACTGCGACACACACTGGGTCAAGTCAGCTGCTCTTTCACTTCATGTTTACATCCTGTCCACATAGTGTGGTTGATGAGTTGGCCTGGTAGTAAGGTCCGAAAAGGATATGAATCTGCACAGGATGAATGAGCAATACTACACTGACTCACAGAGAACACTGAGTTATTTTCTCTGTAGCTGCTGGAAAAGAAGGAATGCAGAACATTTGGTGACATGTCCCTAAATGAATTTGTAGTACGACAGAAGAATGCTCTTTTCATGCCATTGCCCATTTGATTGAGGCACTTTGAAATTCAGACAAAGAGCGGCTCTGTGTATTTTGGGGCCATGCTGTCACATGACCTCTAAACACAATCCAGTGTGGAAATGTACTTGTAGCCCCTAAGCAGTTGTTGACTTGCTAAAAGATAATCCCTTTGTGAGTCAAATGAAGCACTCTTTTGTCTCTACTCTATCTGAGAAGCTAGCGTGACCCCCTCCATTCATTCAAATTACTTCCAACTTTCTCTACAGACTCTACATCCTCTCCTCTCCTCAAGAAGCAGCCAATGAAATCATCCTCATTATGTTAAGTTGAATGGTTTTTTTTTGACAAAAATAGTATCGGGTACTTTACTATAGTGGATATTGAAATAGAAATGAAATTAATCAGATTCATGAGCCTTTTTAAAAATATTGGAAAGAATAGCCTTATAGCTCATCTACATTATTTAGGGATACACTACACTATAATTTTAGGTCTGACAGGAGGGTTTTTTGGGGTTTTTTTTACAAGTTATTAAAAATCCACACTGGTGTTGGGGTGGAAAAATGTTATAGTAGTACAATACTGCAAGTGAGAGTGCATGAATTTTTGGTGTCAAAATATCAATCAACATGACAGGACATTTGATATATTAGAAGTAGGAAACAGGAACCACTGGAAACTTAAAGCTTAGGTGTGGTGTGGTGACCAGAGATTATGGGAACTACTGCAAAAACATCAGGGAGGTACTGAGTTAAACTACGTTTGAGGAAAGTGATTGACATGATGAGTGTATGGCATTGCTTGAGAAAGGAATAGGTGCGAAATGGAAATTAGGCTTACCTACACAATCAAGTCTGGAATGTTTGCATCAAGTCTACGGATAGTGAGTGAAAAGGCTTCAGATATTAATATATTTCAAATGGCAATGAGTTAGATCCCAACTAAGTTATCGGTAGCTATTTGCTAGTCTACTGGTATCAACGTTTATATCAATCTTCTATCAGAATATCGGATTTTCAAATCGCCAAATATCGGTATCGTCATCGGTCTTAAAAATCCTATATCAGCTGGGTTCATTAGAGAATTGTGGTAAATCGAAATTACCATTGGTTTCTACACTACACAAATAGTCACCAACCAAATACTGAGTTCCAGCAATAGAAAGTAAATGAATTTTAAAGACACAGTTTAAGAGACTTCATTTAAATGGTTTCCTCATAGTTAAATTCTGTAGAGTGTTTGTGCTTTACTTACTAAAGCATAACATCATCCCTGTGGCATCCTCCCTGTCTGTGCTCCCCGTAATGACTTTGACCGAGCCTGTATTTGGACACATTACACCCAGAACACACTGGCACCATCTCAAGTCTGTCATTGGGCTGCCTTTGGCTCAGTTTATGGTCTGAAGCCAAGAATAATGTTGTTGACCTAGTGGAGTCACTGAAACAGTGCGAATCATGTCTGTACAAACAGCTTTAGTCATGATGCATCTTTGAGCCGTGGAAGTGGAAGGAAAAAAAGAGCTACCCAGAAAAAACCACTCTGCGCTATAAATCTTTTACGTATTATATGCTTGTTATTGTTTATTTGGTTTCAGCCCTTGTTACCTCAGCTTGCCTTCCTGCCCTCTTGAGCTTAAGTTACTGACTTAGATTTCCAAGAATAACTGTTGACACCTCCCATACGAGAAGGTTGGAGAACATATTTGCATTATTGTGGGCTGTTTGTGTAGGTGGAAAGCGCAAGAGTGCAGTAAAATATTTGCATTTGAGACCAAGTTTCTGAAACCAGAATTTGTCTTGTTGCTAATTTTACATTGGTGTCTGTTAGGGAGAAAAACTGTTTACACCCTGATTATTATACAGATGGATTTTCTCTGTTGGCATGTTACTGTAGATTGCTGTTTGCTGCTGCTGTAACTCAGGAAATTCTTGTGATTATGTAAGCCTATTGTGACAAATATTTATGGTAATGTATTCTTAGAAATTGAAATGTTTGGAAGTAGCACAGTGATTTAATGATAGCTGGCTCTTACTGATGACTTATTCACTCTATTTTGCGTTTATACATTGGAACTTAATGTCCACGGTGAGAAACTCCTTCCCTGGAGGTCAATTATAACTCATCTCTTCTGCTGGGAGATTTGTGTTTTATTACCGTTGATATGGAGCTAGCCAAGTTTAGAAAGACTACAATCTTTAGGTTGTAAAAATGTCGTCTTCAACGATATTCGTCTTTTCTTTTACATAGACCAGGTGGATGAACACACAGTGCCTGAAATATTTTTCAGTGTTTTTAGTTTTTCCACATCCTACTTCCTGCCAGCCCAACACAAAAAAAGCACTGAAAGGTCCAATACCTGACCTGTCTGCTCACTCTGAAAGCAGCATGAGTGCTTTTGGGTTCGGTTTTTATTGGCTATCTACTTTCCAGTAGGAAGCTTGTACTACTCCGGAGCGCTGAGTGATGTTAGTCTGTCCTCGTCTGACCTGGAGTTCCTGAAGCAGGCAGGTTAGCCAGTTCAGAGACAGACAAAGTGGTGAACAACATGCCAGCTCCTCTGGAAGGCGTCACATTTCGAAATCCACATTCTGGGATGCGGAGTGATACAGTCACTGTTTAGTTTGACCCCGTTTGCTCGTTTCTTTGTCCAGACAGTGGAGTTAAATGTTTTTCCACTGTGTCTGCCTTTTTAATGATTTCTTCTGCCTTATGAGTCACAGACAAGAGGCAAGTTTGTAGCTTTGATCCAGAGGTTTGAGCCAGTGTCAGCCGGTAATAGAGGCCAACTAAGTTCTCTATCACCACGATTCTCAAAAGCATCTAAATGGGTTGTTGTTCGTAAACTTCAGTGGGACAGAGCCTAACCTTTAGATACTTTTAGACAGAAAGTGTTGGTCTGATTAAGAGATGTTCAGTTTATCTGGACTGACTTATCTGTCTCTGCAGTATATGTACCAAAATGATTTAACTTCAGCTAGTACACCTTGTGTGCATTGTTCCTGGAGGAAACTGCATGCTGTAAATTAATTGTCACTGACTCATTTCTCAAGGAGCCGTGACTAGAAAAACCTCACCTTGTGATGCTTCGCCGTGTTGGTTGTTTACGGCTGGAAAAGGTAGTTGTGCCCTGAAGTTTTCATCTGTATTGCATAGCAACAGCCTTATTGGTAACACGATAGCCTACCCTGGACCAAAACAATATATTTTTCAAATGCAGGAGAAATTTTGTGATGGATGAAGCTCTTAAATTTGTGGATTACGATTAGCCTGAAGCCAAGTAATTTTGCACATTAGCTTGGCGTTAGCTGTCTCCTTGCATGTTTGGGAAGTTAGAAAGTGGCGTGGGCGAAGGGTGGGGTAAGGGAGGGGTGTTTTCCCGTTTCACAGACGGAGAGCTCGGGACAGCTCTAAGTGATTCACTGAGGAATTTGTTTACTTGTGGTAGAGCTACAAATAACTATAGGGCTTATATAGGGCGAAAAACGACTTCCCCTTCAGGCAGCCATACAACATAAACAGAGCTGTGAGGGGAAATACTGGACTGTCTTATTAAAGCACAAACGCTACACATGTTTCACACAGCCACATGGATCCCATTACTCACTGAGGAGCTTTTTTCCCCCGCCCCATCAGGACTGCTGGCCATAGCTCCTTCATCCTCACTCTGGCAATTTGTCTACCGCTGGCTTTAATAGATCCTAAAAACATGTTATTAATCAGTCTCGGACCAATGCTGTTAGAAACTATGTGAGAGCAAAAGCTTCCTTTGTGGCATCAGACGGACAGTGTCTCAAGACGAGGTTTGGCCTCCTGCCAGACGCTCTGCGTTCTTGATCCATAAACAAATTATCCACACCTTAAAGTGGACTCTGTACTTGGTCTCAGTGACCCTTGTGCAAGATGCTGTATGCAATATGTAGCCTTTCTCATTAATTCGTTTACATCTTACCACATGTTCCTCTTTTCCTCTATAGGCATTTGGGAATGCAAAGACAGCACATAACAACAACTCCAGTCGCTTTGGAAAGTTCATTCAGGTGAACTACCAGGAGAGCGGCACTGTGAGAGGGTAAGAACCCAGAACCTAATTCTTATTAATGTCCAAATAAAATAAGAAATAATGTTAAAGTCAACCACTTTTCTTGTACTTTTTTTTTTTTTTTTTTAAACAGAGCTTACGTGGAGAAATACCTCTTGGAGAAGTCAAGACTGGTCTATCAAGAGCACAATGAACGGTGAGCGCATCTCAGAAATGCAGATTCTTATCAAAAGCCCTCATATGAACAGCAGAAATACATTTGGCGAGCAGGACTGGGCTGGGTTGCTGTGACGTACATTTAACACAAAACATGCATGCACCAAATCAAAGATGATAAGCTTGTGTAAAAAAATCAGTAATTAGCAGTAAGGCCAGCGAGCTTTTTATTGTACTATATTTGTAACATTTCAACAAAACCTATTAATACTCATTTTAATCCAATCTTGCAAATTGAGTGTTATAACACAAAAAAGTGAGTTTTTCTTAAAGCTGCATATATTTCACAAAAAAGCTGGTATCAGAATGTCTGTTGAAGATGCCAACGTTTAAATAGACGATAAAAATTAATTAGTGGGCTCAGCAGTAATATTGGTGGAGTGCACAGTCGGCCCCTTTTGCTAGCTACCTCTGAGATGGATTTAAGGTCCAAAAAAACTTTTGAAGTGTGCATTTAAAGAGAATCTTGGTCGAACAGCAAACATTTTCTCTCTAACCTTTCCACTTCAGCCCGACTCTGTCAGAAACAGAATGCACACGCAGATAAATAATCTGATGGAAGTGAGATGTCGTGGTTGTTTTTCAGTCAATAATTTGATCCCACTCCAAGACATCGGTTTCACAAGTAGTTTAGCAAGATGGTTTTCTGTAGAATGTGGATCACCAAGAAGTCAGTATAGCTCAGTAGGTAGAGTGGTCACCCCATGATCAGAAGGTCGGGGGTTCGAATCCACTAAACTGCTACCCTGAGGTACCCCTGAGCAAGGTACCGTCCCTACACACTGCTCCCCGGGTGCCTGCTTAGTGGCTGCCCACTGCTTCACTGAGTGAATGGATCAAATGCAGAGAAAAACAAGTAATTTCCCCACGGGGATCAATAAGCTATACATTATTATTATTATTAGTCAACTTGTCAGTTTTCACACCACATGAATTGAAACGAAACCTGTAAGATGAAATTTGAAACCCCTCTCTATAGTTGCTCCAGTTTTGAATACTAACAATGCTAAAATTACCATGCTGACATTCTAGCCTGCTGAACATAACAAGCCTGTTTCCAAAATAACATGGAAAGCACTGTATACTGTATTGCTGGATGTCAGGAGTTTGCTGTGCTCACTGCACTCAAAATAAAGTCCTGCATCCCACTCAGTCAGTTTGCTAAAATGAGCATGTTCATGGTGATGATTAATACAGTAACTGATCGGCTGCTAAAAGCATAGGGCTTTTTTGGGGGGGCATAGATGATTAAGCTGTTTTGGTACATGGGGGATAATATCCATCTCAGTGGAAAGAACATAAGATTAGGAACGTTGTAGATGGAGATAAACTTCTTAACCATTTCCAGAAACAGATGTTTTTATAATTAAAAAAAACACTGTAAAGTTTGAACTAATTGAGTTACAATGTAATAATTTTTTGTTTCTTTGTTTTTTAGAAACTACCATGTGTTTTACTACCTGCTGGCAGGAGCAAGTGAAGAAGAGAGGAAAGCCTTTCACCTCAAGAAGCCTGAAGAATACCATTACCTCAGTCAGGTGGGACCTTTAGCATCAGGCACTGCAGACTTGATCTTACACTAGCCGTGCCATGTAATGTGATATTTGTTACAGTTTTCATTTATCTGTAACATTGTAAATGTCGTCAGCATGTGTGGAATAATGACACAGGGGGAAAATAGTTTTTTGACACGTGCTGCACTGCTGTCCTTCACATACACACTATCTAAAATGTTCAGCTGTTTCAGGGACAGACACAGCGTGTTAATTTGTTTGCTTTTCATTTTGACTTCTTGTAGGCATAGCTGCACGTACTGTATAGTAGGTTTGTCTTCACTTCCGTCTTTATTTACATTTTTTTTTTTTTTTGTTCATGCAGTGAGGCAACCTCACTGCTTCACTTCTGCTGACAAAAACACACACCAAATGGTATTCGTCCCCCATCTCTGTTGCTCTGTTGTCCTAAAGGAAAACGGGTTTCACATAACTATGAAATAAAGCCACAACAAACACAGAAATAGTCAGTCTGCATATGAAATGCTTATGTTTTGTAAAATTTAAAGTGTCTCCGTTTCTGAGCTTGACATTCAGACGACCAGCGACCTCCCCTCCTCCAAAGTCCTCATGCCTACGCAGAAGAGAGCAGGGAATTCCTCCCATTCCTCCCAGCCACTGATGCCACACACACACACACACACACACACACACACACACACACACACACACACACACACACACACACACACATTCTGTTCATGCCCTTGTATTTTGCCCTTCTCTTCTATTTTGGGAACCACATGTGAATATATTATAATATAAATGTAAATTATAACTCCCTAGCTAGAGCTCTTGCATGGATTTCAGTGTTCGCACAAGGAATCAAGTTTTTACTATGTGCATGTGTTTGTGTGCGTATAAGAAGAAACTGAAATTTATTTATAAAGTAACTTTCACACACAGTCACAAAGCAGTGTACACAATATATATTCTAAAAAAAGAAAAAAAAAACAGAAAAAAGATTGATGCCCTTAATATTATTTTCTTCCAGAGTAACATCGTGCAGCATCATGTTGTACCGCAGCTAAAAGAAACAAAGTTCCCCAAGGAGGTGCACTTAAGGACACCCTCACTGAGGCTCATTGATTATATGCTGAAAAATTCCAGAATGCACAGATGAGCAGATAGCAGATGTTGCATGAAATAATGGGAATCTGGTACTCTACTGCGAATCCTGCGTTTTTGCAGCAGTGCCTGCTCACAATCTGGAAATGCAGTAATTACTTTAATCTACATAAATCTGTGGTTGTAAATTGCTGCCTGGGGTTTGTTTTCTGCAACAGTGTGTCTGCAAGTTGAGTTTCATACCTCATCAACAACCCTGTTTTAAAAAAACAAACAAAAAAACAAAAAAACCCCACAAGTAATTGACGTGAACAAGTTGAAGTTTAACTTTGCTCACTGAAAAATTGCAAAGAATTTGAAGATTTTATAATCTGCCGTGCATAATATCATTAAAACATTCAGAGAATTTCGTAGTCTCTGTACCAAGGGTAACACTGAGAAAACTCCAGCATGCAAAGAAACTACATAGAGAGAAGGCAGCAGTATTTCTAAGCTTATTTAAGATGGTCTGAAAGAAAAGATTTTTCTTCCAAATCAAAATTTAAGCTGAAATGAAGGGAACCATCCAGGCTGTTATCAGCACACAGTTTAAAAGCCAGCATCCATAATGGCGTGGGGGTAGCTTGAACATCAGCAAAGTGCTATAAATGCTGAATGATTTATAAAGGTTGTTGAGCAACATATGCTGCCATTCAGACTGTTCTTTTTCAGTGAAGCCCTTGCTTATTTCAGCACAACAATACAAAACCACAGTCTGCAGCAAGGCTCAGTAGTCCAGTTCCTAAACTCAAGAAGGAAGAAAAGAAAATATTTCAATATCAAAACTGTAGCACCTGGTCCCATTAATACCAAATGTCTCATTTAGGACACGGATAATGAAGAATTATGTTTTAACATTTGACAACAATAAAATCTAGGGTTTGGATGGCTTGAAAGAATTCAGTTCTACATTAGTAGAAATCAGTTCTTATCTCAGGAGGTAAAAAATGAGTCATAAAAAGGTATTTAAAGTTGAAGGAAAGCCAACAATTCATTCTGGTGTCTTAATATTTTTGTGTGCTGCATGTCTGGACCTCTTATTTCCTCCTGCTTTCATGTCTTAATGTGTTCAACCATAAAGTTTTTATGTGGTAGTGTCTGAGTGTGTTTTCTTTGTCTCTGTCATCACTGCTTATATGCTTAAAAGTGTTTGACTTTGAATCGTCGATGTTTGAGACTGTAATGAACAGCCTGTATCTTAACAGCACGTCTTCCATGTCATTAGTCCCTCTTAAATCTGCGCTCATGTTTGACCAGTATAGTGTGTGTTGTCATTGGAATGCTGCTCTCTAACCTTGATCTTGCCTCCTGTAAACTGGTCATTTCCAGATGTCAAAGACAAGCCACCAACGTCATTGGGAGAGTTACTGTGAGAGTGAGCCGGTCAGTATCAGCTGTGTGTTAACTGTCCGTGTGTCTGCACGTGTTGCAGAAACCTCAGCCGGTAGATTTTGTGTCACCTGAGCACTCGCAGCTGAAGCTGCACTTCATCTGCACTTCATCTGCACAGTTGCACACCTCCTCCACCCCTCCACCCACCCGTTCCTATGATTCCCTTGCTTATTTTGTTGCTTTTTGGATATATCCTGGTTTGGTTTGGGGAGCATTTATTTGTTTTTGTATTCCCCTGTTGTACTCCTTCTGAGTTCTGGTGGTATGTCTACTCATATCCTGGCCACTGTAGCTGCCTGTGTTGCTCTAATTTTTTTTCTTTTTGATCGTTGACCGGTACAGTATTTCCTGCAGCACTCATTTGAATTTGCTGTCCTCCATACACTACAGAAATCCCAGAGTAATCTTGTGTTCAGACAATTTGTAGCATCAAAAACTTTTAACACACTCATAACTAAGGATGGGTATCGTTTATGTTTTATCCGATACCGGTGCCACACCGGTACTTTTGAAACGGTGCTGGTGCTTAAACGGTGCTCAAACCGGTGCTCGAACCGGTGCTTAAAGAATGGAGAACACACACTTTGTCCAAAAACCTCTCATGTTTAGCTGTTTTTTGGTTTTTTTTGTAAAAAGATAACAATGTTAGCCTTTTCTGCAGCTATAGGGCATATATGGTATCACTCGGGTTTTTGGGGGATGTTGCCAACTCCAGGTCCGATAACAGGCACCACACCCGCAGTAGATGTGCTCGGTATGACGTCTTGCAGCAAGCTATCAAATACGGCGCATTTCTCGGCTTTTAACAAAAACGCTATGCGTCGCCAGGTGTTTCATCGGATTTGAGGTGTTACCTCCTTTGACAGTATCACAGTATCAGCTTGAAGCACTTGTTGCTGCTGAGTTTGCATATTTTGCTGTGAAGTACAGCCAGACTTTTGACCGCTTTGCCTTGAGCATCTGTAGCTCTGCTCTAAAAGAACGTACGTACCTGGACCCGCCTACTATCCTCGGAAACGTAAAATGATTGGCTAGAATCTAAAGTGTATCACAGCTCAGGAAAAAAAAGCACCGAAATGTGTGCTGCTTTTCGGTCTGGTTACTACCGTTTATGTCGGCACCGATACCGGTACCCATCCCTACTCATAACTTTGATGTGTGACCTCACCTCTGAAACATGGGAAACACTGGATTGAAGAATGTCAACGATCAAAAGGTCTTCTCTCATTACTGTTGGGATTCCTTGTGTCTTTTTTGGGGGTACTGCATGTTTTTGTGAGTGTATTAAAGCATTTATAGTGATTAGAAATGCTTTTATACTTTCCATTGACATGAATAGAAGTCAATGGAAAGCTTAAGTTTTTAGCTGCAGTTCATTAATCCGGTAATATTGCAAAATATTACAAAATTCAATGCAAGTTGTTGTATAATGCTGATAATATAGGTTTGTGGTTCTTGACACTACTGAGGAGAAATGCTATAAATATACCCAGACTGCACTGTGAGTAGACAAGCGGTGATCCGTATTTTGACTGACATCTTTTATGACATCTGGAATCTTTAGACACCTTTTTACTACACTGACTGCTTTCATTGAAAAGAACTTCAAGTTTGAACAAGCAACGTTCACATAATGTAGGTTTTGCTGACGTGGAAATGTAACACCAGAGCTTTTAATGGGTCAGTGTAAATTTCTGCTGTAAAGGAAGAGAGAAGGAAGCGAGGAGGCGGCACACTGGTGCAAGCATGAGTCTCAGTGTTTGGAGTGTTTGTGTTTCTGAGGCACAGTTTGTGATAATTATTGCAGCCATAGTGGAATGGGCCTATAAAGGAAAGAGCAGAGCTCACTTTATGGTGGGTGTATGTAGTTCAGTGAAGTACTGTGTACTTATGTAGAAACATCAAAGCATATGTTTCTAGGAACGCTCTTGTAAACAACCAATCTAGATCCAGAATGATCTAAAAGTATACTCCTGCTAGTATTCATATAGCTGCTAAATAGAATATTTCTTGTATTTAATATATTTTTCAATCACGTCATGACTTTAGTCTTGTTATGACAGTCAAAACATTGCACTATAGTCACTATATTTACTCTGCTAGTTTAGGTGATTGTCCATTCTCAAGAACAGGCTCATCCATAAACTGCTCTTCCTGTCGGCTTCACTGCTTGCCAAATTTTTTGTGGATTGGTTTAAAGTGGAGTGCCAAAGCAGATTTTCCACTACATGAGCAGAACCTGCACACGCCACTGTTCACTAGACACTCTGCACATTAGGCTCAAGTTTTGCAGATTTCTTTGACCCCAAGCTTCTTAATGATAGCTTATTTCAGTAATTTGTCTGCTTTAGGCAATATTTCTGTTTTTTGTTTTAAATTTATTTTAAGTACAATGTAAATTTAAAAAAAAAAAAAAAAAACTTTTTTAAAGTGTATTTGCTAGACAGTCTGTAAACCTTGAAAACATTAAGGCACCGCATATGTCAGCAGTCCTTCTAAACCTCAGAGTAGCTTGTCATTAGCCCTTTTGGCTTCCCCGGTCACTGTGTTGTAACAGCCTCCGCAGGCCTGATAACATCTAAAAACGTTTTTATTTTTTTTTCTGCAGGACTGCTTCAATGTAGAAGGAGAGGACCTGAAGCATGACTTTGAGAGGCTTCAGCTGGCCATGGAGATGGTGGGCTTTCTTCCTGCCACACGCAAGCAGTGAGTGACAGACACAGAAACCATTATTTACCTATGGTATCGCCTATTTATACAGTCCAGTTCAGCAGTGTTTCATCTAACTGCACTCGCCCCTACTTTTGTTTTATACTATAAATGATAGCTTTGCAGGCCACCACAGCTCCCACCATCACTACCAGTACTGTAAAGTAATTTTTCAGTCCAACTTTTACTAATAAAATCAATGGATTCCGCTGATTGAGATGATATACTTCCACTGCAGTGTCCCATGAATGGTCTCTAACTGTTGTTTAGGATCTTCTCTCTGCTGTCGGCCATCCTTCACCTGGGTAACATCCGCTACAAGAAGAAACCTTACAGGGACGACCAGATAGACATTGTTAACCCAGAGGTGCTACCTGTTGTGTCAGAACTGCTGCAGGTAGATGGCAATGCTAAATATATTTCTACATATTATATGTCTAGATTGTGAAAGGCGGATGATTTTAAACTGCTAAATACACTTCCTATTTGTTCAAGCCAGGATAAAGACACACACACAAGCGTGTATTCATATCTTTGTGAGGACATCTCATTGACATAATGCTTTCCCTATCTGCTTACCCTAATCCTAACCATCAAAATTGAATGCCTAAACCTAACCATAACCTAATTGTAACCATGACACTAAAACCACATTTTGAGTCTGAAAAATGCCTTCAAACTTGTGAGGACTGGGATTTTGGGTCCCATAAGGGTTGTTGGTCCCCACAAGTATAGTAAACTTCCAATTTCTGGTCCCCACAAAGATATTAATACACATACAGACACACACAAAAGCACATTTTCGGTTACTTTAAACGTAATCAGGTGTGAAGGGCAGCTTGAAAAGGGTTTCAGCTTTCTTTTGAATGAGTGAACACTTGTGTCTCACCATCATCTCTAGGTAAAAGAAGAGATGCTGTTTGAAGCCCTGACAACGCGGAAGACGGTTACTGTGGGAGAGAAGCTGATCGTTCCCTACAAGCTGGCTGAGGTGAGACTGGAGCTGCTTTGCGGCTTCTCAAACAGTAAATAAATAAAGCTGCAAATCAAAATGTACGACAAAATCTTAATAAGTCATCCACAATAACATCTACCTACTCTGAGCAGAAGGAATGCAGATGTTTCTGCCAACTTGAAGCCCGTTCGGTTGTTGCACATCAGATTTCTGCCTGTTCCTTTGTCTTCGTGACATGGGCTCTTTTGAACATGTCCAGATGCGTGAGCTGTCTTGCTTTAGGTAGGTGGGCTAATGCTGATGGCAAATGAAGGCCCGAATCGTGCAGTGGGCAGCCGCGTTGCATTCCAGAGTTGATTGCGGCCACAATTCTTGTGATTCCACCACCGCATTTCAGCGGGTCTGCGCCTTACTAAAAATATGCACAGTCTATTTTTAACGGAAGCCACGTCAAATAGTAGAGAGCAGGAAGTCTGAGACAGGAACAGAGTGGAACTTTTGGTCATTTTTCAAGCGATCGTAGAGATCAGTTGCTGCATGTCTGAAATTCTCTTTGTGTGAAGCACAGAACGAAAGTAAACACAGGCTCATGATTGATGTGTTGTGAATTAGTAGGCAATTAATATTTACAGTGTGTTTTGATTGGCTTTTTCTGGCATTCGTACCAATGTAGTTAGTATGATGCCAGATTTGAAGGCGCATAGGTATAAGTAGTTTTTGGAGTGTTTTCACATCCGGCCCGAACACAATGGCACTGCAGTTGTGGCTCTTCAGTGTGACCTGGCTGTGTTTACAGAAAACCACGCACAAGTACCGGATCTCCTCCTGCTCACTCTTGATTCTCCGCAGCTTCTTCGTTTAGTGGCGTCAAGTGAGGGCTCTGAGTCACAGCAGTGCGCACTTACACAAACCCACATGCACAAAGTCCTTCAGTCTGTTTAGAGGGAAGGGAAAGCATTTCAAATCCCTCTAGAGTTTTCATGGGACCTCCTCTCTCTGAAAACAAACACATCATGGTCTGCAGATGCGAGCCATCTGAAAGAGACGAGGGAGCAACACGAATACAGGGTGTAAAGAGCCCCCGATACATTTTATTTATTTTTTGTTACATATGCTGTAATGCACAGACTTTAAAAATGATCACGATGCCTTCAGTATTTCATACTTTGCTGATGTCAGATCTTGCACACACAGGCTGTGACTTGAGTTAAATTTTTTGTTTTGTTTTTTACGGCACAGATTTTCTGCAGCAGTCTCAGCAGTATTTTACCACAGAGATCTCCAAAAAGACGGTGCTGTGCTGTGTTGTGCTGTACATTCCCACCAAAACAGCAACAACCTCATAATGGCCCGCTGGATATTTAGGAGTCATTTTATATGAACAAACAGTGATTGTTGTGGTAGCACACTGGGTGGTCTTTGAGTAAATATTGCTCTAACAGTCTCAACAGTCCCATTGCCTGTTAACTGAAGTCAGACAGTTGAAAACCTCAAAGAAGTCTGAGTGTTTCTGTACTGAGTTTTCTCCATTTGGTCAGACTTATGAGACAAGTGAATGTTTTAAACCCTGCTTCCTCTAAATGATGAAAAGCTTCTGGGTTATTAGACTATGGTACGTACAAGGATCCCAATAGGCTCTCCTGACACATCGAAGACATATTTTGTCTGAGGATGTTAAAAATATCCTGCTTAACTGTTTAGAAACCTGTGATTCTTGCGTTGGGGTAGCCACTCAGTGGGTTGTTTTCTGCCGCTCTTCTTTGCTGCAGTGAGGTCAAGTCTTTCCAGCAGATACAGGAATTAAAAAGTTTTTCTTCATAATTTGACAAGGAAGCTTTTGCACAAAAAATCCTGTCTTTTATGAAAGAAGACACAAAATAGATCACTCTGTCAGTCAATCCAAGCTTTTAAATCCCCAGTATTGTGATTGGAACTGTGACATAAAAATATTACTAGTTTTTCATCCAAATATTTCATGCTTGTTGCCTGAATATCATGTTGATATTGCCAGCAGTGAGGTCAAAAATGTATGGAGTCCATGCTTGGCTTATAACAGCTGATATTTCTGTTGGGCCTTGATTTTAAAGCTGAACTTCTGCACCTCCATCTATCACAAGTTGACAGATCAGAGTGCAACTGATGAGTGTAATCCTCTCTAATGACATTTATAATGACTCAGCGACGCCCTGCTGTTGCACAGCGCAGTCTACCAACATGTTTTGGTTGAGATGTCAGACTTGTTTGGATAGGAGCACTGTCTCTTCTCTCCTTGGTATCTGCTTTTTCCATCTTAGGATATCCAGTTTTATATTTTCCATCAAAAATTCAGAATAAAAGTGTGTGTGATAGGACTGCAGGAATGTGATTTACGCTCAGGTCAAAGTATAAGTGGTTGATTTTTAAAGTAGAACCACATACAACCACATCTCCACATGCTGATTCACAGTTCATACAGGGCCATTTTACATTTTGACCATTACAAATCAGCTTTATTTTCTGTATTTAAAGACCTTCTTTCATTTTATTCTCCTGGGCCTGTACAATAAGTGCAGTGTTAAGAGGGGAGGCATTCAAGGCCAAACTCTAATGTGTAAAACAGATGTGTGGCACACTGAGTTTGGGGGGAAATACTGAGGAATACTGTAATTGCTGTGAAGACAGAACAGGCAAAACTGCATGAGAACAAATATGAAACGTGGTCTTCAACAACTTGGATCAAATGAGTACAGTTAATGCAAATTACCAGTAAAAACCTCTTCTTCACTTTTAATAAAACTTGACTGTCATCTCTTTTTAAGGAGTGCATGCACATAGAAACTGGTGCTCCTGCTTTCCACTTCTTAATGGTGTTGACTGAGAGATTACAGTGATAGTGTATGTTTGCCTTTAGGCTGGTACAGTGAGAGACTCCATGGCCAAGTCTCTGTACAGTGCTCTGTTTGACTGGATTGTCTTCAGGATCAACCACGCTCTGCTCAACATCAAAGACCTGATGGAAACCACCAAGGTAAGATGACAGAGAATATTAAAAGCGCATGAGTGTAGTCGTTCTTCAAAACAATAATGACTCTTATTACAGATTCGGTTTTTATTTTTCATTCATTTGTTTCTGTTGGTGTCTTCTTCAGATCTTGTCCATTGGAGTCCTTGACATATTCGGTTTCGAAGACTACGAGAACAACAGCTTTGAACAGTTCTGCATCAACTTTGCCAACGAACGTCTCCAGCATTACTTTAATCAGCACATCTTCAAACTTGAACAGGTGAGTCTTTTGTTAAACCGAAGCAGGACACGCATCTTTCCCTATCCTTAAACTTTTAAGCTGCTGTGTACGTTTTGTTCTATCTGTCCAACTAAGTTCTGATTGTGGCCATTTACAAGGAAGTGCACATACACCACAAGACGTTCTTCAACACTTAGTCCAACAGGGCTAAGAAAGATGAACGTCACCCCAACCTGTGACCACCACAAGTGAGGATGTATGTTTTCTTAAGCGAGCTGATTAACTTCAAAGGCCTTTTTAAAGTTGAGATCTGTAAGGTTTACCTGTAAGTTAAATAGTGTGTTTAGATTGAGATTGACAGGATCAGTTGCCTGCCCTGACATGTTTTGAGAGGCTGGGGCTGCTCGAAAACCATGAAATACACCACATGAAGGTCTTTGTATCTAGTCATTACTGTTTTGCGCAAAGGCAGTTATTCACAAACCACCTCTGTGTCATAATTGTTTTAGCAGTCATCCTCTAAAAAAATGTGTAAAGGGGGGCTTCAAACACTTTGGATGTTAGGTTAGATTAAATGGTTGTTTTTTTGCTGATGGCTTATTCGGTGACCCAAAAGCAAATGTTCGAAAGATTTTTAAAGGATCAACATGTCGCCAAGTGTGCGTGATTTCACGTAGCCTGCTTGCAACATTACTCCCAGCATCAGCTTTGAGAGCCCCATGAGAGGAGGCTGAATATTTCAGTAATAATTCCGGGGTCAGCCTCTTTGGTGTGTTTGAGAAGTTCATATTTTTTTAGGCATGCTTAACATCACTGTCTTATAATATGTGACTTCTTTTTAATAAGACTCTGAGACAGCGTTCAGTGTTTGTTATTTCTCATAATCCCACAGTGCTTCCTGTGCTACTGGTTACTGCATGAACCCTCAAATCTCAAGGAAAATCAGTTGCCTTTAATTCCAGCCTGAGAGCCTCAACCTCGGTGTTTGTGTTTCATTCTGGAAAAGTAGTATTTTGTGGTTAAATAGCTTATGTAGGGTTTTTTGTTGTTTTTTTTGGTGTTGCTTGGATATTTCTCTGGCTGTCCTTCTGGATTTCCTTTATTGTTTTGATGCCATCCGTTCCCCCTTTCTTCCATTTCCTAAAGAAATGTAAGAACTGGAACAATTTAATATCTTATTTGGGTTTGAACATGTTTGGGGGAGGGGGGAATGAAAAAAAAAAAAAAAATGGATGGATGGATGGATGTAGCCTGTGCATGGATTGGCACATTACAGCCATTGCTCAGCTTTACTCTACCTTCCAACACCTGGTATACCAGATTATATCTGTGGCAATGACTGTATTATAATAATAATAATGGATTGGATTTATATAGCGCTTTTCAAGGTACCCAAAGTGCTTTACAATGCCACTATTCATTCACTCTCGCATTCACACACTGGTGGAGGCAACCTACGGTTGCAGCCACAGCTGCCCTGGGGCAGACTGACAGAAGCGAGGCTGCCATATCGCGCCATCGGCCCCTCTGGCCAACACCAGTAGGCAGTAGGGTAAAGTGTCTTGCCCAAGGACACAACGACCGGCGACCTTCCGGTTACAGATGCATGTCCCAACCCCCCCGAGCCACGGTTGCCCGTGTATATTTTGGCAGAAACATAGCATATAAAATGCCAGCCCTGACGCACCACTTCACAATATATTGACCCTTATACCACCTATGTGCTCTTTAACAGGTTTGTGAAATTATTGTGTGTAAAAGTGAACAAAACATAGGCAGTCTGAAAATCCCATAACATGATTCAGCCGGGATGGCAGGGTGACCAAGAGCAGGCATACTTCAACCAGAGGAAGTATGCCCGCAAGTCTGCTGTAACTGGTGTTTCACCCCCTCAGCTACAGTTCCAGTGTAGATTTCCATGCATCTGTCAACCACTGAGTCACTCTGTTGGAGCAGATAGGGGTTAAATAAGTCAGTAATGCCTGTCTTGTTGCACCTTTGTGAAATCACTTCGTCATCTAGTCACTCACTAACAATCAGTCGCTAACTGTACTTGTAGTTGAAATATTTATTCATGGCAACTGTGAAGGCAAATACATGGAATAACCAGCAGGACTTTACCCACAAAGGAGAAAATGTGAATTTGACATGATGTGAACTGTTTAACATTATTACATTGGATATTATAAAACGGGCAGCAGACTTTGTTCTTTTAGACTAAATGATGAAAGTGGTGTTGAACACTTTAGAGGATTCCTGTGGCCTAACCACACATTCTTTTGTGTTCCCCCGTTATTGAGAAAATACCAGTCTGTCATCCCCAATATACTGGTCATAGTATGTCCTAAATATCCCTCTTTTTAGAACTCTGTCAGTGGATATTTCTTTTATTTGTTTTCACGTTTTGTTCCATTCAAAGAAAACACATCTGTCAAGAAAATACTTGGTTGGTTTTTGTTTGGTGTTTTGTGTGTGTGTGTGTGTGTGTGTGTGTGTGTGTGTGTGTGTCTCTATTCGTAAAGATGAAAGTTGTACAAAAAATTAAAAAAAAATTGTTGGTGGATGACTGGATATGTAAAGTGCTTTGGGGTCCTTAGGGACTAGTAAAGCGCTATATAAATACAGGCCATTTACCATTTGTTGTTGAGTTAATATAAAGAAAGACTAACTGTATAACAGCCTGACAGTTCTCAGTAGAAACACGACAAAGAAGCTGATTCTGCATCTTCCGGATACATTTTATGGGTTTTTACTGATACAGACAAAATAAAAGTGAATCATAGTTTTTATGGGAAGATGACTTAAAGGCACGTGGGTAGTGGGAGTTACGTTATTCCAGACAATATGACAAAGTTAGAAATAGCACCCCCATAAACCAAAACTCAGCAATTACCAAAGAGTTGAGTCAACTCACCTCTGTTTATTTAAGAGCCGAGTATGTGGCAATATACGGGATTACGCAGACACACACTTTGTCACCTGAGTGTGTGCAGTCTTAAGAGATTAAAGTCCTGGCTTTAGTATTGTACTCAACAAAAGCAGCTGTTATAAGAGATAAATGGAATTTGTCACATTATTTGGTTGGGAAAAGTTCTGACTGACTGAGTGGGCCAAATCTGGCACACAGCCCAGGTGATGAGTGAAAACTGTCACAGGCACAAATGCACATCAGATAAAATGTTCACTCTCAGAGGCCCCAATGCATTATACTAGAGCTCACACTGGCGTCTCATGACGAGGGACGGATTCGATGTGAACAATCTTGTTGGATTCTGGAAAAAATGACGAGCATGCTCCCAGTCACCTGACACGCCGCCTTTGGGGTCGAAAGCTGTGGAATCTTCGACTGACAGTACGGAGGGCACATAGTGCAGGTGGTCAGAAAGGGGCTTCCAGGCAGTAAAAGTAGCTGTTAGGACATGCCTGAGAAGATGACCTTGAATGTGAGATCGGTCAAATTTTAATCTGCTGTGGTTTCTGCTGTCAGAAACTCCTCATTAGACGTTGTCTGTGTCTATTAATCATATGACATTTTTCTGTGCGTATGACCAGAAGCAATAACCGTACAGCCGTTTGCTCAGTTAAATTGCAGCATAAAACAACACTTCGCCTTTAAGGTTTACTTTGTTCCGAGTAAGTTTGGCTTCCTTCTTGAAATATTCTTCCTGTGAACTAACAGTAAACAGCAGTAATTAGTTGCATATTTTTCCTCCAGACTTTAGGCTAGCAAGAGATTACACAAGAGAAAGAGATTTTGTTATTAAACCTCTGCTGGATTAAGGTCTTTATTGGTTAAATCTTTCCCAGGAACACAGGAAAATAACATATATAAGGAAGTAATACTGATAAATACTCCGAATGATTCTTTCATTATTAAACCAGCAGGCCAGGCGACCATGCATACAAACTATAGCCACTCTGACTGTAAGATTTAAAACTATCTAATCAGCCTTGGACTGGTTCTCTGCTTTTGATTGTATGTTGTTAATGATTTTTATTCATTTATTTTTTTATGAGCGTTTGTGATGCTGTCTGTAGTGTCACATGCAGTGCAAACCCACTATAACAAAGCGTCTGTGCTTCTCAACAGCTTCAGTGCATTAAAGGACAACACCATATATTTTTTATGTTATACCCAAACGCTTTAGTATTTCAATACAGCAAGCTGGTGACATTTATTGCCTTAAAGAAGACGTTCATCAGATTCCAGTCCTGTGAAGTAAATTTTTCTTGAAGGTGTCGCTAAAGCTGAGCTCTCTGTTTGTACATGATGTGACCCTGCAGGAGGAATACAGGGCAGAGGGCATCAGCTGGCGAAACATAGACTACATCGACAACACAGGCTGCATCAACCTGATCAGCAAGAAGCCCACAGCGCTGTTCCACCTACTGGATGAAGAGTGCAAGTGAGTATTTATGTCTCCCTACCAGTTTGACTGGTTTACTTCTTTAGAAATTCAGTTTAGCTTTGCTGTAGTAAACTACCTGATAATTCAGCAGGTGCTGAGTACAGGTGACGAGTTCAAATTGGCAGGTGTTATTCGGCAACTGAAAAATCGCTGGTTTCATTACAGCTTGGGATCTTCGTGGTGTTTGATACCCTCCTCCCCCTGCCTTCTCATGTTGATCTTTGTTTTGTCCTTGAAATACTAAAATCAGCGAGGCACTGAACCTAAAGTGTTTCCGCACTGTTGCAGAGTTCCAGCTGCAGAGCTTCTACAGCTGGACAGTGTCCTCTGCACAGGTTTTATATTAGCATGAAATAAAACAGGTGTGAAAAATGCACAATCCCTTCTCGGCCTCCTCGAGCTTGTAGTTTTGGTATTGTGGCGAAACACAGAACTATCGACACAGACAGAGGAACTAGTTTTGTGTAGGGAAATTACTATATGACACACAAACAGCAACCTAGAGATGGACAGAAATAAATTGGAGTACCTAACAGACTCTTGTTTGTCTGAAGGACCACTCACAGCACATGCTAACATCACTGCATCTCTCCTGTCCTTATGAGTGGACAATTTTTCTTTTATGCTCAATTGGAAAACATTGTGCAAGATTCTGAGTGTGATTCCTACTACACTTTATAAGAACATTGACACATTTCAGACAAATACACTTAAATTTTGTCAGATTTCTCTAAATTGTTAAGCAAGATGGAGTTGTCCAGAATCTATACCTGCTAAACCTCAATAAAATATGGTGTTTTCGGGTACATGGCGTTACTGCAACTATTTTACAAGTAATATTTCCTTCTTTAACTCCCTTTATTCTCCATTTGGACATTAAATCAAATTCCTCCTGTTAGGCAAAGCTGGAAGGCAGTGACTCTTTAGCTGCTCTGTTTTCATAGCTCAGGTTTCACCCTGTTCCAAAACCCCTGGTGTCTCATTCTTCCCCTCGCTCCTCTTCCTGTAAGCTGTTGATTTTCTGCAAAATTGCTGGCTCTTGATACTGACGCACTGTAGAGAGATATGAACTGAAGTCGGCCTAAAAGGATAATCTTCAACCTGTGGCAAGAGAGGTTAAAATGTCAAAAGTGGTTACAGATCAGATGATATTGGCTTCCCACGTTTCCACCGCTATGCTCTGCTATAATATAATACAGTTGTAGCAACTACACACAGAGTGGTGAAAAAAAATAATATCTTGAATTCATCATGTTCTGTGTGGATAACATCAGAAATCTGTTGGACATTTTCTGTGTGATTCGTGTTACAGCATTAAGACATAGTTGGCGTCTTGAATCAACTTCATCAAGAGCGTGATTCTCAAGTTTCCTTTCTTGAGGTGTTTTGATATTAAAAACAAATGTAAAACCCGTTTTACTTCAAAGCATATGTTTCTTTGTTTCCTTTCCCAGTTTCCCTCAAGCCACCAACCAGACTTTGTTGGATAAGTTCAAGCGACAGCATGAAGGAAACAGCTACATCGAGTTCCCTGCTGTCATGGAGCCTGCCTTTATTATCCGACACTATGCTGGCAAGGTCAAGTACGGAGTCAAGGTCAGTGCCATCTTCGCTCTCTTAAGAATCTAAGTCTGTCCAGCCAGTATTTTTTTTTTTTTTTTCTTTACATGTGTGACCTTCACAACAGGAATGTAAGTGCTAAGGCAGGAGCTGTAGCACTAAGCTACATAATACTTCTGAACAGTGTTGTGTTTATATATTTATCTCTCTCTCACACGCATGCACGCAGGATTTCAGGGAGAAGAACACCGACCACATGCGCCCGGACATCGTAGCTTTGCTAAAGAGCAGCAAGAACGCCTTCATCTGCGGGCTTATCGGCATCGATCCGTCAGCAACTTTCCGCTGGGCAGTGCTCCGCGCATACTTCAGGGCCCTGGTGGCTTTCAGGCAGGCTGGAAAGAGACACACGCACAAGAAACACACTGGTAAGAACCCACACCAATGCATTAATGGTTGACATACCCTATAGTTAGCTCACTAACCTCTAGCAGTGAGGGAAAGTATGCTCTGTGAAGGGAAGAGATGTTCCAGACTGAGAGGTAAACCTTAGCAAAGCACAAGAAAGCTTATAAAACATAATGTCATCAGAAAAATCTATGCACCTGTCTTACAGTGTCAGGGCACCTGCTCATGCTTCATTTGTACTTTAGGAAATGCTCCATAGCTCACAGTTTAGATAAAAGTTGCCATTACATACTGTACTATACGCCAACCTGCTGTGCGTCTTGGTTCATTATGTTTATCTCAGCCAGGTTTTGGATTCACTATGCAGTCACTGTTCTGTAGTCTATGTGTGCAAAGTGCTGGTAGTTTTGCAGTGTAATGACAGTAGCTCTTGCTCTGTCTCTCTCTCTCAGCTTTGGCTTTCTGTGAATGCCTTCTTTTCCCTTAGATTTTGCTCTAGCTGTACTTCAGATGCAGTAGATGTTGCAAACAGATGTTCTTTCAGTCCTGCCGGCGTATGAATCGGACTTTTGCTCTGCATCCTCTCCATCCTTCCTTCACATGAAGCGTAGATGTTGTAATGTGGACTAGATTTTTCTTTTAGAAGTTAGATATCTTTCACTTGTCTTTAGATATCTTTTAGAAATCTTTTCAGCTAAACTAAAGATATTGTGTCACCCAAAGGAATCTTGAACATGTCTTCTAAACCATCTCTATACAGACGCAGTTTTGTTCTTAAATTTATAAATTTGAATGCTACTGCTATCTTATAATAGAATATGTTCACTGGATAAACCACTAGAAGACGATGTATAGAAATGCCTTTGGGGGGCAAACACCTATATAAAGACAGGTCTCTCTACTGCTGCCGCCAACGTCAGTTTTGAATGTCAATCATCTTCTCTTGCACAGGTATCTCTCCAGTAGACGACTGAATTTCTTGATCTCATCTTCTTCGCTGTCTAATCTGTCATTTCTCTCTCTCTCTCTTTTTCTTGTGTATTTTTCTGTCTTCTCTCTCTTTTTTTTTTTTTTCCTCTTGTTTTGCTTCTCCAAGGGCATGATGAAGCTGCTCCCTGTGCAGTATTGAAAAGTACGGATAGTTTTAGCTTTCTGCATCACCCTGTGCATCAGAGAAGCTTAGAGATCCTGCAGAGATGCAAAGAGGAGAAGTACAGTAAGGCTGCCAATACAATAACTCCTCCTACTTTCATCTGATACCATGACTAGGGGAAACTATAGGGAGAGGACCGACCAACGTTTACTACTTTTCTAGGCCAAGTAAAGCCAAACGATACCAATAAGAATATACAAACATAAAGAGGCACCATTCCTGCGTTGTGATTTGATTTAGGATGCTTACTTTAGGACTAGATGCTTGTTGGTCTCTACTCTCTTTGTCTCCCCTTTTTTCTCTTTAATGCACCTGCATGTGTTTGTTCCTGTCTTGCATGCTCTTCACTTGTATTCTTACACTGTGCTAGTAAAAGGCATGCAAAGAACTGCATTTTAATCTTGCTCTGTCAGCGAACTTTGGTGATGGAAGCAACACCTCCAGGTTTCCACCACTTTTTTTTTTTTTTAGCAATAGCACATTGCTCCACTGTCATATACAATTTTGTCTGTTGGGTACTGGATATAGTTGCTTGTCCACCAAACGATTGTCTAAAATCAGCTGTTTTCCACTGTCACTAACCCCACATCAGCTGGTGATGGTGATCAAAGACCAAGGGGTGTGTCTGGCATAGCTGGGGACACAGATGTGTACATTCATATCACTAACTGGCTCAGAGGCATCTTTACATTTGGTGCTGGACATACAGCCGACCTCACACACTTTTCACAAGGGTCACTTTTCTTCTACAAACATTTCATGACACTCAAATGTCTTTTTTGATGTTGTCTTGTGCCACCCTGCAGCTCCAGATGAGAGTGAAAATGTACAAAGTGATGAAAGTGAAAACGGTACATTGTCGAAGAGTGCTTTATGAGTAGGCTAACACACCTTAGAGTTGTAGGATTTCAGCACTGTGATTGATTGGCTGTAGGTTCAAAACAAATCTTGGAATATGATATACGTTAGTACAAATTTATCACTACCAAAGCCCACCATTGCACTGTAGTGATGTAACAAAGCAGCTGTAGCTTGTATATAAAATATAGATGTAGCCTCTGGGTCTGAACAGTGAAGCCAATGTAGAAACGCTGTCAGTGTAGCATTGAACTAAATTAGGGCTGCCACGATTAGTCGACTAGTCACGATTATGTCGACTATCAAAATCGTCGACGACTAATTTAATAGTCGACGCATCGTTTGAAGCTTTGTAAGATCACAAAGGACGCAGGAATGAGTAGTAGGATTTAAGAGTGTAATAACGGACTGAAACAGAAGATGGCAGCACTGCATGTACAAGGATGCCAGCTGCCGTTAAACCCCGAAGAAGAAGCTGTGTCCCAGAATTCATAGCGCAGCTGTCAACAATGGCGGCAGCTAGTTAGTTTTAACTTTACTCCTATTATTCTTTCTGGGTCACAAAATAAACGTTTAACATATTTTCAGGCGAGAATGTAGCTGTGTAAACCTCAAATATCTGCTCAGTTTATCAAGACACCACATATTTTCAAAAGCTCTCCGACGTTTTCGGAGACGTCTGTTACCCACTAGCTCGTTAGCTAGGCGGGGGCAAGGCTAACTAGAGCCGTGAGAACACCGGACTCCCGGCAAATCGTTTTCAAACCCACCACTGTCTTTCGCTACTCAGGTTAAACATGATATATAAGTCACTTAGATAACTTAAAATGTTATTGTTTGGCTTTCTTTAGTATTTTATTTGTTCCTGAGTAAATCGGTTTGGCTAAGATTAAAGTTATAGTTTTTGCACAGCTAAATAAACTTCAAGCAGACAGCTGATCATCAGAAGTTTGAGACGCTGGATAATATACTCCGGTGTCCTGTTATATTTTAGAAAGCAAGGAGTTTATTAAACTTCACCGAAACAATCTGCAAATTTCATTAAAAATTAATAAACTACCATCTTGTCTTTATTTTTAGTTAGCACAAACACTTCAAGCTGTAAGCTAATGATAGTTATATAAGACCAGATGCTGCTGGTGCAATAAGCTGTACGCTGTACGTCCAATGGATGATGATCTGATTAGTCGACTAATCGCAAAAATAATCGGTGACTAGTCGACTATCAAAATAATAGTTTGTGGCAGCCCTAAACTAAATGTTTAATCCTTGGGATGTCTTAATATAAGAAAAACATGTGCTACAGTAAAAACCCGTTTATTCCTTATGACAAATGTGTAAAATTACAGAATAAGTTCTGGTAGCTCATTATCCACACAGGGCTGCATTTATTAAAAAACTGTGTTTTGATTAATTCACAGATGAATTATTTTTAGCAGCATAGAACCACTATTAAACAAGAAATGTTTATGGTAGATGGTAGTGAAAAAACAAGAAATCTTCTGTGATTTGATTGTTTATCTATTATTTAACTACTTTGGTGTAGTAGGAATGGCAGTGGGGGAGGTCTTTAATTCAGACTCTATACCCTCCTTATCTAAGCCTTCCAGTGGGCCAGATTAGTCTTTGCCAGGCCGAATCTGGCCACCGGGCCTTATGTTTGAGTCCTCTGTTTTTGGACAGCAATTTGATTGGCTTTCCCCCCCCCCCAGTCAAATCTATCACTCACTTTCAAAACACAAAGATGTCAGGAGACAAAATGTTCAGTTCAAGACTTTTCTAACCATGACACGACATCAGTGGCTACATCTATCCTTTATATAAAGTATGGAAAAGTAATCCGAATCAAGTAATCAAGTATTTTAAATTGCCAATCATGGTATTAAACAAACCTACAGGCCAGACTAAACTAAATAATGCTTCAGTATCATCTCACATCATTCAGCACTAACAACCTTGCTATTAACTGCACAAATCTGTGTTAAATGTTACTTCAGCTGCAGTATTTCCAATTTTAAAAAAGGCACATAACAGTCACTGCAGTAACACTTGAGTGTCACACGGTGTCAGAAGTGTGTTTTTTCTCTAGAATGGTTTTGTGTGTAGTGTTTGTGCGTGTTCTTTCACATGATGCCAACATGTTTATTCGTGATCAGGTGTGACTAGAAAGAGTCCACGTACGCCACTCTCAGACCTGCAGGGAACCAACACCATCAATGAAAAATCACCACGGTAAGTGGCCATGTTGTAAAATGTTGTCAGCAGAGTAGTGTGTTGACTCTGGTGGTATTATATCCCAAAGTGCCTCTAACGCATCCATCAGTGAATGTGTCTGTGTGATAGTCGTCTTTCCCCCAAAATATTAATAGAAATTACTTGAATGCTGTTATTGTGGCATTTTGTGGCCACAATGAGCAAAACATTGATATTGTGACAGTCCTAATTGTGTGTCCTACATGCAGTGGTAAGGATATTTGCCTCCCAGCATTGAGAGAGACATTGGATGCCTTTAAATAAATGGACGCACGTGCTTGTGACCCTGAGCGTTGGTCTCGTACCCCTCACTGACACTTTCTGTAATTAGCTGTGGACTGTGAGATTTGCAGCAGCACAGAGGGATTCATGCAAGTCAGCTTTTGTTACACAGGAGATCATTATGGAGCTGGTAACCCCCCCACCATCATCATCCTGCCTCCTCTTCCTCCTCCACGCTCCCCTCATCCTCCACATGCTAGGAGAACACTAAACCCCTTGCAGCTGCTTCCTCGGTGATGTAAAGTTGGAGCTATGCATCAGAGAGAAGTGCCTGGGGAGTAATAAATGTTCGGACCCTGCAGGGTGCATATCAGCTGGACAGAGCAGTGTTTTATGAGACTCTCTGAGACACTATGGAAATAAACAGTCACTACAGAAGCCATACTGTACTATCACCATTTGCAGAGATAGATGATCAACTGAGGAGAAAATCTCCCTTATATGGTGAACCAGATCCATACAGAAGATTTATGCTTTACTTTGTTTCGTGACGCAAAAAAATATTTTCTGATTTTGGCCATGTAGGGATGGAGTGCAAAGATTTTGATTGATACTTACACACTGGAGGTTTGTGGTTTTTCTACAGAAATTTATCATCTTGTAATGTAATGCTGACTGGTTGTACAAATCATCTGCATTTCTCCCCTTGGACTGTGCAGACATAACCTTGTGTTGATGATGGTGGAGGAGCATCCTTTGGGTCTCATCAGTGACCTCCACAGTAAGAAATGTGGTGGAAAGAATGCCCCTGTTTTTTTTGTTTTTTTTTTCCCCCGTCTTCTTCTTCTTTTTTTTTTTCTTTTTTTTTTTGGTACTTCCGGATTCAAATTTTCATCTTGATGTCCAATACAGTTCAGAATTAACACATGGATTTTTGAGCAAAAAAATTAAGTCATCTGTTTTGTGCATCATCACTATTTTTAAATCAGAATGAACTACACTGGTCGAGTAAGTTCTAACAATTTGACTCAATTTAGGTTACACCCATGTGATGCTTTAATCTAAACATACATGCTACTGCAGACTATCAGTTTATATTAGCATGCTAATATCTGCTTATTAATATACAAATTAAAGATACTGATGAGGCTGTATGAGAACGTCTTTAGCTTTACATAACGTACCAGATTGTGCTAATGAGATAAAGTTGTTGGATGAGTAACAAGTCAAAGGTTTTCATCCTGTTTAGACCCTGAAAAAACATAATTTCTCTTGCAATCCATCCAATTCGTGCAGAGATAATTCATTTTTGGACCAAACTTGCTAAAATGGTTCCAAGAGCTGAATATTTGTTCCTTCTTGTGCAACAAAGATGCTAAACACAATAACACAGTAAACGCAGACGCTGCGGTTTGGTTGTTTTAGTTTGGATATCGCCCAGATCTGCTAATCACACAGGTTATTTTTTACTCAGTATTTAAGCAGTGGACGTTAAGAGTCACTTTCAAACCAAGCAGGCAGCCCTGCAGCAGAAACTCTTCTCTTCTAACTGTTCAGTGGTTGTACCGAATTTGGTTACACACACACACACACACACACACACACACACACACACACACACACACACACACACACACACACACACACACACACACACACGTGTCCCACCTGGTTTTCTCTTTATGAATGATTCAACCTCCGGGTAATAACATACTGTGAATCAGCGAGCATATCTTGCTGCTGTAGTCTGTGTGTAATAATGTGTGGCCTGTAACACATGAGGAGGAACTCATGAATGATGAACGGGATGAACGGGAAACAAAACAGCGCACCTCAGTGGATCTGAGGAAGCATGAGATAACCTTTAACTGCCACAGCTGTGCTCTGTTCTGAGTAGTGATGGAGATCGTCTTTGTTTACTTGTCTTTCGTTACCCCGCTTTCATTTTTGCTATGGGATAAAAACCAAAACAGTCTGATGGGTTTTAACCATGACTGACCACTTATGTTTTTGTTTGGGTTCTGGGCATGTGGTTGGGTTCCACCTTGAGGCCTGAGGTTTTGAACCCTTTGGGGCTTCAGTAAGGGATTTCTGTACAAGAGATTCATTCTGTCTTCTGGAAAAGGGAATGAAAATTACTTCCTCTATTTAACTTAGATCACACTATTTAAAAGTACCAAAAGGACAAAGCCACACAACCATGCGTTTGCCGCTGATTTCTAAACTTTCAGTATTCGTTGTTTAACGTCTCATCTGACAAACCAAGTGCAAAGGAAAACAGTGATTTCTAAACAGATGTTTGGAAACTGTTGTGGTAAAATAAAGAAACACTACAGTGGTGGCATAGATCTTAAGACATGTTCAATAGCTCAATGACTTATCAAGTAAACTTTTTACGGTAAGGAGCAGGTTGTTGCCGATAATCCTTTAGGTTATATAAAATATGTAAGGGGAAAAAAGCTAGATTCAGCTAGATTAAAGTTGGAGAATCAGTGACTGACACTGCCTGGTTTATTATTTGTGTTTCTTATTTTTGACAGTTTTAATTATTAGTATATATTTTATGGACCCTGCAAGCTTGACAAAGAAGGGATGAAATAACTGATTTTATAGACAGCGTCATGAATGGCAAGGTGAAGACTCAAATGCAGACTCACCTGCAGACAGATGTAAGCAAAAAGCGCACTATTAGTTCAGCTGATTTCACAGCCCAGAATTATATAGTCCATGAGATGGAAACCAAAAACCAGAGCATTTCAAAAACACACGGGAATGGGAAGATACTGAGACAAACACTTAAGGGAAGACAACACTATATACCCACATAGCAAGCCGGCACTGCTGGCTGACTTCTAGCATGATAAGACGTATGTCAACCAGATGTGGGCCAGGGCTGGCATAGATGGCACTGTCTATGTGATGCATTGCCACACCTGGCTGGTTTGTAGTTTGGGTTATGGGGCCCAGGCCCATTGAAAACAGGTCTGGCCCGGATCTGGCATCAAGCTGGGACTTCTGACTGACTGATGTCATGGCAGAGTGTATGTCAACTAGATGTGGGCCAGGTCTGGCAATGATGGCACTTTGTTATGTTCCTATTTTCCTATTTTAGTTAGAAGACTCAAATGCCATGTTGCAACACTATACTGCTATGGTAGCCAGCGTTTCAAATGCAGGTTTGACAGGTTTGTGAGTGTACACTTTATCCAAAACCTAGTGACGGTTTACTCATGCACAGCCAGCGGGTGGCTGTAACTCAGGAGGTAGAGCAGGTCACCTTCTAATCAGAAGGTCAGTGGTTCAATCCCTGGCTCCTCCAGTCTGCATGTCAGGAGTGTGAATGTGTATGAATGTAGTTAGGAGGCACTCAGTTTAGAGAAAGTTTGTGACTGGGTGAATTTGGTATGTTGTGTAGCACACTTTGAGTAATCCGAGAGAGTAGAAAAGCGCTTTATAAGAATCAGCCCATTCACTGTCTAAACAGTTTTACATGTTACTTTTGCACTATTACGTTCCAGCACATGTTGTTATTACATGGCTTGATTAAGGTACACATTAGGCTGACATCTGGGACCAGAGCTGAAACTGTTCTGGGCCAGCACAGGGCCAGCAGTGTGTCTGCAACTGGCCCGTGGCTGCACACAACTTACACATGGCCCTCATACCACAAAGAATGACATCCCTTTGGTGGCCCAGATCAGGTTTGCCAAAGGTAATCCACACATGGGCCAACACAGGACCACCACTGTGTCTGCAACTGGCCTTGTGCTGACCCATGTGTGGGCCACATCTGGCAAACCAGATCTGGGCCACCAAAGGGCCGTCATTCTTTGCGATATGTGGGCCATGTTTAAGCACATTGTGTGGGCCAGATCTTGGCCATACCAATTTTGCTATGTTGGTAAACACATTAAGGTTATTAAAGAAAGTGGACATAACTGAATAAGAAGATGGAGGAGGAAACCAAAGACAATGAAAAAAGATGGGATTAAAATGAAAATATACACTAGAGACAAGTAACCAATCAAAATAAAACAGGAAGTTAGAAGCCAAACAGGGAGAAACAGACATGTGAATGAACTTAACCTACAGGAACTGACACAAGAGGATGAGACAGAAACTGCTGAGAGAACAAACATTAAAACTAAACTACAACAAGAACTACAAGCTTAAAAAATGCTAATGAAAACGGGGAGAAAAATTAACCAAGGTATGAACAACAAACATAAAATTCATCCTCCGAAGGCAGTCAGACCTCTGCTCCCGACGGTGCGTCTACATCTATTGTAGTACTCTTTGTTTAGCACACACTGTAAATATAAAATATTGGACTTACACAGTACATCCCTCAGGTACTCTTGATCAGCTTCAAGTGAACAAAGTAAAAGTAATAAATGTATTTCAGAAGATATTCTACGCAGGCTAAAAAAGTAAAGTTACAACAAGACATATTTCTTAGTTTATGGGAATAGATGGCTGTGATTAATTGAAAAAAAAATTGAGAACTAACTGCTCAAATTGTTTTGTATTGTATTGCTTTTAATTAATAAATGTATGAAACTATTAATGATGTATAGAATTATTATTATAATATAGAGATCAACATAGATTTAAAGTTTGATTTGCTTTAAAAGATGTCTTTTATTTTTTTATTTTCAAATTATTCACTGGTCTGTATGTTTGGTCTGAAGGGGTTCCCCAGGGCTCGGCTGGAACGGGCGCGTGGGTAGACAGAGCCGCTTATCATCCAGCAGCTCTACTGCAGAAGATGATGGCATCTTTCTCAACTCTACCAGCAGCAAACTCCTGGAGAGAGCCCACGACATCCTCATGTCAGTATCGAGATGCTATTTTCTTTTCTGCTCTACAGTAATTTGTTATTTTGGTTAGCACTGCAGTCTAGACACAAGTAAACCCTAAAGTTCAAACATCTGTCCTGATGAAGTCTCCTCCAGCAATGACTACATTCCTGCAAGCTCAGTCAGTGCTGATCTCTAGTTGAACCTGACCTCTAAACCCCTGTATGGCAGAGAGCAAGTGAAGGAGAATTTCTTTCCCCTCAGGGATCAATAAAATTCTGCTTTATTGACAGGAATATGACATATTTAGGAAAAAATCTGAAATTATAGGTTGTTTTGTTGACCAGACTTAAAAAAGAAAAGACAAACCCACCTGTCTCACTTGCTGATTTAAAGAACTGCTGAACTAGATTTTCAGTTTTTGTTTTATTTTTCTTCCAGGAGGAACAAAAACTACAAATCTAAGCCCGTTCTTCCAAAGGTACAGTGCACAGTATTTTTCAATTTACCCTTATAGGTCACAGTGCATACAGACAACAGGCATAAAGTCACCATGACTTGTTCCCCAGGGCTCTGTCCTGGGGCCACTCCTGTTTACTATACATATATATCACCAGTCTTGAATTTAAGCGTTTGGATATTTAATTTTTATACAGAAAGATATGGTGATCTGCTTCCGAACAGTACCAGGCTCTTTAGCAGTTGAAATATTAAAAAAACAAATACTGAAAACAGCAAAGCAAAACATGCACTATTTTTAAATGCAAAATCAAAAGCACTAAATATCCCATCTGTTGGTGCTTCTCTAAGATTGAGTTTGTATGTGAAACCACTCTGAGCTTTATAAATAGTTTTAGATAAGTCTGTCTTGATATGTGTCCATCTTGCTTACTGAGGAACATCCTTCAGATGAGTATCAGAAGAAGGACTTACTGCTCCTGTCGGTTCCTATAGCCTGTACTGGAAAAAGTGAGCTTCTCTCACTAAACCAATTTTAAATGAGTTGAAGGAAAGTAAATATAGCTGTAGAGGATTTTAACTGACTCTTATGTATGTATTTTTCAATCTTGGCGACCCTTTTATTTGCTAAATACAAATTAAATAGATGGTACTTCTTATATTATTAACTGACTCTGACATTATTATTGTTGCAGCATTTACTCAATGTGAAGTCACTGAAGTACCTCAACAATCTGACGCTTCACGACCGCATCACCAAGTCATTGCTGCACCTCCACAAGAAGAAGAAACCACCCAGCATCAGCGCACAGTTCCAGGTCTCTCTCTCTCTCTCTCTTGCTCTCTCTCTCACACACACACACACACACACACACACACACACACACACACACACACACACACACACACACACACACACACACACACACACAGAAAGCAGTCGCATACAGAGCTCAATAATTTGCTTCTCAGTGCTTCTCACAATAAAAATCTCACCAGGGTGAGATTGAGCAGGCTGGAGGAATCCCCTCCCAGCTGTGAACGTGACTAAAACAAGGTGTGTCCATTTGATGGCTTAGTTTATTTTAGTGCAGCCTTTACTGCTCACTGTCTAATCCTGGATCCAGTGTGTGTGAGGTGTCTATCATGTAGTTACCCACACCCAAAAGTCATATTTGTATGACATCGTGTCTGGTAATAAAATATATTTGATTTAGTGAAAAATAAAAACACACAAACACACCCTTTGGAAAATTCTTCACAAAGAATGAACAGAGGCACAGCTTCCAGTATCAGTATCAGAATGATTCGGTGCTCTTCAGGTCCAAAATGTCTGATAGGAGCTAGCATTGTTAGCTAGTAACACACAAAAGGCTGAGAACAAATTCCAGAGAGCAAAATTTTCTATTTTCTTCCCAAGTTCTTTGAACGTGAACTGTGTGCTCTGGCTGTTGGAGGTAGAGACGAGCGCTGAGGCCCCTCTGGCAGGCAGCCCTGGCCCCTGTGTGTGGATGACTTCACTTTCCACATCCTGTGCTGCACTGAGTGCTTTAATCTCCCATGGAGGGGGAGGAGACTGAATTCCTTCTGCCACTGAATTATCGTGCACACATGCTGACACATATGTGCATGTGTTTACACACACACACACACATACAATGACGGCACATGGAAATGTTGCACACATGTCTTTGTCCTTTTTATTTCCAGTCTGCATGCTAACATAGACTTGTTGCTGGTAATTATGATCCCAGGCAGATACTTTAATCTTGCAGCACAAGAGCTTTGCTTGCAAATGGACCAGTTACTTATAGCTGACAACAGTCACCTGACTTTGACTTCTGCCTGTCAAACAGCTGTGAAGTGAGCCTCAGCTCGTTATCTTCTTCTCTGTTAATTCTAATATTTTGGTTTTTGTGTCTTGTCCTCTAGGCCTCTCTCAATAAGCTAATGGAGACTCTGGGTCAGTCTGAGCCTTATTTTGTCAAGTGCATCCGTTCCAATGCTGAGAAGGTACAGTGTGCTCCCTCTAGCCTGCGGCCACTTTGACTGTTTCGGTGTAGTTTTCAAAGCATTACTTATTTCCTTTGAAGTTTGGACTTTTTTTTTTTTTTAAAGCTGTTTATCATTTTCCCGTCGTCTCTCTGCAACCTCTGCTGCCTGTCGCTCTTCCTTTTTTTTTTTTAACACCCCCCGATGCCTCCTTTTTTTTCTCCCTCTCTTGCTTTCTTTCTCTCTTTCAGCTGCCCTTACGGTTTAACGATAACCTGGTGCTGAGGCAGTTGCGTTACACAGGTATGCTGGAGACAGTACACATCCGGCAGTCGGGTTACAACATCAAGTACACTTTCAAGGTAATACACTCAATTACACTGTGTATACTCTTCAAGCATCTGGTTACGCTTCATAATAACCACTTAGAGATGGGTAAAAGGTGTCCTTTAATGTCAATAACAACCCCGAGTCTGTTGTGGGTTTGGCTGAAGTATTTTATAACCCAGAGTGGTTGGGCTCACTGCTCTATCCATCCATCTTCCTAACCTCTTGTTCAGTTAGGGATCCTTTAATTAGTGATTACGGATTGTTAATGTACTTTCCCTTAATTAAAATTCAACATTTAATAGGAATGATTAACCAAAAAAATAGTAATGTAGTACAGAAAAAGTTACTTGTTACTAAACCAGGTACAGTACAATATAAAATATATTTTAAGATAGATCATTTTTTGTTAGACAAACGAATAATGGAAGTAAACATATTTTATACAATCACTAATAATTATAATTTTGGTTTTTTTTAAAGTAAAATAACTCTCAAGAACTCAATTTACAACCCTATCTTTATAACCGTCATTTATTGTTTTGTTTTTTTTCTTTGGATGCAACATGTTGCTTTCATCATAAAAATCATGTAAACTTTATGAGAGAATGATAGAAGATCTGTCTTTAATCTGTCCTATGATACCCGATTATGTGCTTTCCATAATAAACTAAAAGGTTTGCAGCAAAACTTTTCGTTATTAAGTTATTTGTCTTGACAAAGGCCTGCAGACCTACAGAAGACACTATTCATAAATTTTCTCAGGCTGAGCATTTACCCTGATTAGTGAACTAATCTGTGTAAAACTGAAGCTCCCCTTTAAACACTGTTCATTTCCCGAATCTCCCCTTCTTGCGTTATTTTGCGATCTTTGTCGATAAATGCCAAAGATCTTAATTTCCAGAATGCACTGAAAGAGCCAGTTGCTAAAAGTTCAGCAGTAGATCATAGCTACGCAGGCCAGAGTGCTGCTGAAGCGCTCCTGAGCCAAAACTTAAACAACACTCATGTTTCCACAAGTGCAGGCGCCAGCCATGAATTCATCTCCAGGAAACTTGTCGGTGATGTTGCTTCATTTGGGGGTTCATTGTATGTTGTGTCATGAGGGACTTATGAGGGATGTGATGTGGCAGCCATCTTTAACCACACTGGCTCTCATAGGAATGATGTCAACCCTGTAAGAAATGTGACTAATAAAGCAGATGAAGTTAGATGCAGATTTGGGAGTGGCTCACTCCTACCTCAGTTTTTTTTTTTCATTTGCTTTCCATGTTGTGGAGGCGTGTAACCAGTATAGTTTTATTATTTAAGATCTTTACTGCCAGGATTCCTAAATAGTAATTTCAGAGGCATTTTAACATAGGTGACTCTTTAAGTTTGTCCAAATGTCAGATGTTTAAAGTGAGAAAATGCTCGATTTAAAGAAAAAAATGAAATAATTTTGAATTTGATGGGAGCAACTTTTCTCAAAAAGGCTTGGACACGCCACGGTTACCAATGTGCAGCATCCCCTCTTCTTCTAACAGCAGTCTGTAAATGAACAGTTTTCCACTTTGCCCCAGATGAACTTTACCCCAGAGAAGACAGCAGGTTTTCTAGATCATGCTCACATATGGCTTCTCTCCATGGCAGAGCTTTGCTCAGCTTTGTGAATGGCACTGTGACCTGTTTCTGGACATGTTCTTGAGTCCATGCAGTGATTTCCATGTTTTTAATGCAGTGCCACCCAGGTCCCACAGATGTATGAATTTCTAATCAAGTAGCTCAACTTTTATTTTTATTTCTTGGATGCATATAGTTATAGTTTTAACCTTTACCCTACCAACTAGCTCTTCAATCAATGCGAAATAAAATTTCCAATAAAATTTGTAATGCTACTATAAAAACAGCTTACTTTCTATATGTTCATATCATTATGGCTTTAAGTCTAACATTTAGTTTATAATACCAGTGAGCTGGTATTTCGATGACCTCACTTTGATAATTTTAGCATCAGAGTTGGTCATTTACCAAAAATTCTCCCAAACATATTGAGTGCTGCGGTCAGCTGTAATTAGAAATATCTTGAGCATGGGATCATTTTGGAGGACTCTGCTGTTCAGAACAGAGGCTCTACTTTGTCCCCTGCTTTCCGAAACACTCCCCGTGCTTGTAATTGTATAAACACAGCATCTGTTTCCCTGTCAACCCCCTACAGCCCAGGGTGCAGACTGTATTGACTTCAGACAATGAGCCTCAGTTTGAAGAGTGGGAGTTCAGCATATTTATACCATGATGTTTGAGCTTAACTACGGATGACATGGATTTTCACCTGAAACCACATGATGCTCGACAGCATTTTTTAAAATGTTGCTGTTCCTGTAAGAAGGGTGTCTCGTTTCAGTCTGGAGACATATTTTAAATTAATCCCCACTAAAGTGAAACATCTCTGTACAGGAATCTTGTGACTTTTAAAAAATTAAAATCCAGAACATAACAGAGCTGTGGGATGCATCTCATTAATATCTGTCCTTGTTTCTTTGATAGGACTTTGTCCACCACTTCAGTGTGCTGCTTCCAGAGGGCACCAGTGCTACCAGAGAGGGCATCCAGCAGTGCCTGGACCAGCTAGACCTAAAAGCAGATGGATATCAAGTTGGAAAGACAAAGGTAATCCTTCTCCCTTCTTTTCTCCAGATCTTTTATATCAGCTTAAAAACTGTCGAGGCTACTTCTGATGTGTGTTACATTTTCTGTGTACATATCCATGATATGAGAGTCATTCACTGAAAAAAATGTGAGGTTTTTACATTGTTTCAACTGATTTCTTTAGTTTTTTTTAACAGTTAAATACAAGGAAAACCGTGACTGGTCAAGGACATTATGGATGGGGAGTTGGGATAAACTCATTAAAGAATCCTCTTTAATGAGGATTTAAAAAAAGAAATATGAGTGTCACATATTTGGTATTTTTGTCTAGGGTATGAATGGGGCATGATAGAGGAGTGCATGTTTCTGGGATGGTGTCTATATAATTAGAGGGTCATTCTTGACATTCTTGTGACCACATATGCATCCAAGGCTTTCTGAAGCATGTGTGTTTGCTTGTAATTGATTTTTTTTTTTTTTTTAAAGTTTTGTCTCAATAAGTGTGGATGCCCTGTACTGACTCCATCACGGCTCCTCCCCTCAGGTGTTTCTGCGGGAGGCTGAGCGTCAGCAGCTGCAGGCCTTCCTCCACAAGGAAGTTCTGAGACTCATCGTCATGCTGCAGCGGCGATTCAGAGCCCAGCTGGAGAGGAAGCAGTTTGTCCGGATGAGAGAAGCAGCGGTCTGCATCCAGGTATAGTACAGCGCTCTTCCCCGTCACTCCTTTCATCTCCATCTACTTTGCATCAGTCATTTCCTTATGTCTGAGTTCTTACTATAGAATTTGTGAGATTTTTAATTTTGTTTTGTTTAATTTTATGCCTATATCAGGCAAAAGGGTCTGTGTATTGTAACTGAAAATGAATCACAGCCCATTGTCCTCTTTGTTCTATGTAATAATGTGTTAAGTACAGTGCAAAGTTTGCAAAAAGAATATGAACGTACGTGGAAGAACACCTCACTCACAGATGATATTGTCAGCCACCTCCTTATGCCAACTATTGTAATTTCCTTCATTTGACACTCCCAGTTAAAAAGAAAAAAAATCGAAGTCCACTTTGAACGAAGGTGCTTGTACATTATTGGATTAGTTGTCTTCGATGAGCATGAAAGATGTTTTCATTACAGAGATGGTGGCGCTCTGTCCGGTCCATAGACGAGGACGAGGACGACTATGACCTCAGTGTCCAGGAGGGGGCAGCTTTGTGTCTGCAGAAACACTGGCGAGGTTACAGAGATCGTCAGAGGTTCAGGCTGTGGAGGGCGGCTGCTCTGGTGCTACAGAGGGCATGGAGGTTCTGGCTCCGTCGGCGCTGCACGGCAGCTCTGGTCATTCAGGCAGCCTGGCGCTGTCACCGAGCCAGAGAAGCCGACTTGCGCCTGTATGCTGCTGTGATACAACTACAGGCAGTTTGCAAAGGCTTCCTCACCAGGCGAAGGTAAGCCATGCACCTGTTTATAGAAACTTCAGGTATATAAGCATTTTAAAAGGGTCAATACTCTGAAAATAGCTTCTAAGAGTAGATGACTGTGTGATTTTTATTTTTTTTCTCCCCCCTCTAAAGCTGGTTAAAAACCAGATTAATCTTTGCACACAGCTCCTGCCATGTATTTGGGCATTGTTCAGGCTAGGCTTGGTACATGTAACAGCATAGAATTACGCAAGCAATCCGTCCCAAAGCAGCTCTACAGCTGAGCTGCTGTGAGCTCAGAATTTGTGTATGAGACTCCGACACCGCTGAATGTTCGAGCTAGATCAAATTTGTCATCAGTAACTTTACTTGTACAAAGAGTGATGAAAGATGTTAGATGTTTAATTTACATTAACACAGTAATACTTTCCTGATTGTCAGCTTCAAGAAACTAAGAGAGCAGAAACTCAGGGCGAAAAGGGAGCAGCAGGAACAGCTCCTTCAGCTCCAGAATGGCCAGGTGAGCCTCTCGCAAGACGAGGAGGAGGAGCCACAAGAAATAATTATGGGACTGGACCTCAGCACTTGGGAGGATCGTTCCTACGAACAACGAGAAAAGAGCCTCCAGGAGGTGGTTAAGGAGGCAGGAGGAGAAGATGCTGCGACAAAAGAGAGCCCCTCCAAAACACAAACTGAAGCAGCAACTTCAGTACCAGCACCCTCTGTGACGGTGCGAGAAAGGGCTAGGACTGCAGATGAACCTAGCCAGAGAACCACCCGGGCCAAGAGAGAGAGCCGGCGGATGAGAGAGTTGGAGCAGGCCCAGTTCAGCCTGGAGCTTCTCAAAGTGCGGGCAAATAGCGGCGGAGCAGCGTCCCCGTGCGAAGACCGGCGCTGGTCTCTTGAGCTGGTGCCTCCTGCAAGCCCACCTCTGCTTTCACCCCAAGGCACACCTGACAGCCAGAGCTCCAAAGGCAGCTTTGAGCTTCTCATGATGGATGAGGAGCCACCAAAGGCCAGAGAAGAGGTGACAGACATTGAGGACCCCTTCTCCCCTCTCCCGCCAGTTTCTCCAGTTTCAGACCCTAAGGTGGATGTTGTTTCAACAAGCCCCAAGCCAGCGGAACCATACAGGACAGAGCTTTCTGATACTGTTGCCCACCAAGGCAGCCCGATCAAAACGGACCCCGCCCATGTAGATCCGCCCAAAGTCGACTACCTCCCAACCTTTTATGTCCCTGCTGGTGAGGGCAGCGCAGTAATCTCCCATTCTGCTGCAGAATCTCAACAAAGCAAAGATGCAGCCGTCTCCACAGCCACATCAGTCATCAACAGAAGAGAGTCAACACGGCGCCCAGTGGTGGTGGTCATCAGTATGCAGAAAGAAATACCACTAAGTGAGGAGCTGAGTAACGCTGTCCGCCCCTCTGTAGAAGTTCGAGATTCTACAGCCCAGACGGGCGACTTAACACCTGCATCAAAGAAACCAGACAGACCTGCCGTCCCTGCTCCCACCTCAGTGCCTCAAGCGGACCAGGCTGTCATAGAGAAGCTGGTGCGCCTGAACGAGGAGAAGGAGGAAAGGCAGCGTAATCAGCAGCAGCAGAATGAAAAGGAGATGATGGAGCAGATAAGACGTCAGAAAGAAGTGCTGGAGAAGCAGCGTCTCTACTTCGCTCAGTATGAAAGAGATATGTTTGAGAAACAAAAAGACGAGGCTCTGCTCAAGATAGAGCAGAGTCGACAGAGCGGACAAGATGTCAGTGGAACCGCAGCCTCCAGGAAGCCCCTCAGACCCATTTCGGTGCTGGTTCAGAGAGCAGCAGGGGAGGTTCCTCATACCAGGACGCTGTCAGACTCCACTGTTCCTCAACCCCAGCAGCCTCCACCACCTGCTTCTCCTCCTACAAAAATTCACATGGAGAATAAGCCAGTTCCCGAGGGCTGGGCACCCAAACTCACACTAGAGTCCAGAGACAGGGGAGGAATTAAAGAGAGAGCAACTGCCAAGAAGCCACCAAGCAATCAAGGCACTGCTGTTGGTATGAGAGATAAGCCTGGCAGCATCTTCTTCTCTCCAAATGACAAAGTGACATTTGCAAAGTGAGTACCAAATTAAACTATTTATGCATTTTTATTTTTTGTACTACAATAGCAGATTTGAGGTGGAGGCTGGGACTTTTCACAGAGCTTGTCTCGTTTCTCCAAATAAACATACATTTTGGGATGTTTCAAATGACTCCGAAGTAACAGAAGAGTGTCTTTAATTTTTCTTCCATACTCTGGAGTTCTCTACCTCTATTAAGCAATAAGCATGACACATTTGTTCATGCTTATTACTTAATAGATTCACTACATTGATGAAATTTTCTGTGCTTATGTTTTTTCCCATCAGGTTTGCCACTGATACTGTCACTAAAGACACACAAGCTGCCATCTCCAAAGAGGAACCAACGTCTGTGCCCAAATCGTCTAAGGGAACAAAAGCGCGGGATGTAAGCAATTTTTTAAAATGAGCATTTTGTTTGACGTGTGTTTGCATATTTTCAGGAGTGCAGTTTTGTATTGTGAACGAATGAATCTTGGCAGGATAGCTCAGCTAAGCATAGCGCAGTACACCAACATGAGGACTACGATGCACTGAAGCTCAGGTTATTAAAGGCTCCATTAAAACATGCTGTTATCACTTCTGGTAAACTCCAGGTTGGCAGAGCGGGCCAAAAAAAGAAAGCCAGAATGGCACGGACCCGCTCCGACTTCCTCACCCGCACCCCCTTTCTCTCAGTTGGGGGCGATTCAGACGAGGAGGACTATGATGGCGACAGCCTCCACAGCCCCCGTCATTACACTCTACCCCACTCCAAACAGAGCTCCACGGAGACATGCCTAAGAGAGTCCTGTTTCAGTGACTCAGACATGGTAACAGGCGCCATCCAAGCCACAAGTGGCCCTCTCTAAGTTCTTATAAGCGTGGCTTCTCTTTCTAACCCACTCAGCAGAGAGAGCATAGGTCTGCATCACACCTCTGAATCAATATGAGCTCCAATAAATTTCTCTTTTCTCAATAATAAGTTTTTTAAAAAATTAACAAGTTTTCTGGCAGGTATTTCAAAGGCATATTGGAATACCTGCCTTGAGATCATTTTGGATTTTATGTTTGGGGTAATGTGTAATATTCATGTCAGCTTTTAAAGACGTGAATTTAAGCACATCACAACTTTGAATCTACTACTACATTTGATAACCGCTCTAGAAATCAGCAGTGAGTGTGAATCTGGATTTATGCATCACGATGCAGGAGACCTTTTGAAACGTGTTCTTCCTGAAACATGAAACTTTTTAACATAGATGCTTTTCTAACATAATTTGGCTTCATTTTCTCTCACAGTTCCTTCCTTGGTAGTAAGATTTGCATGTCACCTGATTCTTCTTTCTCTTAGCAGATAACACCAGCCACTAGCCAAACCTTGAAAATCATAAAAGAAAAATTTGGTCTTGATTTTTTTTTTTTTCCCATCACTTAAACTCTTATTCTCCTCAACTACAAAAAAACTGAACTGTATCATTTGTTTTCAACTCTATATTACAAGCCTTGTGCTTTAGTATTTGTGTTATACCTTTTTTACATCATGTTTGGCAAAATGTAATTTCAGCCAGTGCAGCACCAGTGATGTGGTGCTGCCATCTAGTGGCTCATTTTTGCCTTCAGCTCATAATCATACTTGAAGAAATGGAATCTCTTTTTTTCTTCTTCTCATTTTGCCATTTTGTCTTAAAATGTTACCTGTCCCGATGTTGTTTCAGCCTGCAAGCTCCGAGGAGAAAAAGAAGCTACACAAAACCATGTCATCAGGCGATTTGGTCAAAGAGGACTCTCTACGTAAAAATTCACAAGATGGAAGGTTTGCTCTTCAACTTTGCATTTCTAGCAAAAAAATAGGAAAATGCACACAAAAGAAAAGCATAACTATATAAAACCATATAAAAACATGAGCAAAATAACACATATACACATCGATTGTATCACATAGAGTGCTATTACCTTCAGAAAAGAGTCTTCTGCATACAGCCATGTCTTGTCATTGACACGATTTTTGTTTTTGTATGATTTGGGTTTTTGAGACTTTTTCATTTGCTTGTCACTTCTGTTTCCTTTCGACTAGGAGTCGTAAGATTCTTGGGCCGCGTTTTTGGGGCAAGAGCAAGTACGGGGATAAGAAGACTTCCAGAGAAAAGCTGATCTGTGGGGCTGAGGCCTTGGATGGAGACACTGGAGACACTGGTCCTCTGCTTGGAGAAGGTGTGATTTCCAAGAGTAAAATGTATCCATTTCGGATATACTGTTATTATTTTTTTTGTCTTTTAAGAACTGAAAGTTGTTGAGTAGGAGATAATAGATGCTGAAAAGCTTTTTACTAAATAAATGTAATTAGTTCTTCAAATATATTGAATAAAAATAATATTGTTGCCTCTGAAGCGTCACTGATTGGAGTTCTCTTCCTTGTAGCAGGTCAGGAAAACATGTCGCCGCCATGCAGTCCTGATCTGACCTTAAATCAGTCATTTAGAGACTCGAAAGAGAACAGGGAGCCATCTCCCAAGGTGAAGCGGAGGCGTAGTGTGAAGATCAGCAGCGTGGCTCTGGAGTCTGCCCAGCGGCAGAATGACACGCTGCAGATACTGACCTCCATCGGCGACTACAGGAGCATGAACGACTTCCTTGTGAAGAAGGTACAGCAATATATGCCATCTGCATTACGTAGAGCTCGAAGATGAACTTGAGTATCAGAGTTTTGATTCTTTATATTTGAACTGCACATCAGGTATTAGTCCAGTGTCGTTTATGATCATGCTATGTTGGTGTCATGTTTTAGATCAACGACTTGGATGCAGAGGACAGTAAAAAGGACACCTTGGTGGACATCGTGTTTAAAAAGGCTCTGAAGGAATTTCGTCTTAATATCTTCAACTCCTACTCCACAGCACTCGCAGTAAGTCCTCTGAAGGCTTTTTATATTTGAATATAACCATTCAAACTGAAAAGTCACGTGTTCCCAGACTAGAAAGATAAATACTGCACTCTTCCTGTGACTCCTCCCTAGATGGATGATGGTAAGAGTATCCGCTACAAAGACCTTCATGCACTGTTTGAGCAAATCTTGGAGAAGATAATGCGACAGGAGCAGAGGGACTGGAGGGAGTCTCCTGTCAAAGTGTGGGGGAACACCTTTAAGATTTTCCTGGACGAGTTCATGATTGAGTACAAACCTGCACACTGTGCACTCAGTAAGGTAATGACACTCTTCTCACTGTACAGGTGAATAGACACAACTCTGATAGGCACACAAATAATTTATATTTACAAAAAACTACTGGGTGCTATTTATTGATAATGAAATATAATAAGAAGTAAAATATCTCTTATTATCATTTGTCTTTTTCTTTCTTTTTTTTTAACTGCAGCCATTGCCAAAACCTGAACGCAAGAAACGAAGGAAGAAGGACACAGACAATGTAAATTTGCCTTTATCCTCGTCAACATTAAGGGCATGCTCACAATCATTGCAAAAAACAGTGATGTAATCAGAAAAAAGTGCACTCAAACAATATAAAATATATGAAAGCAAACCAAATGAACCTGTGCTCTGCTGCCCCCTGCAGGTGGAGGAGCATAACGGCCACATCTTCAAGTCCACCCAGTACAGCATCCCCACATACTGTGAATATTGCTCGTCGCTCATCTGGATGATGGACCGGGCCTGTGTGTGCAAATGTGAGTATGCACGCACAGTGTCACAGCTAAAGAACACCTGAGTGTAATACAGCCAGGAAAAGTGGACGCTTCGAAGGCCACTGAATGTGGAGCGTGCTAGCACAAAAATGTTTGTGACAGAAAATTAATAATCAAAAAAAGGTTTTAATCCTGGATGTGCTGCTTTGTCAACCTTAAAATATATGTGATGCTGTAATTTGCATTGTCACATGAAGAGTAGTCCCTCTGATGGAGGAACATCAGTAGTTTTAAAATGAACTAATTATAACACTTTTAATAGTTAACTGAACCATAATGAAGCAAATCCCAGATTTACTCCTTTAAAACATCCTCTGATGGAAACGGTGCAGATAAAGTCGAGCTTGTTGAGGTTGTCCGAGGTTCTTGCTGAGTGAAGTTAAAGACTAAAAATTCCCAGAGTGGTGGAAAGACCAAATAATTGAAATGTCCTTAACACTGATGTCAGTGTGCTCCATACACGGACACACATACTGTTGGTTCCATAGCAGAGGGCATTAGACTTTCACTTTTATATGTTTCATAGAGACTTGGCCTCAGCCTAACCATGACCTTCATTCTACACATAAACGTAAACCTTTAATTGCTTATGTGAGCTTGCTTCCCCCCAAAAGTAATCAAGTTCCTGTGACTATGCAAACCAGATAGGTCAAGATAGCAATGGGAATGCCAGAGTATCAGTTACATAATCCAACTAATTTAATTAATATGATATAAAAGAATTAACTTTTTCATGACCGCAAATGCGCACAGACACACATCTGTGCTTCACGTGGATGTTCACATGAAGTTTTGCGCGGAGACACACACACACACACACACACACACACACACACACACCCCTTCTCTGGCCGAGCTGTGCTCAGTCTGGCCTCAGAGATAGAGCCCCTCCCTTCTCTCCCTCCTCGGCCCTAATCAGATTGTTTTCAACTGGACTCATGGGGTCTGCGGCTCCGTGTCTCCAGAGATTTCTCCACACAATTTTGCCCTTTAGTCACACAGGATGTTTTCTTCGTGCCAGCCAACACTGCTTTGGCTTCTCATGTGCTGAATTTTTTATGTTTTTTTAACCTTTTCTTACAACTTCTGCTGAATAATGAGGAGGCACTGTCTTTCTGTGGATAATGGAAATGATGTTTTTGATCTCTATGGCTGTGTCTATCCAGTGTGCCGGTATGCCTGCCACAGAAAGTGCTGCCAGAAGACGACCACCAAATGCAGTAAGAAGGTGAGTCAGCCATATTGTGCACCGTCGCAGTGATGTCCCATGACAGTAATTGTGGGTTTATGTACAGTAGTTAGTGTTATTTCTACTTTTTGATCTTATGAAAATTGTTAAAGACTGTACTTAGTTTGCTGAATTAATGATATTTAAACTATAACATTAGTTTTGGATGAACTCTGAATGGTGTGAAGGCATGTGTCATATGTGTGTTTTTATAAGAGCATATTATGGTTGTGTCTGAATAGTTCGATCCAGAGCTGTCCTCCAGACAGTTTGGAGTAGAAGTTTCTCGCCTGACTAACGATGAGAGAACAGTGCCTCTGGTAGTGGAGAAGCTTATCAACTACATTGAGATGCACGGCCTCTACACTGAGGGAATTTACCGCAAATCTGGTTCCACCAATAAAATTAAGGAGCTCAAGCTGGGACTTGATACAGGTAAACTTGGCTGCAACTCAGTGAGCAGGTGAACGGTGCTAGCTGGTTTTAAAAAGCTGCTTGCAATTACTCAGTGTCTGCGTTTTGTGTCTGCATTGTCTTTGTGGTCCCACAGATGTGGAGAACATGAATCTGGACGACTACAACATCCACGTTATTGCTAGTGTTTTCAAGCAGTGGCTGAGAGACCTGCCTAATCCTCTGATGACATTTGAGCTGTATGACGAATTCATACGTGTCATGGGTGAGTGGTCGCATATTACCGACTATTGCTGTGGTTCAGTTGAATTGCACTTGAGAATTTGGCCACACATATTCTGCAGACATCAGAATGTATGTGTATTGGTTTGCTGCAATAGTAAAAAGTGAGTTCTTGTGTGGGATATTAATTCACAGGTTTGCAGGATAAAAAGGAAATGACCAGAGGTGTGTATTCAGTTATTGACCAGCTAAGCAGAACTCATCTAAACACTCTGGAACGCCTCATATTTCATCTCGTCAGGTAACAGTTTTTTCCTTAATATGTGAAGATGATTTAGTTCCTTCTTGATAGACAAGTAAAACGCAGAATTCATTCTTTTAGGATTGCTTTGGAAGAGGAGACAAACCGTATGTCACCTAATGCCTTGGCTATAGTTTTTGCTCCTTGCATCCTTCGCTGTCCTGACACCACTGACCCACTGCAGAGCGTCCAGGACATCAACAAGACAACAGCGTAAGGCTATGTGTAATGTCTGTCAAACAATTCACTGCCTTTGTCTAAGGTAATAGATCTTGGTAAAGGAAAACTGATGTTGACTTAATCTGTTTCATATCGGAACAGTAAAGTTAAGCATGAAAAACCACACTGGTATCCCTTTCTATGACTGGGACGCAGCTGTGGACCCAATGGGTGGCCAAGGGTGGCCATTTCCATTATAGACCACACCTGGCTGTACCACACAAACAATAACAAAGCCTCTGAGGGGGATCAACACATACTCAGAAGCGGAGTTTTGGCCATTGACACACATTTTAATAGCATAACCACCCATTTAAATAACAGCATTAATGAAAAGAATAAAGTTTGTAAACATTCCAGATTCCTTTTTTCTTATGGTCTTAATAAGAATGATTGATTGATAAAACTGAAGAATCAGTTTTATTTAGAATATAAATAATATATATAAAAATAGTCTGGCTCCAGTACTGATGAGAGAAGAAAGTGGGGAAGGTTACAAAGGAACAAGCAGTCAGAACAGAGGTCAGCTGTGGTGATTTTAGTCATTACTTAGTAACAGAACAGCATTGTTGCTTCATATCAGTTCAATACAGTCTGTTTTTCCTCAGTGCTGTCTCCAAATGTTTGCTTTGATATATGTGTATTTGGAAATGAGTTATAGTTTAATACTATATAAATATATATAATAATATATAAATAAAGTTGGATTGATTTGAATTGCGTTTGGCCTGCTTTGCTGCAGATTTCCTCGCTAATGGTGGATAGAGTTAGTGGCTTGAGAGATTTAATTTACTTTCTTGACAGAAAACCATAGAAATCAGTAACCCAAGCGAAGAGAAATGCCATATATTGTACCGTATGGGGGAAAAAACTGCATGGAGAGGAATGTTATATACCTTTTTATATGAAGTTATCGTTTTGCAGCACTGTTTGAAATTTCCAGTAACTGAAGTTTGTCTCTTGCTGCCTCTTCATAGGTGCGTAGAACTTATTATCTGTGAACAGATGAATAAGTACAAAGTGAGACTAAAGGACATCAGCACTCTGGAGTTTGCTGAGAATAAAGCCAAGTCCAAACTGACGCATATCCGACGGTCAATGGTAAGCTCAATCAGCATGACCAGGCCCACAGTTATCAGAGAAATGACTCATTACTACTGTAAATCTACCTAACCTTTACTCCTTCACTGCTTGACCTGCCATGATTTCCTCCTTTATAACCTGCTTCTCTCCTCCCTAACATGTCTTTTCCTTTACCCAGAGACCAGTACTAATAGCTGTTAGATTTATGTGCATAGCACACATTACGGTATGTAAACGCACACCATGGTTTGCATCCCCAAAGAATCATCCAGTGTTGTGGTGTACAGAACACTGTATCCAGTATATGTTGAGATATAAACATCTGTCATGCACCCATCAAGCACGAGTCATCACGGCACTGAGTCTGTTTTGTTGTTGTTCTTCTTGCCATATTGTGTTCTATTACCATCTCATGTGGATGCAATTAAATCTCATAATTAGATTTACTTTATCGCTGTATGTTAATAGAATGTTTTCAGGGCATTCAGCATAAAGGCTTTTTAGGAAACTGTCTACATAAATTGTGGACATAGGTCATCATTGTGTTTTTCTTCTGGCTTCTCTTCTTCGATGGGTTGGAAGACTTTCATTCCCCAACGAAGTGCCATTTTAGTGTAACGCAGGGGTGTCAGAGTCATTTTAGTTAATGAACCATGTTCAGGAAATTTGAACACATGCTGACCATTGTATAACCTATTAAAATAAAAGAACTCACTCACATGTGATTTTTTTTTTTTCCATTTATAAAATGTCAGTCCGGCTTTAGTGTAATACAGCAAATAGCAATTAGCACATTGTGGGTCAGTTTCTTTGTGAAACTGAAAATAAAATAACTCATGATCCCAAGGTTGAAGGCTGTAAAACCGATGATTCAGGATACTGGTTTAGATTGAATTTGCACAGTTTGGATAGCCACTCATGATGTGATTCATTCTTAACAATTTCCAACACAATGCCTCCCGGGGCCAAATACAGTAGGTCCAAAGAAAAACCTTCCACTCCTTCTCAGTATCTATGCACAGGGTGAGATTGAACCTTTCTGTGGACTGGATCCTGCACACAGGCTGCAGGCTTTGACACCCCTGGTATAATGCAATTAGTAATATTGTTGCAACTTTAAAGAAGTGCAAGATGGTGTCCTCCTGAAGTGTAGCTATCACTCAGTCACTAGAATTACCAGATTATTTCTGCACATTAAGCTCGACCATTTTGAACCTGGCACTGCTGATATTTTGATTCTTATTACTTTTGCTCAAAGCAACCAGATGCAGCCAAAAAGGTAAAGTTTGTTCATAAACTGTGTCTGGGTTTGATTGGTCAATGCATGTGTGAGTCAAGAGCTGCCAGCTCAAAGAGCTGTAATGTATATAACAGCGTTTACATTTTATGATAACCAACATTTTAAAAAATTAAAAGTCCACTCTTGATTTGCTCCTCAGGGAAAAGGTCGCTCCCAGCGACCAAGCTACCACATACCTTCACCTCCTGTTAGTCCGCGGCTGCAGCCTATGGCTGACGCTGCCATAGAAGAGAGCGGCGGTGAAGAGGGAGCGGAGTCGTTACCTGACATCCCGGAGCATCAGCAGGCAGCCATGCAGCAGGAAGAGAGGGTGCTAACAGAGGAAATTGAAAGCCTTCAGAAAGAGAAGTAAACATTCTCACTGTGCTTTAAATGTTGAATTATCTGGCTTGTGTGTTGCATTGATGCCAGCTGTGTGTCATCACTTGTGCGCAGCTCATTTGTTTTTCTGGATGATGCTTGTCTCTACAGGGAGGAGTTGACCTTTGAGATGCTGTCTCTGGAGCCACGAGCATCAGATGATGAGACCCTGGAGTCTGAGGCCTCCATCGGTACAGCTGACAGCTCTGAAAACCTTAATGTGGACTCTGAAGAGACCATTTCTGACTTCTCTGGTATGCCATACTGATCATTCTAAACTGCCTTATCATTCACAATTCTTCGTGTGCATATAAAAAATATTGACCTCTTTGCATTTTTTGGGTGGGGGTTTCTCCAGAGAGAGGTCCTTTGTTGACATTGCCCTGGACTCTGAAATCTGACGGGAAGAGCCCCCGACGCAGAGTTCTCCGCCGCCAACCTGCGTCTCTGGATTCTGTAGACTCGTGTTTCACCGGGTCCTCGTACTCCTCCTCATCACATTTCCATCCTTCATCGTCTTCTTCTTCCACCCGGCGCTTTCGTTTCCAGTCCAAGCCTTCTGGTGTCAGCTCGGGTCCATCACAGGCCGAGAGTCTGACTCCACCCATAGCCTCCCCATCCTACAGCTTAGACAACAGCTCTACCGGAGATCAGGAAGTGATTTATGATGAAAGGCCCCAGTTTACCAGCCGAGGCACTTACAATCCAGATAAGGGTAAGCAGAAACTTAAGGGAGCCAAACATACTGCCCCAACGCCCTCCAGAGAAGGTGGTGGTCATGGCAGGGACCCTTCAGACATGCCACAGCCTGTGGTAGTATATGGAAGTAATGAATTCATGGTATGAAGGACAATGAGACACCAAAGCGATCCCTATCCAACTTCCTGCCAGGCATACATGTTCCCAATGGGAGGTGACAAACTGGCAACTGATCTCCACTCCTCAAACCACTCTTGCTTAGCCTTTCATTCTTAAAATCTGCAAAGAAATTTCCCCAAGTGCTGTGTACAGTGTTTCCCCCTCCTGAGGCGGGGAGGAGAATTGTCTGGAAGAGAAACAAGAATCAGTAGATGGGCTCTTCTGTGGATGAAACTGCCAATCGTGCTCTCACAGTGTCTTGGCAACTCTTTACTCGGCGCCAAGAGGAGACAAACTGAGCAGGAGGACAGAGAAAAGGGAATGTTGGAATATGCAGAAGAAAACACGGCATCAGGGAATATTACAGAGCTGGAAAGCTGAAGCAGTGTACTACAGAAATTGAGAAGAAAAACAAATCGGGCACCATCAGGCGTCGCAGATGTTACAGTGAACTTAAAGCTCACGACTATAGGCTGCTTTATGAGTTTACAATAAATGTAAGCAGCGGATGCTTTGTTATTACAAAATAATTTTTCCCTTATTTAAAATTTTTAATGTCACAGAAATTCTTTATAGCATATAATATACAGGTATAAATACTGTACAAAGCCGGAACACCAGCCTCTGCTGGGTAGTTGAAGTCAAATATTTATCTTGGTTTTTTTTTTTTTTTTTGGTTTTTTAAAATTGAGATTCTTGAACAGAGATGTTTGGGTTTGGGCAGTGGATCCCACACTTCTGTTGTGTACATGTGCCGAGAGCTCATGCGTGACTGTAGATTTGTGTGAGACAGAAAAGAAAAAAACCCACTTAATGTGTTTTAAGTTTGTGCTGCTTTTTTTTTTTTTTTCTTTTCCCCTTACAAGGGAAATACAGCCATCAAAGGGACCAAGTCAGCTGGTGTGTATTCCAGCCAAGGGGATCCCAGCTCTTTAGGAATGTTGGAATCTGTGATAAAATTCCTGCATTCACCGCTTAACAGCCATACAACTGTTATGTACAGTACAGGTCATATGTACAGTATAGAGAACAAATGCCATTCTATTCTTGAAATCCATTATTACCCACTCCCAAAGCCATTCTCTTCTGTCTCTTAAGCATTTGCTCAATAGCAACCATGCAAGAACATAAAATCATTGTGTCTTGTCATTATTAATGTGTGTATGTTTTAGTTGAAAATGTCCAACTGCATAAGTGCAATTCTTTTCTTTAGGCCTGTGTTTAAAATAGGGAATTACTCATTTTAATAACAATAATGCTAACAGGGGCACCTTTAGAGTCCCACTGCTAATTATTCATGATAGTGAGTCAGCCACGCGCTATATAATGACCCTGAAACTGAAGGAGCTAATGCTATCCAGCCATCTATAATTTTATTCTGCTTTTTCCCTCAGTGTGGCATGTCAAACTGTGTTCTATGAAAAAGACAAAGAAATTCCAAGTTGTGCATGAGCCAGTAGGGGAATTTGACATTAGGTAGTTAGGGGTAGTTAGATTGGATTAACTGTGCAAAAACAATGTGATCCAAACCAGAACAATTAGCAGGTTTAGACTAACAAACAATATAAAATCCTTGAATGCACACAGTATTTGGCTGTTGTAATCCATAATGTCTGCAATATTACTATTCTGTTACAAAATGCTAATTGGACTGGTTCATATATAGCGCTTTTCTACTTAAGCACACAAAAGGCTTAATACAGGTCTTATTCACTCAAACACTAATATAAGCACTAGCACTATCTACCGTAACATTCACTGTCTGGTGACTAGATTAGAAGCAACTTGGAGATTCAACGTCTGGCCCGAGGACACTTTGGCATATAGACTGGAGCAGCCAGGGATCGAAGCACCAACCTTCTAATTATTAGTTGACCTTCTCTACCACCTCCACCACTAATATTACTAATTTATTATCATATTTCTGATTCTCTTCTGCTTGTATTGTTGCACAGCATTTTACCATTTCTTGATGCACTTGCACAAAAGTGAGCCACTCATATATTACTCCCGCTCGGCCATGGAAACCCATGCCACGAAGCTACCAGCCCAAAGTTTCTGTGCTGTGCTGAGTCAGCAAAGCGTTGGCGAATTTACACACCATGCACTTCAGCATTCAGTGATCAAGCTGTGATTTTTACCTGGTCTGCACTTCATTAATGAGTTGGTGTGACTCCTAAACACTTCCACTTTGTAAAGACATCACTTACAGAAGATCATGGGATAGTCAATTCAGTTGTATTTATAAAGCACCAAATCACAACAGTTGCCTCAAAATTCTTTATACTGTAAAGACCTTGCCTCTCTAAGCAGGCATTAAACAAACATGTTAGAATCCTATTACAGCTCAACACTCACATTCAGCGAGCTCTTTAGAACAACAAGTTTGTAAAGACAGGCTGCATGGCTAGGTGCTGGGTTTTATACACCTGTGCCAATGGGACAGACAGCTTGATTTCAAAGATTAAGGGGTATGATTCTGTCTGTTTATTGTACTTGCCATTTGTCACTGCAAGCAAAAGGCAAAAATGGCTTCTTTTTTTTTTTTCTTTTTTTTTTTTTTACAGGCTTTTTTTGTGATAGTTGGGTGACACATTTCAGAGCTGTATAAATGAGTGGAAAGTACAGATACTTCCACACAGGAACGCTGTATGGTCTAATTAACAGCCAGTCTGCTCTGTGGAATTAAAAACAAATTCTATCAAGAAGAAAGAATGGAGAGCCTTTGAAAGAAGGCAGATTGAGTTAAATATAAACTGGCTGTTTGTGAAGGATGCAATGACTAAAGTGTCATCTACAATAAATCTGTGGGAAAGAGATAAGTAAATAGGATGGAAGACTGAGATGATCAACAGGGAACATCTGGTGACCATGATGTTCACACAAGTATGACACAAACAGGGGGACTGTCACCATTAAACTGTAAATGAGGAAATATCTGTCAGAAAAATGGTGCTCCATCCCTGCAGGGGCCTTCCAGAGATTCAGCACCAAGTTGTATCTGTACTTTCTGTAAATGACCGACGACAAGTGGCACCATTTTTTCTTTATACTCATCCTTGTATCGATCTGATGATTTGTTCAGTGTATTCTGTAACAAGCATTTATCCAGAGAGACTGTTTCATGTTACAGGTCTTATCAGTTTGTAGTTTTGCAGTCTGTTCTCACCTGGAAAGTGAAATAAGACCCCATTTAAGCGTCTTCCTCTTGAAGTAGGACAGGTACTACATACTTTGTTTCCTGCATTCTTTCATTCTTTATTAGCTGATTTTGGTAATGGTAATATGGTTTATGGATGTATTCTTATCAAACCAATCCAGATGTATGGCTGGGGGCCCATTTCTTTTTAGTAAGGTTGGTAATTCAGTAATACAACCTGAGAGACACATCTGGCCCTTTAATTGAAAACGGCTACAACAGTGTCTACAGCGATCTGTACAATAAGATGGAGGCTGGTGCTGGAGATCTTGTCAAAATCCAACAGTACAGAAAAGTACTGCTGTATTTTGCAAAAGCATCTGACTAGTGACGCTTCATTCTTCAGCATTACGGTCACCCCCAAACACCCTGAAAATTTATTTTTTTAAAAAGGGACAACACATATTAATGAACATATCAATGTGAATATGCCAGATGTATCCAGAAGACTACTTTTTATTTGCAACGGTCCTACAAAAACAATGAGTAACACCTCGTCAATGTACAACAATACAGTTTAGACAAAAAAAAATGCATAAAATTACAACATGAAAATCCACACTGCAAAAAGCATTCCTGGATAGAAAACCATTCAAACAGTGTGGGGTCATCTTGACAGAGAACAGAACAAAAGCTTTGAATGGCCCTCAAGAAGCCTGGAGAACTATTCCTGAAGATTATTTTAAGAAATGAAAGCTTTTCAGGCTGTGCTGGAGAATAAAAGGTGATTATATAAAACGCTGACTATCAAGCTTGTTAGTACTGGACTGTAGGTACTGTTTTTAAACTGGAGCCACAATGTTCAGCAAACAATTTTAAAAATCTGTCTTTCAGTAGCAGATCAGGTAATTCTTATTTTCCCGGTGAACTCGTGATTTTGCTCAGTCGTTTAAATAAGCTATTATTTCCACAGCACCTAAAGGCAACTTCAAACCCTCGAGGACATTGAGGAAAGTTTTAAAAAGGAGCTCACTTTGTGCGTTTACCTCCGCAGACTGGCTCTCATTTCGACACACACATAATCGGCGTGGACAGACTGTCACGAGAACCGCTCATTTGAAACCAATTCACATTACTGCTAAAAATAAAGGAGGGCTAATTGACTCCGGCCAACCTTCGGTGACGCGGCCCACACGAGCGACGCATGCGCAGTGCCGCCGGCGTCGCACAGCACCATCAGTAGGAGCAGGACCAGCGAGAGCCGCCGGGGAGAAGGGTGCCGTCGTTGTTTATTTTACGCAATATAAACTTTTCTCGCAATGTCGGGTTTCGACAGTAACCCTTTCGCTGACCCAATGGACGTAAATCCCTTCCAGGTGAGTGTTGGTTGGTTTCTGTCCGCGAATCGAGTTTCAGAAGCTTTTCGTTTTCTGGTGTAAAGTGAATACAAAGATATGCTCTAACAAAAACCTGTTTGGTTGGTTGCTGGGTTTGGCCTCAGCATTTCCTGGCTAAGAATCGCCACTGTTAAGTGTGACACGTTTCAATGCGCTTATAAACATTTTTACGTTAAAACTGTGAATATTCGCTGGAAGTGTGCTCTGAGCTCACCTGCGCAGGTGAGCAGACCCGAGAACAGGTGCCTGCCATTAACCGGGAGTTCTCTTTTACAAGCTATTCATAGATGACACCATTAACTAGAAACCCCAGTAGCAAGCCAGTGACGCTGCTTTTAACTTTATAGATAGTTTTGTTTCTTTGTATATTTTTTTGTTGTTGTTTGTTTATGTTTTACAGACCAGTGTTTTTTTTTTCTTTGTTTGTTTTTTTTAGGTCTTATAGACCTAGGAAGTAATGCTTATGAATCCACACGTCTTTGACATTTTAACTTAAGAAATGGATGCTTAATCTTTATTCACACACACACACAAACTGTAATTTAACTGAAACAAATGTGGTCCAGGGCAAAGAGTGTTATTAACAGATAATCTGGTGAGAGAAAATTCAGTGTTCAGGTGCTGCTCCTCCACTGGATGGGACACTCCTATAATTCCACAGTTGGCACCACATAAACGCTGAACAGTCATGGATTCTCAGTGTCACACCTTACAGTGTGTTTGATCTTTTTTTTTTTTCTCTTCTTCCCAGGATGCTTCAGTCACACAAGCCACCAGCAGAGTCAATGACAACGTCGGGGATTACAACCCATTCTCTTCACCGGAAATGGTCAGCCTTTGTGTCTTTAATGGAACTGCTCATATCATAGTGTGATATGATATTCAGCAGGAACCAAATCCTTTGGTTTTATGAAAATATATTTGAAAAGAGATATTGCTTCAACTTTTTTTACAGGGACAGCACTCTGGGACGACAATCCCTATCTCTGCTGCACCCTCTCAACCAGCTGTACTACAGACATCTGTGGAGCAGAACCCAAAAGTGAGTGAGACGAATGCATTTCAGCGTGTTTAAATAATGAGATCAGACAACATTAACTGATTTAAGTTACGTTTTCAAGAAATGCAAGTCAGGACACTACCATGCAAAGAAGAATGAGTTTTTTTTTTTTCTTTACTTGGTCGATTGTAGCTTGAGTGGTAGAGTGGGTCGCCTGCTAATCGGAAGGTCAATGGGCCAATCCCTGACTCCACATTTGCATTCCTGTGAAAAGATACTGATCCTTGAGTGCCCCCCGATGCATCCACTGGATCGTGTGTGTGTGTGTGTGTGTAAGCACTTAATCATGAATAATGTATAAATGTGTGTGACTGGATGAATGAGAGGTATAGTAGAAAGAACTTTGAGTGGTCAACTGAGTAGAAAGTCTGTATCCAAGTCCTGGTCCAGTTCATACATAAACAATGCTAAGAAATGCTTCTCTACAACCCACACACTTGCACTCTGATTGGTGCATCACAGGTAATTCATTTAAGGTTCAATGTCTTGCTCAAGGACACTTTGGCACACAGATTTGATTGGTGGAGGATCTAGCCAACGACCTGCTGGTAGACAATCTGGTGCACATCCTGAGCTGCCCCAAAAGTCATCACATTTTACTGCAGGGACCATCTAGCTTATCACTGCAAGAAAGCAGCACTTTGTATGGTTATTTTAGTGCAGTACATGTATGAGGAAATTGTGTTCAACAATGCTGAAGACAGTATTAAGATGCAGGTCTGCTATCACGCATCAGGCTAAAGCAGCTGCTGCCCAGGCTAACCTGATCAAACAGCAGGAGGAGCTGGAGAGGAAAGCAGCAGAGCTGGAGCGGAAGGAACAGGAGCTAGAGAACAGGAGGCAGGCAGGCAGCGCATCGAACCCCGGAGGTAAGTGGCTGCAGGTATTTGATGTAGTTGTGTTGAGTATGTGTTAAGTCTTAAATGATAATAAGGTTTTTAAATCTTTTCCTGTCAGCTAAAGAGAACAACTGGCCACCTCTTCCAAGGTTCTTCCCTATAAAGCCCTGCTTTTATCAGAATTTTGAGGAGGAAATCCCCGAGGACTACCGCAGGATGTGCAAGAGAATGTACTACCTCTGGATGTGTATGTACCCCTGATTGTAGCATTTTATATGCCAATCACTGACCTAAAAGGATGGTATAGTACATCAGATCTCAGCTTTTAATATGCTAAATTTAAATATGTATCAAGACTTTCCACTCATACTTTTGCTGAAGTTCTTACTTTTTTCTTTACAAATGAATCATGATGAATCAACTTGATCCATTACAAGATACTAGATTGTTTAAAGTCACAATTGCTGCACTAAAACGTCGAGAAATAATTTATTTACCTCACATTTGGGAAATTAATTTGTTACGAAGGAGATGATAATAACAATAATAAAGACACCATTCATGCCTATTAGTTTAAAAGTGCACAGAGTTTGGTTCACCGGCGCTTTTTATAAGCAGTGTTGTATTATAAGTGTATGTCTGCGTCACTGGTTTTCTTTTGCACCTCTCCAGTCCACAGTGCCACTCTCTTCCTCAACGTGCTGGCCTGCCTGGCTTGCTTCACCATTGACAGTAACTATGGCGTTGACTTTGGTCTGGCTATTCTTTGGTTCATTCTGTTCACCCCTGTGGCCTTCGTCTGTTGGTACAGGCCGGTCTACAAGGCCTTTAGGTATGCTGTGTCACTGGTATTGTTTACACTTATGAACTTTAATACAAGTCTTCAAACTGTAAATGACCTCCAGACTCATTTTTATGACTTCATGCGATTGTGAAACTTATTATCTCTATTGTGCAATATGTCAGCAAACCAGTGAGCACCTTCGCATTAATAATGTGTCCCCTTTTTTCCCCTCCATAGGTCTGACAGCTCTTTCAGCTTCTTTTTCTTCTTTTTCGTCTTCTTCTTCCAAGTGGCAGTTTACATTATCCAAACTGTGGGGATTCCCCATTGGGGCAACAGGTCAGTGCGATTTATTTTCTTTTTCTTTTTTCCTACACTACCTGAACGTGTGGTGGAAGTGCACCAAGATTCTGTTTTTCATTGCATGCTGCTTTGGGATACATTCAGTGTGCATGGACCACCACATTTCTTCATTCACACGTGTTTGTGTGTGAATTCTTCTCCTGTCTCTCCTCTATTGCATTTCTTTGACAGATTCCTGCTGCCCTAATAAATCTGGGTTGCTGCTTTGTAAGTGTGTGTAACTTTTATTTTGGGAGTTCTTTTCTATCATGTATAAAGCTCCTCAGGTTTCCATGTGTCATTTTTACAAACTTCATGCTTTACATTTGGTATCTGGTTGTTTGTGTATTTCTCTTTAATCCACAAAAAAAGAATTTCAGTGTACTATAATAATTACAGAGAAAATGTGAAATTACACCTTTTTTCCTCTTGCATGTTTCTGGTTTTGACAGTGGATGGATAACATCAATCACCATCATCAAGACGAACCTGGCTGTGGCTGTGGTTATGATGGTAGTGGCTGGATTTTTCACTGTAAACTCTGTGCTGGCTGTCATCCTGCTGAAAATGGTACGCAAAAGTAAAACTTCTGTTTACATATCGTATTTTTATAGGTAATCTGATTACTATTTTATTATGAACCTGTCAGATTCAATATAATGTATCTTGATGAACTGAATAACCCTAAGCCAAGTATTTTAAACATGTTTTAAAATGGTAAATGGCCTGTATTTATATAGCGCTTTACTAGTCCCTAAGGACCCCAAAGCGCTTTACATATCCAGCTTTACATACCCATTCACACACACATTCACACACTGGTGATGGCAAGCCTACATTGTAGCCACAGCCACCCTGGGGCGCACTGACAGTTGTCGATGACTTATACTGCGTACATATATAAATGTTATTTTTTCTCATTTATATCTGGAAGCTACATCAAAGACAAACTAAACATCAGGTGGTGACAAAAACTTTGAACAGCTTCAGAGGAAATTTTCAAACCAAGTGTGTGTGCTGAATGCACTTACTGTACAGACTTACCTCCATGTAGAAATTCCAGGAGTGTCTTTTGGTTTTTAAAGACAATAATTAATTAGAAAGTGGACACAATATTTCATCTTAATGCAAAAAAGGGGGGGGGGGGGGAACAAAAACAACCGTTAAAAAAAAGTCTGTTCCTAGTCTCCACTAGATATCTATTGTATTTTCAGATATCCTCCTCACTAACAGATCAACAGAGGTGTGGACTCGAGTCACATGACTTGGACTCGAGTCAGACTCGAGTCATTAATTTTATGACTTTAGACTTGACTTGAAAAAATGTTCTAAGACTTGTGACTTGACTTAGACTTTTACACCAATGACTTGGGACTTGAATTGGACTTGAACCGGTTTACTTGAAAAGACTTGATATTTTACCCCAAATATAAAATTTAACATGCATATTATATAGAGATTGAAAATGTGACGTCATTCACGGGTAGAACCGCAAAGGATTCTGGGAACTCGTGGCAAGAGGTACTAGCGCACGCAGGCTTTCAATTAAAATCAGTCACACAGCGATAAAAAGAAACACAAAAATGTCAAGAAGCTGTTGTATTATTAACTGCAATAGCCGGTCGCATGACAGCCACGGGAACCCGACGGGTAAAGAGATCGGTTGTTATCGGATTACGACGTTTAAGAGAAATTGTTCGAGCCATGTTTCCGAAGTAACAAACAGGCGACGGATGGCCTGGATTGCAGCCATTCAAAGATCAAATATAACGTCCCAGAACACTCCAGCTCACAGGTTAGTCTGCTCCAAGCATTTACACAAAGGTCAGTGTTTTTTAGTAGTTAATACGTCATTTTCATAACATAATTAGTGATATAGGTTACAAGCAAGTCTGGCGCTGAACAGAAATTGTCGCGCTATGCTCCTTTATTTATTGTGCATAAATAGTGAATTGTCCTGACACAATATTGCGTTTCGCTTCTGTTATTATGGTACATTGACAAAAACATATACTTTTATTCACAGAATAAAACAGGTTTTTTGTATCACTAATTGTCCAGTGCGATTACAGCATACAATATTATTGTCACTGCTACATTTCTGTAACGCATACCAGAAATTATTTCTACTACTAATTAATTACCGTTGAGCTCAAAGGTCCTATTAATAAACGGTTAACGAATGTGTATTTATGAAGACTATTTGTGAGACTGGTAAACTTATGATACGTACGATGGTCTTTCGTTCTACACGGTGCATTTCAAGGTCCTGCACCCATCCGTCGGTAAACTGTACCTGGGCTTGTTGCAGTGACCTGAAGTTACTAAACTTCATGAGTGTATGCACTCACAAGAACCGTATAATTATAAATATGCATATAAATATGCTACGATGAGATAGCTGACTTCATCTAACTAGCAAATGTTGTCCAGGCTACGTTGGTGATGCAGTTTTTTTTAATGTGTATGATATTTTTGTCATGCGATTTTAAAGCCGGTCCTACAACCGCATCCAAGAATGACATGCAGCTTATCTCAGAACTGTCGGTGAAAATTATTCTTGGAGCTAGGTTTAATTGAGCTGCATTCTAAAGAGGTGCAATTTCACAATTTGTGTATATTTTCTAAGTTCACTATTTTGTCATGTGTTGAGAAAAACACAGATTTAAAAATTACATGGTCTAATATTTACATTTAGCATAACTGCAACATGCTTTTTTTCGGTTTTTTTAATGACTCGAAAGGACTTGAAATTCAAAATTTCAGACTTGTGACTTGACTCGGACTTTTACACCAGTGACTTGAGACTCGACTCTGACTTGCCTGACATTACTTGAGACTTGACTTGAGACTTGAGGATAAAGACTTGAGACTTACTTGAGACTTGCAAAACAATGACTTGGTCCCACCTCTGCAGATCAATGAAACTGAACTCATGAGCTCCTTTGTAGACATAAGAACCATGGACCGAACCTTACAGGAACCAGCAGGTTAAACACTGTTTCATCATTTGATCTCCTGTCATTGTTTAAAATATTCTGTCTTTTCCTATCATCCTAGGTCCACTCTAAATACAGAAACACAGGTGCCAGCTTCACCAAGGCCCAGCAGGAGTTTTCACAAGGTGTCCTGAGCAACCGAACTGTCCAAAATGCTGCTACCTCCGCTGCCCAGGGAGCCTTTGGCAGGAGCCAAAATTAGTGTGATTTCTACAAGTTTTGTGTCTCTGGCTATTCTCTTTTCTGACCAGCATACCGGGCTACCCACGTCCCAACATTATGCAGTTGGTGTAAAGGAATTTTTAGGGAAAAGGGCAAAAAGCAAGTAACTTATGAGTAATATACCAAGTGGGGTGTCTCCATTCTCCATGTCCACTAAAAAACTAAATAATAATAAAGATTGTGTAATTTAGGAAGATGTGTGCTAAAGACATAGTCATCTTCCAAGAATAGGAACCTACCCTCAGTTAAACTTTATTTGTATAGCACCTTTGATGAAGGACAGTGCAATTCAAAGAGCTTCATAGATGATTGACGAACTGATAATGAGATGGTACATTAATTTAAAAAAAAAAAAAAAGGTAAAAAGATTATAAAATGCAAAAATAAAATGGATGGAACTTGTAAAGACCTGCACAGATCTCATCAGCATATGTCATATTCATTTATGCTTTAGAGAAATGTCCAGTAGGAAATCTGAAGCTGGGGTTTAGATAGAGAGCAAGGTGAGGCCGCCACACAAATAAAATTGTAACATTTCATCACTGCATCGCTATTGAAAGCATTTAACAGAGTAGACTAAAGAGATACATGTGAGATAATCTGCAATACAAGAAACACTGATTTAAATCCAGTATTTCTTAAAGATCCTGGTTAAAAAGTATCAGGATTTTTTCCTGCTAATGTAGGAATGACATACTGAGGCTTGAAATATAAACTCTTTGTCCAAGGTTGGATTCTCACTTGACACGAGAATGTTGTTTTTTTTGTTTTGTTTTTTTTTCCCCCATCTGTGAACAATGGATCTACAAAATGTTTTTCACATTACAGCAGCATACAGAACCTTGCAGGATAACTGTCCTGACTATAAGTGCATTAATACCGATAATACACTTTATGCACAGTGTCCTGTAAAAGTATAAATGATAATAAATGCATACTGTTACATTACTGTGCAGTTTGAACGTTGATCTCCAAATTTGATGTTTTGATGTGTATATGACAATAGGATGAGCTGCTGATGATGGGAAGGTGATGGGATAAAGAGGTCATTTGTACTGTTTTATCTGCTTACTGATATTTCTTTTTAATGAAGTGAGGCTTAAAGCTGTTCTTGAAGCAAATGAAGATGTTACCTTTTAATTCATGTTAAGAAAACTTGGCATAATACAGAGACTTGCTGTGATTAAAATGAAAGGGGGGGGGGGGTACTGGTTTATTAATGTAAAGTTACTGGAAGTATAGAATTTGAATGTATTTACATGAAAAGTGCATTAATGAGTAGAAAGAACAATATTTTTGACTTTGTGTCCATGGTAGTTTTACTGTTTTTCCTGTCTGCACCTTGTAATTAGGTTTGAGTGTTTCCTCTCTCTCTCTCTCTCTCTCTCTCTGTGTGTGTGTGTGTGTGTGTGTGTGTGTGTGTGTGTGTGTGTGTGTGTGTGTGTGTGTGTGTGTGTGTAAAAAGTATATAAACACTGTATACTCCCAATCTGATGTTTGTACCTCAGTGCCTTTAAACAGAAGTAACATACAAATCTTTGTGTGACCATTCACGTTCAAGACTTTTAATGCCCTGTTTTATCTGTAGCCTGTGGAACAACTGGTGAAGTTTTCTTGTGATCAAAATGTGTTAAGATTATGTAAATATTAGTGACTTATTTAAACATATTTACTGCTGGGGTATGCATTGGAAATTGATTCTCAATCTTAACATTCAATAAACTGTACTGTCTATAAAATTCTGAATTGAAGTCTTGGAAGTGGTCTTCTTAGAAGTGTATTATTATCTATCAAAAGTGGTCCAAGGATGGAACAGGGGTGAACCAGCGACAGGGTTATGGGCTGTGCTGTGTGGTCCGATCCAACAGGCGAGCTACTATAGCTCAAATTGCCTAAATATTTAAACGTGGTTCTGATAGAAAGGTGTGAGAACGTGTGTATAGTCAGTGTACACGCTGACCCCTTTCCTCTGCTGAACTTCAGCCCAACTTACAGGATTTAAAGGGTCTGTTACTAACATCAGCTGATCTTTTATTATGGAGAAAAAAAACGGAGACGTTTTGAGGGTGATGATTTGGGCTTGTTTTGCAGCTATGGGATCTGGGCAGCTTGCAATCACTAAGTTAACCATGAACTCCTGTGTATACTGAAATAGTCTATAAAAGTGACGATACACAACAGGACACAGATCCCAAGCACAGCATCAATTCTATGAAAAGAAAAGATTGCAATGGCCCGGTCAAAGTCCAGACCTCAACCTGACTGAAATGCTGTTCTGGGCCCTCGAGAGAGCTGTGCATAAACACATATCTGCAAACCTCAATGAACTAAATAAACGATGTAAAGAAGAGTGGGCCAAAATTCCTCTGCAATGATTTAAAAGACTGATAAAGCCATACAGAAAATTATTAGTTTAAGTTCTTGCTGCTAAAAGTGATTTTACAAGCTATTGAATCATGTGGTGTAATTATTTATTAAGAATACACAGAATCTTATCGAGTGAAAACTATGAAAGACGAAAAATGGTTTTTAAACCCTTTTTTGTAAATAAAGGTTTTTTTTCTTTAATCCGAGAGCACAAATCCAACCAGCTACGTGTCTGCGCGCCATTGACGTATCCATGGCAACAGCTTCTAGTGTTGATCATCCCAAGATGGCGGACGCGGAAACAACCGCAACGGTGAGTGCGATGCGAGCTGCTCCTCCTTTTCTTGAATAAACACAAACTTGACTCGAAATATAATGAAAGTGTGACACTTCGCGAGAAAGCCCGACGCCAGGTTTTACCACACGCTTTCTATAACGCTTACTTGAACGTTAGTTAGCTAGGTGGCTAGCCTATTCTAAGTCTGCGCTAAGTTGATTAAGCTGCAGCTAACGGCAACTTGCGAGACTAATCTCACTCACTCAAGGGCAAATTTAAACCTTAACGCTGACAGCTGTAGCTGTGGCAGAATGGCAGGATTGCTGTGGACTGTTTGGGAAGCTTTAGCCCACCCTTAATATACGATAACGTAGAAAACGTTATCAAGCAGCTTTTCATTAACCGCCTTACGACCAATCCCAGTTATATTATCGCTGTGGCATAATAACTTTCAGCGTGTAATGACATGTAGAGAATATCAATAAACTGCTAAGCATCAGCAACCACATCCAAAACAATCCACAAGTGAGGTCAAATATGGGAAGAAAAATATGTGATGCGAGAAGAACTGCGCATGCGTGCATCTACCTGTACATTGTGAAGATAGCAAATGTTACTGTTGTTGCAGTCACTGAACAGAACATACACAGGAGCACGTTACATTGCAAAATTTTACCGGTACATCTCAACAATTTGAATAAAATGCATTAATGTAATATATCATTCCATTCATCCTTTCATTTGATGGTTATTCGGGATGTGGTGGCAGCATGCTGGCACAGACCCCCAAACAACCCTCTCCCCATTCACCTCCTCCAGCTCTTCTGGAGGAACACTGAGAAGAGAGAGTAGTTGAGAGACATAATCTCTCCAGTATGTTTTGGTTATGCCTAGAAATTCTGTCCATAGAAGTTATAAACTGAATTGATGACAAATAGGCAGTGTTTGGTCACCAAGTCTATCCAACCCTACAGATCTGCATGCTTCTGCTGTTTGATTGGGAAAGAGTGTTTTCTCTCTCTCTGTTCATTAAGTAAACACACATGTCATTCAGCTTGTTGGCCCACATTCCCACACAGCCTTCTTTCAGTTTTTGAGTGGACAGGATTTTCTGTATTTTGGTGAGGGCTGCCCGAGGATTATTTTACTGTGTACCACACAGTCATGTGAACAGTCATGTGTTTTTGCAGGACTCTGTGCAGTGCTCTGAGAAACCAAGTACACCCCATGATTCAATAGCCTGTAGATGTACCATGTAAAAGCAATAACTTGTAATAATTATTAGTAATACTTTTCTGCATGACTTTATCTTCACAAAGTTGCTTCAGTTCATTAAGGTTTGTGAGCATTTGTTTATGCACAGTTCTCTTAAGGTCCTGGAACAGCATTTCAGTCAGGTTTTGGTGTGGACTTTAACTGGACAATTGCAACACCTTGATTGTTTTCTTTTTCAGCCATTCTCTTGCACTTTTTTATGCAGGAGAGTTCATGATCGAGTCAATAACATGGTGCTCAGGCCCTCTGGCTACAAAACACACCCATGGTATGGGTATGAGGAGTTTGTGCTGATATGCTGTGTTGATCTTTACCATACACAGCGCTGTGCATCATGACCAAAGATCTGTACTTTGATCTCATCTGTCCAATGGACATTTTTCAGAACTCTTGGAGTTTGGTTCAAACCTAAGCTGTGATGGCAGGCTTTCTCCTGACAGTCCTACCAGAAAAGCCATAACTGTTTTTTCTAATTGTGCTCTCATGAACTTTAAATTGAAACATGCTAACTGAGGCCTTTAGAGTCTGAGATGTAGTGCTTGGAATTTTTTTCCTGCATTTTCTCTGAGCAGTAAACATCTGACCTTGGGGTGATTTTGAAGGGACGCCTTGGGAAGGTTGTTGCATTGTGTTAAAACACACCTGTTTACTCCAAACCAGCAAACTAAAAGAAAACATCATCTTTGATAGAGGTGCTCACACTTGCCAATGATGAGTTAATTAAGTACATCTGATTGGCTGGCGGCTACTGACATTTTTAATTCGTATAGAAGAAGTAAGGATGATGTAGGTTTTCAAAGGCCTGCATAGAATCCTGAGGAAACTTTTGTTTTTCACTTGACTTTCAGACTCCTGTTTGCTGTTATTTATTTTTCTGCTTGTCTTGTTTGTCACATATTTCAGCTCCCTGTTGCTACTGAACCCAAGAAACGTCGGGCGCCTAAAGGTACAGTGAAAGCACTGTAGGTCATGTTCTGAAATTAATTGAATTATTTTCATGTTGTTGTGTGACATTCATTTTTTTGAAATTCATTTCTAAAAGTTGGTTAAGTGTTGATAACTGAAACTAAAGGTTTTGGAAGTGAACGGCCTGCAGAGGTCACCCTCACCCTTCTGTTTGTTTTCTCTGTAAGGAACAGGCATTATGCTGCTGAGCCATTTTCCAGATATTTCTCTGTGTAGAAAATGTCTGGTAATCAGAGGATGTTTTGTCATCATTATTGAAGGCTAATGTGCCATTAAATAGTTTATATTTCTGCCCACAGATATTTTGTCTTTTCTTTGTTTTATAGTGCTTTGTAATAATAATAATAATAATCAGAGCTACTGAGAATTGCACCTCGGTGGAAGCAGTTGAGTACATGCTATGATGTGGTAATGATAATTTTTATTTGGCATGCAAACCCTTTCCTGGATTGTACTTAATATGAGACACACCTCTGTTCTAACTAAAAAAAAGAAAGAAAGAAAGTAAAGATTGGATTTTAGGAGGCTAATACACATACACCAATGGGAGCAGACTTGATAACAACCTGAATGCAGAGGAACTTTAAAATTGAGATGCACTGTTTTAAAGCCGCTGCTGAGTTAAAAATAAAGTGGCAGCTGGGTGCATGAACTTCACAGCTTTATCTACAGGGAATTGTGACTTCATTATGCCTCATACAGACTGTATACGCAAAAATAGTTCTTTAAAAAGTTTTCCAAATGCAAAGCGTGTTAAAGTGTATATCAGCCGATTTTTGGCACTTGATCACAACTGGATGAAAACAGTCACATGCAAGGACCCATCCATTTTGCAATGTAGACATTTAAAGATTTGACATAATCAAGCAACGTGACATAAACCTTAATTGTGTCCATAAGTCACATTCATTCCGCACTTACCAATGTGAAATGTAATTATGGTTATTTAAGGCATACACAAATTTACCTTTGCTATGCAGAGTAGTATGCAGAGTATATTATGTTAGATTTTGAGCACTGCTGTTTGTGCATTCTTAGTGTTAATACCTGACAGGTGCTGTGCAATGGAAAGATCTAAAGTAAATTTAAAAAAAATAGTACAGTATGTTAGATTTTAATAAAATCCAGTGTGAGTTTCTTGACTCGGATGTAGCAGTCTGCCTTATTTTTTTTAGGATACTGACAGTCATTTCTGGCACATTCCCGATAAAGGGGAAAAAAAGGTGTCAGCATCTCGATGTGAGACTAAATGACTTGACAAGATGAAGGCTTTTTTGGAGGGTTTTTTTGTGTGTGTGATTGAACTTCCAAAAATAATATTCATCATATTTTTCATTACGTTCTCCCCATGTGTCTTTTGATCTCAGCATGCCTCTCCTCTGCTCTTATCCCCTTTTAACAGATGGTTGAAACACACTGAGGGCAAAGCTGCCTTAGCTTCATCCAGATCAAATATAACAATGAGAAAACTCTCTCTTTGCAATGAAGTTTTTCACATTACTATATTTAGGAGACCTCGTGCTGGGCTGTTCTTCTGTGCTTCTTTCTATCCTTCTCTCATACAGTAGTTGTAGGAATACACGTTGCCCATGTATCCCATCACTCCTCTCCAAATTCTGCCTTGCTTTATGTATGTGGACCATAGTGCACCGCAGGACCACAGCTGAAACCCAGAGACAAGAATATTATTGCTGTCTCAGCAGGGAGAAAGCGGATTAGGGTCTCTACAAATAGGGCCATTCCCAGTCTTGACGTGGCAAACGTGTGGAGCCCATGCCGTTTCACAGTCGGCGATGGAGTGGATTTCTGTGTAGTATCTGGAATGGGCTCAAGTTCTAGCAGCAGATCAGCGAAGCTCTTCTTGAGGCGCTGAAAGATAAAACAGAGGGGAGCTTTGGTGTAATTCACACTGTATTTTTTTTTTTTTAACACTCGGAGTTCGTTAACAATACCCACCCCCCACCAGTGTCAATGGTAAAGCCTAGCACTGTATTTCACAATGCCTTCAATCCTATTTTTAGCCTCAGAGGAAGGTAGTAGGTGCAAGATAACAGGATTACCAGAATCAGACTCGCTTGAATTGGCATTATGTGTGCTTCCTTGTAAAATGAAATGTTGTACTCCACTGGGAAGAGGACTTGGAGGCGTTGTAGTTCGGTTCTCGAGGTTACCTAACCCTTTCTAAAGCTGGCTTTACATTGTTCTGCTCATTCCTTCAGCCTCCCTCTTTGACTCTGTCTCTATACCCTCGCTCTTCTGTCACAAGCACCTGGCTTGCGAGAGACATTGTTGCCCTGGCAACAGGGAGAATATCTCAACCTGTCGAGACATTAAATGAGAGACACGGGGGGAGAGGAGGGGGAAAAAAGCAGTGTTTGTAACGCAAAACTTGCTTACAAGGTGACATTTACAGACTGGCTGGTGAATTGATTACAGTTTAGCCTGGGGTTTCTGGTTGAAGTGTTAACATCTATGTTAACTGTCACATCAAAGACTTGCTAGCAACTGCATGGGGAGGCTGCTTTCAGGATTATTTATTCAGCTGTCAAATTAGAAAAGATGGCATACATTAAAAATAGTTCTAATAGACATTACTCTTAATAGGCTGAGCCATCTGTTCATAAGAAGAAAAAAAAACTGCTAACGAGCTAAGATTTGCAGCATGCCTGCTCGGTGACTTGACTTAAATTTAGCCTGTGGATTTAGGTTGCAGTGTTACATCTGTGTTAACTGTCAGATCAGAGACTTACTAATGACTGCAAAAGGAGGGCTCTTTAAGGATTAATCATTGAGCTATCAGCCAAATAAGACATCATCTGCACAATAACATGCTCAAAAGTTCTTGTTTTTTTTCCCAAAATCCTTATTCATTTGTAATATTTAGATTTTTATGGTGTTCCTCCACCCAGCTCCAGAGCTTCCTATTGTGGAGAGAAGGAACTGGTTAATCCACCAGCACTATATCCTCAAGGACTACGATACCTGTAAGGTAAAGTGCCTTCATTCCTCAGCTCTGTTTGCGGCGTAGTCTGTCATTGACCTGTGACTGTGCTGAGTGTGATTGACTGAAAGACCCACTCTGACCTCACTGAAGATATACATGATGAAGATATTGAGTTCCCGACATGCACGCGGCTTTGTCTAAGGCCTGATTCATTCACTGCATGCAGCGCTGTTCATTGAAACTGCTTCACACTTAATAAAGTCTCTGAATAGTACTTGTTAGATATATTACTGGACTACTCCTGCACGCGTTTTCTTTGCATATCTAATTTGTGTGAGGCGATAATGACATACATCCCTTCCGCTTACTCTGTTAATATCTACAGATGTACAGAACAGGGTGTAATATTCCTCTGTATCATCTGAGTACTGGATGGATTTCGAAATTGTCTTTCCACTCTGCGCCTTTTTAGGTTATCATCAAAGACCAACTGCAGGAGACTAATGGGATGTGTGAATATGCTATATATGTTCAAGGTGAGCCATCATTTTTGTAGCAGCCATTCCCTTTTTCCGCTTTTAATGTGTAAGATATTTTTTTAACAGCTACATCAAGTAAAACCTCTGTGGTAGTCAACACCAGAGCTGCACGAGTACATGATTTCGTTTCCCCAAAAACTGCTCTTTGGACCTCATGCTGTGTCTTTGATTTTTTTTTAATGCGTTTTTTTTTTTTCTTTTAATTCCTCAAGCAGATGAAGATCCTTTTATTTTGTGTGTGTCTTTATTTCTTTGTGCAGCACTAATCTTGCGTCTTGAGGGCAAGATCCAGCAGTCCCTGGAGCTGTTTCAGAGCTGTGCCATCTTAAATCCCAACAGCGCAGACAATCTTAAGCAAGTGGCCCGATCACTGTGAGTCTTCTGCACTGAAGCCTCTATGAGCGCATCAGTGCCTCTCCATTAGCTAACAAGACAGACACAGGGGAGAAATATACAGTGATAACAGTCACACTGCAGGCCGCTTAGAGCCAGAACCTTCACCGCTTAAGGGGAAACACTGGAGAAAAAACTGTTTTTTAATGCATTGGTCAGCTTTAAGATTTTGGTCCGTATTGACATGATAACATCACATGGTTACTGCAGACTGCGGCACATTCATGATGGAAATCTACCACCACATCCCAGAGATGCTCTATTGGATTAAAATATGGTGACTGTGGAAACCATCTGAGTACAATTTAAGCGCATAGTCATGTTTAACAAACCAGTTTGACATTATTTGAAGTTTGTATGGTTTGTTAGTCTGCTGACAGCAGCCATCAGAACATAGCACCCTGTGGTCACAAAGGGATGGTCATGGTCAGCAACAATACTCAACAATGCTCTCATTTAAATGGTGCTTAGTTTATACTAAAGAGCCCAAAAGGGATCATGAAAATATCCCACACACTGTTAAACCACCAGCAGCCTGAACCATTCATACAAGGCAAGACCCATGTTTACATGTTGTTTATACCAATTCTGACCCTACTGAATGTTGCAACAGAAATTGAGACTCAGCAAACCAAGCAACAGTTTTCCATTGTTCTAATATCAAAGTCACTTAAATCACCTTTCTTCCCCATCCTGATGCTCAGTTTGATTTAATCAGGTCATTTTGACCATGTCTATGTGCTGAAATGCATTTAGCTGTTGCCATGTGATGTTTGTATTTATGACTAGTTTAACAGGCATTCCTAATAAAGTGTCAGGTGAGTTTATATGAACACACAGTTTCATTAACGTTATGTTATAAAGATGTTGTCTCTGTTATCAGTAATCCAATGGGAAAGTTTGGGGCTTATAGTAAAGTTTTATCCTCTTGACCCGTAATGCCTCCCTTTGTAAAGAAAAATGAATACAGCTTCATTGAATGGTTTGTTTTTTAATGTTGTAATAATAGTTATTCTGAAAGCAGTAATTAAAATGGGTTATCGTCTCTTATGGATTATTGTTGTTTATTGTTTCTTCAGATTTCTTCTGGGAAAGCACAAAGCAGCTATTGAATTCTATCATGAAGCTGCAAGGCTCAACGAGAACGACTGGGTAGTAGAAAGCAAACACTCTTAATTCCTACTTTGTCTTTAAGGTTTTTGTTTTTTTTTTTGCAGAGATTATAGCACTGAAAAATTCTGCCAACATTTAGAGTGGGAATTACCTTGACTGAACCTTTTCTTCTCACACTTGCAACAATTTATCACAATCAGCTCTGTGGTTGCACATCCAAATTCGTCCAGGGCTGTTTTACTAGGGGGCTATCAAAGTTGTGCTACCATTAATCACTCCCACTTCCTTCTCTAATGCTACTGCAGAACTGTTGGCCTATAAAACTTTTACATTTGGAAATTAAATTCAGCTCAACCCGTGCAATGCAAAAATGATCCATGTAAAATCTGACATTTTCTCACCCCAGGAGATCAGTCATAATCTGGGATTGTGCTATTTCTTCATCAAAGACTTCAAATATGTGAGTACAGCTGAGTTTACCAACACTATAGCAGGACAAATTGTAGTTGTTCCACAGGGATTTGATCATTTTGATCTTCTGTCTCTCTCAGGCTGAGGAGCATCTAAAGATAGCTCTCAAGATAAACAAGCACGACAAAACCTTCATGATGCTCGGGAAGGTTCACCTGCTGGCTGGAGAAACAGACAAGGCCATAGAGGTGTACAAGAAAGCGGTGGAGTAAGTGCATATATATAATGTTAGCCATTCATGCTAGATGTTGTTAGGCATTACTCTGTATGTACTATACATTGAAACATTCTTGACATGTACAGCAGTCCATTAGAGCTGATACATTTCTCAAAAACCCAACTTAAAGAGTCTAATGGGGGCTGTCCCACTAAAATCTCCCAAAAATATTAATGAGAACACCAGCACTCACAGCACGATACCAACATTGCTTGACAGCAAAAAGAGAAATGTGGGGGTTTGGGCCTGAAAATATTAATGATGTTCTCATTAAGGAATTGTTTATGACAACAAAGTCAAACAATTTTCTTTAGATTCCTGTGGAGAAGTTCAAACATACCGCCTTCAAACATTGGTTCAGAAGGTTCTCGCATACTTTAAGTTGTTTCATCTTGGTTTTTATTTTTATGGCTTTTCTGTCTCCAGAAATCATTTTATTCAACACTTAAAGCTTTGCCACATTTTTAACTCTGGGTTCAGTATAAATGCAGTTCATTTCCACTTCTCCTCGCATGTTGAATATTTAAACATTAGGCCATGGTGTAAATAAGGAAATGACATTTGTGTCTATAATAGAGCTCATTATGGCTGCCTCCTGTTGGGGGTAAATGAATTAATCAAGTGCCCCAATACTGGTGTCGCTTTTAATGAGACTTACCACTGTGATTCTTATTTTAATGCCAACCTGCCTCTTCTCTACCGTTTTTCTTTGAGCCCCATCGTCCCCCCACAGGTCATAATTAATACTCCACAATTATACCGAATCAAAGGCTGATTGAATAATCACGAGATTCCCTAGATATCAGCTGCTGTATGTTTGCTCAAGAACAAGCACATGCATTGAATATGATTGCTGGCATAGGTTAACTGACATTATTCTTTTGGCTCATCTCTTTTTCAGATTTTCTCCAGAAAACACTGAACTCCTCACAACACTGGGCCTGCTGTTTTTGCAGGTAAGCAGATTTCTTTTTCTTTTTTTAAATGATTTGATGAAATGATATGCCCATAAATGATGAGCACAGCAAAAAAGGAATGACAGCAATCTTCTCTTTGTTTGAGCTCGGGAAATACCAGAAAGCATTTGAACATCTTGGGAATGCCCTCACCTTTGACCCCAACAATTATAAGGTATGTGGGTACTTACACATTACAATTAGGCAGAAGCTTATTTTGTTACTCACCTCCTTAAGGAGAGTGCACCAGGTTCCTTTTAAATCAGTTCATTCCCTGTCAGATGTTACGGCCTGACTTTCATCTTTCATCAAGGCTACATCTTCCTCTAATATCTCTTTAATCATTGTTTTTATTCCTAGGCCATCCTGGCTGCAGGCAGCATGATGCAGACCCATGGTGACTTTGATGTGGCTATGAACAAGTACAGGGTGGCAGCATGTGCTGTGCCGGAGAGTCCCCCTCTGTGGAACAACATTGGCATGTGCTTCTTTGGGAAAAAGAAATATGTAGCTGTGAGTAATGTTTTTTTTTTCCTGCTTGTTTTCATCCAGTTTGGATGAGAAAACTGCCAAAAGGCAACACACACAAAAAGCCTACTCGGTGTTATTTCCACACCAGCCATGGCTCGTGCCTTTAATCACAGCCCAGCCACTTAATTCTGCTGTTTCTGAAGGAGCCCTTTGTGTATACAGTACAGTGTTTATCCTATCTTTTATTTGATAGAGACAGCGTAGATAGACAGGAAAGTGGGGAGAGAGAGAGGAGGGGGAAGGCATGCAGCGAAGGGGCGCAGCACATACGTTGCCTTTACTGTATGTATCTGCTAGGTGTTCAGATATATGTTATACATATACATATATATAATGTAAACATATCTTAATTTTAAAAGCAACTTCATTCAATTCTTTTTTTTTTCTAGTTTAGAAACCAACACGTTGTGGGGATGACTGAGTACAATACAAACTCTACATTTTCTGTAATCTTCATTAATCTTGAGAAAATGAAATCAAACCCCCCCAAACTCTGTAAAACACAACTTCATTACAATTCTGGTGGTTTTTCTTTGGCTAAAACCTTCAGAGGATCTGGCACAATTCCCTCTTCAGGAAACTTCTACATATGTTCCTGAATCTGATGTTCCTGTTTGTTCTACTTCATATATTATTAAGATACTCACCTAAAGGTCCTGACAATTTCTCTCTCCTAACTTCACGTCTCCCACAGGCCATCAGCTGCCTGAAGCGGGCCCACTACTTGTCTCCTTTTGACTGGAAAGTGTTGTACAACCTTGGTCTGGTACACCTCACCATGCAGCAGTATGCCTCTGCCTTCCACTTCCTCAGTGCAGCCATCAATCTGAATCCACGAATGGGGGAGCTCTACATGTTGCTGGCAGGTACGGAGCGAGTGAGACAGACAAATCCTTCATGATTTAATTCTGCCTGAAGAGGAAATCTATGACGGCAAAAACAGGGATAGCTTTTTAAATAGCACTTTACTGAAAATGTCGCTGCTTAAAGGATTTTGGGGGGGGGTTATAAATGTATTAGTATTTTCATTAAATCTATTCAGCAGCTTGACCACATTTACATTTGATTTGAAAATTGAAAAGGGCTTGTATGTGACAAAAAATTTCCTGTCACATCTTTAGTTGCTCTGACCAATTTGGAGGATTATGAGAACGCCACCAGATCTTACGAGCAAGCTGTGACTCTGGATGAGTGAGCCTGTCCTCAGTAACACCTTGAAACTTCCATTGATCTGAATTTAAAACTGTATCAGATCATTGATTTTTTTTTTCCTCTTCTTGGTGATCAATTTTCCACAGATCCAACCCCCTGGTTAACCTGAACTTTGCAATCTTCCTCTATAATCATGGAGACAAGAAGGGAGCTCTGGATCAATACCAGGATATGGAAAGGAAAGTCAACATACTCCGAGACAGCAGTAGCAACTTTGAATTTGATCCTGAGGTACTGTAGATCCTGATATCAATGATGTCTCTGAAGTTAGTGGTCATTCTTTGTTCCAACGCAACACATTTTAATCCCTAACAGCTAATGGACATGGCTCAGAAAATGGGAACTGCTCTACAGGTGACAGAAGCGCTGGTGTGGACTAAACCAGGCAAGGACTCCAAATCAAAACCAAATTCTGCAGCAGCCACCAAAACCCCCGGTGCTCCCCTCGGTACTAACCAAGTCCTGGGTCAGGCCATGTCTTCAGCCGCAAGCTACAGCAAAAACATTCAGCTGTCAACAGGTACACACGACCAGTTATGGTCTTGTTTAAAGCAATATTTCATGATCCGCCTCCACGGTGAAGCCTCTCCTGTGCCGTTTTGATCAAAGATGAAGGGGACGTTTGTTAAGAACCTGAAACATCAAAGTCAAACTGAATCTCTCGCTTACATTTGTTCTGAACGCAAACTCAAAATGACTTCCAAGGAGTCCAGTGTAACGCCGGCAGAGTGTGTGATTTGCAGCTTCCACCTCTCTGCATCAAACCAAAGTTCTTTTTTTCATTCAAAAGGAAAACTTGAAAATATCACTTCCCTGTATATTCAAAGGCTCGTGCCTTCACTGCTGTAGCAGATTGAATATACAGGGTAAGGCGAAATGGAATATGTGGGGGAAAAACGACGTCAACCTATTGCCTGTATGCTGTGTGTTCTATTCTTTGGAACAAAAGAGAATCAATAGTGTGGAAAAATGACACACGGGTAAGCTTATGAATTCAAGGCTACTGTGCAGTGATTGCAGAGGCTTACAGCTCTCAAAGGTAAGTGGATAGTAGTGCTTTTCTTCACTGGAGCCAATGGCCTGTGTTTTCTCCCACTCATGTGTAGCTGGTAACAAATATCACCAGAACAATAGATACATCTTCAGTGACATTGGCATTTTACATAATTCCACAGCTCTGGCATCTATTTAGCCCCTAACAACCAGCAATTACCAGCCATTGTTTGACAACCAACCAACCTGAATGTGTATGTACTTTACAGCTGGATTTAGAAACATCTGGTACTATCTGCACATCTGCACAGAGAATTAATTAAATTGTCCCGTAGCATGTGACATAATATAGACATTTACAGCCTGGGACCAATCACTATTCCCAGCTAATGCTGCAGAGCTCAGCATTAATGAACCCCACGCGTCTCATCAGAAAGTAAAAGATTTCTGATAAGCTTGTAGCGAAGCAAACCTGCATGAATTCTGTTTGTCTTTTCCAGGGGTGTCCGGAGGCCCTTCCAATGCAGGAGAGCCAGAAGATGATGTACTGGAAGCCCCCAGCCCACCTTCTGATCCTCCGGGATCCCCAGAACCCGCAGAGTCAGACAACCCTAAACCCAGAACCTCCAAAATGAAATCGAAGGTGCAGGAATGAATTCTCTTGGTGGCTACAGTCTTACACTACTTGTGTCATCTTTGAGGTCACCTATTTGTAATGGAGGACAATTAAGCCTCTTTGGCTACGTTCACACTGCAGGTCTTGATGCTCAATTCCGATTTTTTGATCAAATCTGATTTTTTTTGTCTGCAAATAAAATTTGACAGTAAACGCTCTCTAGTGTGAACGCTCAAAGCGGCCCGCGTGCGCAAAAGAAGACGTCACACACAACACTCTCTGTTTAGACCCAGAGCAAACAATATTGTTTGACTGATGGCCCTTAATATAAAGACTTCGGACTTTACGTTTCTCAATTTTTGCTTTAAGTTATTTTGTTATTTACATAACAATGTAAATAACCTAATAATGATCCTTATTGCTGTTTTAGAGGAGCGGTGCTTCAAAGAATAGTTGCAGATTTCTGTCAAAATCTGCAGATTATACAGTACAAATAACATGTTCACGTTGTCTTCCCAATAGTTTCACTAACATCTACACTGGATGCCAGGAAGCGTTCGCGATGTCTTCTCTGGCGCTGATAATTGGCGTCTGTCTTGTGTCAGTGACGTAAACGATGGATTTAATGCGACATAACCATTCAAACAGCAGTCGCTTTCTAAAACATCGGATATGTTTCGGATTCAGTACCACATACGAAAGTGACTCAGATCGGATTTGAAAATACTGTCATAACATGATCGTATATGGGTCACATAGGGTCAAAAAAATCGGATTTGATGCGCTTTTGCCTGCAGTGTGAACGTAGCCTTTGAGCGCAGCCAAGCCACTGTATTTGTGCTTTTTCTAGCTCATGGTAGTTCAGTCTTGGTTTTAATTTAGCAGCACAGAAGTTTCACGTCCTGCTCCGACATTTCCATGTGAAAAGGGTGTGGTCGGTGTTCACTGTTATGCCTCTCATCTCAGAAATATCAGTACACAACTCACCGATGTAAACCAACAGTTTTTTAACTTAGCTGTACATATTTGTACATTTAAGAATTCAAGAAAGAAAGTCTGTATTCAGCAAAATGGTGATAACGGGCCTGTGAAGTTGCAAGTATTCATTTATGATGAGCTTAGCAATAAGGTTAAAGGATGGATTTTATTTGTACTCACTGTCTGATATGATCCAGTCAGTGTGAAGGAAATGCTGTGACAATCACCGCTACAATGTGAGGATAGAATGGGAGCTGTTTCAATTGTTCCTGGATATAGTTTGTTTGATAGGACTTGAGTATAAATAGTGATACATGCTTTTATATGTGGATAAGTGTTATGTTTATAGAGTAATGTATTTAATATTAAATAAGATTTTAAATAAAACAGCTGTCCGCTTATTTTGTAAAGTCCAGATTATGTGCTGTATTGTTGTGTCAAGGTGATTCAGTTAGACACCACCAACAGGGGACAGTATTGTTTAACAGCTTTGAAACATACGCTCTACAGTCAAGTGAGAAAAAGTTTTTCAAGGACTCTGTGCAGTCCAGTGAAAAAGGAAATACTCTCACTGCTTTCATTAGAATTAGAAGATATTTGATTAACAGCATTTGATTAGCAGACAAGTGTTGCTAATCAAATGCGCCTCTATTAAAAAAAACAAGTTTTGGCAATTGTTGGTCTGGAGCATTCAGCTGTGTGTTAACACAATACCACAATCTTTCCATGAGTGGTTGACCCAGCAAATTCACCCCAAACGTCAAAGAAACTGAAAAACCCCAAAGCTAAATTTCAGACTCCACAGGCTTTGGTTAGCATGTTACACCGTCACAAACTTTAAATTGTAATTATTAAAAGACTGAACAGCTACATCCTGTTTGGAAAGGTTTCCAGCAGAAAGCCTAGTTTCTCTAAAAAGAGCACGGGAGCATGGCTCTGATTTGCTTTCTGATTTGCATTGAACAAATCAAAATACTCGTTGAATAATGTCCTTTGGACAGAGGAAGCCATCCATCCATCCATTCGCTTCCGCTTATCCTTTTCAGGGTCGCGGGGGGCGCTGGAGCCTATCCCAGCTGTCATAGGGTCAGTCATTGAGTCAACCAAACAGAAGCAAATCTACAACAGAATGTCTGAAAGAGGAAAGAATCAATGTGTTGCAATGACCCAGCCAGATCTCATAAGCAAACCTCAATGAAATGAAGCAACGTTGTAAAGAAGAATGGGACAAAGTTCCTCTACAGTGATGTGAGAGACAGAGTTATTGCTGTTAGAGGGTCCTACAAGCTTTTGAATCATGGGCTGGACTACCAACATAGTTATTTCTCAGAGAAGGTTTCACAGTGAGTAGTTTGTTTTTAAATATAATTGTGTTATATTGTTGGCAGCCAGTGTCCCAGATATATGAGCTGTGAGACAATCGGAGTACTCATAAAGGCACTTTTTTTTTTTTTTACTCACGATTCATATCGACCAACTTTTCAAGGTTGGCTTAAGCTGACGATGGGGTCCCATGAATAAGGGATAAACCTCTGGTGTATGATGAGACCTCGTGAATTAGCTCACTGAAGGTCACTCACAAACTGAAAATATATTAGTGTGTATCGTTTATAATATGCATGGGACAGTCTGTATGTATTAAACAAAGCTATTTATAAAATATGTTCCTCTGACAACAGAACACAAAGGATTGTCTTTATTAATTTATGGGTATTTAAATGTGCCATTGTTGTTTTGTTTTAATTAATAACCAACTAATAAACAAACAGATAAATTACGCTCGTGCATTTATCATTTAGAACCACCAACCAGCCTCCAAAATCCCAAACGCACACCCATCACTGCTGATGATTTTTCAGGCTCTTTGGAGAACTGTGCTAAGGTCACTGACAGTCATTTGGGAGGAAAACTTTAAATGGAGTTTCTGTTACATCAACAAACTCTGAGAGCTTTAAAAATAGGTGTTTACATGATGATTACATGTTAGCTTCAGCGCTTTCAGTTAGCAGGCCAATACAAGTCTCTGCCAGCTTCAGGACAGAAAACATGAAATTTGTTTTGTTTAATACTTGAAACAACAAAAATTTCAATTAACCACACATGTTACACAGAAGATTAAATTGTAACATGATTGCAAAAAAAATGTGTTTTTGAATCTGTTGCTGTTTGGATGTAATGATATTTAAAGAGAGCCGTGTGAAGGTCTGCATATAGGGACACAAGCCTCTTTTATTATTATTATTATTAGAATAAGACGTATTCCTCTTGTGTTTTTGATCAGTCGTGGATCTTGCATCTGGGTCTGACTGGATGACAAGGACAGGATGTAAATATGGATTTTTTTCCTCCGGCTCAGCACAGAGCGGAACATTGCTGTGAACCGAGTGTCAGGTCAACATGGTTGCTGCTTGTCTGTCTCTCTTCTTTGTGGTTGTTTTTCATCGTAGCGCAGCCGTGACTGGAGACTGTGAGTGCAGAGAAGTGATTGTGTTGGCAGTCGCCGCTCTGGTTATTTGAGTCAGTATACCACATGCATCACCGCGTGGAAACACAGATATTAGAGTTTTATTTGTGTACAGAAGTTGGTTTCCACAGTAAAGGGACCACTGTTTACAGACTTTAACAGGAGGAGTATATGACCCAGTTTGGTATCAAAATATTGAGCTCTGTTTTTACCACCTAATGTGCTTTATTTGTATGAACTTGAGTTTACTGCTGCAGCTGTGCACTTGCATCTTTCAGAAGCTGATCAGTAAGCTACACAAGATATCTGAATCTCTATCTCTCCATATAGCTATAGATGTGGATAGTGTGTCTTTATTTTTACTCCATTTCCTCAGATTTGACAAGATAAAGGTTTGAGGACAAGTGATGCAAGATCTTTATTTTTTCTTCCTGTGATTGAGTTTTCAAGCTCAAACATGGAAGAACTTGGTAGTAATTGTCAAACTGATGAATAAGAGACATGAATAAGTCATTTTTTTTATGTGTGTTTTTTTTCCTGCCATGTCAAATTTCCCATGTGGCACATTGATGACTGAAGTGAACAATTCTAATATTCTTTTATTGTTGCCATTTATCTTCCTAACTGAGCCCGTTATTAGACTTACAGAATACCGTTTTGCCAGAGAGTAATCATTTATGGAGCGTAATATAAAAGTGTGGAAAAAAATCATGCGAGTAATACAGCTAAAGTTTCTGTTTTTGATTTTCTTTTTTTAAAAACGTCTGTTTTATTACACAGAATCATTTTGAAAGGTACAAATGTCGCCTCTGTGTCTTAAGCCTTTGTGCTGTTATTGCTCTGGCATGATCTCAGTTTCGTTCAGTCGGTTGACGTCTTATCCAGTATAACCATCGTCTCGAGGGCAAATAGTTGAAGACAGATAAAATCTCCCGGCTTTGCTTTATGTGGCCTCATATGTCACTGCTACGACCTGAAATCCAAGCGGATCAGCGTTTGACCCTGAAGACACTGACAGCAGTGACCATTGATCTGTTTGTGTTCCTTTGGTTTACTTTCACGAGGAAGAATAGCATCTACATGCGCAGCTATTATTGTGAGAGACTGTATGTAGGTTTTTTCATTAGGTGCTTGTTAAACCGTGCATGCCTGAAGTGCCTGCGGTCGTAACTTTTACAAGCCAGCTGATGGCCTGTAAGTTACAGCTCCTGCTCCAGTTATATTTCAGAGCAGCTGTGGAAGATTGCTTTTCCATTCTCATCTGTCTACAATTCAAATGGCCTCTGGAAGTGTCTCAGTAACTAGTGGAAGTTTCACATAAACTTCTCTGGCTCCAGGGAATCGTACGTTTTGCCATTGTGTTTTATTCGGCTTGTGCAGTGTTGAGGGTGTAACTTAAAATAATTGGCCTAAATAAATGCAGATTTTTTTTTTAATTCCGATGATATGTTGTGGCTATGGAGTAAAAATGTAGATTATGCTTTATTTTCACTTTTTGTATTTGCATGCAGAGTTTCTTTTTTGTGACTTTTACAGTGTTTTGGACTGTGGCTGGTAGCTGCAGCTGTTTTCAGACTCAGCTGTTGACTGGCTTGTTGTCAGTCTGCTCACACCTGGGAGGCTGGACTCTCATTCTTCCACTACAGAACAATGCTGACTTTGACTAATACGAAGGGGAAATGTTTATGTCCTTTGTATCCGTAGTATTTATTGTATAAACTTGATATTTGAGAACTCTGTCTATCTGTATCTCAGAACTCTCACATGACTTTCTAGGTCTACAGTTCTGTAACCTCAGCTTGTTACCTTGCAAAGCTATTGTAATATTGCTTGCAGCTCCTGGTGTACTCCCTCCCCTGTCCACTTTCTGGCACGTTTAAGCAGTTTCACAGATATTCATGAGGTCTCAAGTATCAAGATTAGTACCAGCTACTCTGTGCGGTTAAAAATAGTCTACCTTTTTTTTTTTCTTTCACCCCACTTAAATCGCTTACACACATTTCTTTCATTTCTTTAAATTTTGTCCTATTATCAGAAAACACTACAATTATTATATACTTTAAACCCATCTGTAATATTTACTTTATTTATTATTGTAATAAGTTGGTATATTTTATCAGAAAGGATGCAAGGGACTCCCCTGTTGACTTTACAATGGCATTATGAACAAACTTAATGGTTTATTTCCGTAAATAAACAATATGCTCCTCTTTGTTTTAACCATTTGTTGTCTGTGAATAGCTCTTCTTTTCCTTGCCCACCAAGACTGAAAGTCATGCTAACCCTCAATCTTGGCAGATCAACTGATAACGGCTCATTTCCATTGCTCTGCTGATACTCTTTCACACATGTGACTGGCAGTTCTCACATAGGTTTTGGTATTTAAGCCACTTCAGCCCGCCTATAGATGCTGCATATCTGCAAGCTGCTTTGCAACCTACCCCCATCACAGCTCACTACTTTTCATGCTGTGTCTGATTGACTCCTGTTGTTGGCTGGCTGTGTGGCAGGCAGGGGTCAGAAATAACTTGCAAAGTTTAAAAAAGAAAAAAAAGAAGTATTGAACTTAAACTAAGTATAATATAATGCAGTTCAAAAAAAAAAAAAAACCCAAGGAACTCAAATCTACAAATTACCCGAAAGAACAAATTGCAAGGGAGGACACAACCATGACACAACAAAGAGCAGAAGGAAACTGAGACAATAACTACAAACACAGGATAATGAGGGAATGGGCAGCAGGTGGGAGGAGAGCTCAAACTAATCACAGATAATTAGAAGGGGAAGTAGAAGGAATACAAGAGCTCACCAAAATAAAACAGGAAACAGTTAATACTGACAAAGACTAAGACACATGAGCTTGACACAGACAGAAGGCAAAACGCAGAGACAAGAGAGTAAGGACAAAACGCAGAGCTGAGACTGGGACAAACTGGACTCAGTAGGTAAATATCGACCTATCAACGTTAGAAGCAAAGACAAACTCAGAAGCACTGAGAAATAATATCATACTCAAAGGACTAAATATAAGAGTTGAACATAAATCACTTCTCAAATCTTAAAAAACTTAAATGACATAGTTGCATCAGGGTTGTGAGAGCCAGTTGTTGCTCTACAAAGAAAACATCATGATGCACAGATCAGGCGATGAATCAAGAGGTTGGAGTATGCTGGGAAGATTAAGACGATCGCTGCAGTTTCTGGAGACAGATTAGATTAGATTAGATGAAACTTTATTAATCCCTTGGGTGGGTTCCTCCGGGAAATTCAGTAGCACAGCACCGACAGAAGTTGCATGTTACAGATACAATAAAGAGGAATGAGAGTAAGCATATAAGCAGAAATATACTATATATACACATATATAAATACAGAATATATAATATGGATAAATAGGACAGCAGCAGTTTAGAAAGTTAAGATGCTTTTAGGAAGGTCACACAGTTCCTCCTACTTTAACAAGGTAAGTATCTGGCATTTTTAAGGTCGCTCATAAGCTGACCTGTTAGACTGGATGTAAGATGATTGATCAGTTTCTGAGGAAGTGTGCTCAGCCTTTAATATATTATAGTGAATTTACATCCCGAAGGCTTGTGTGATTGCTTGATCTCTCATTTGTTTAAAAAAAAATTAGATTTACTAATGAACCTTTGATTGTTGCGATCATTTTTCACTTTGCTTGATTTACGAGGTTTTATGAATGAAGCTGAGACTGCTCGTTTAGAAAACACTCTTTGCACCTGTCTAATACAAGCTGCTTTGGGAATTGTAATAAATCAGAAATTCCTCAGAGATCAATTTACAAATTTGTATGCAGCGCCACTTGCTTTGATGAAATGTTGCAGACGCTGAGAGTTCAATCACAAACCCATCAATTTTCTTTAAAGTTTCAACTTGTTTTGAGGAGTAAAACTAACAGCATTAAAATTTAAGCCCACTTTGTATCCCAGTGATTATGCAGCTTGCACGCAGCTCTCTGTGGGGGTTCTTATGTGATTTTGAAGCCCTGGAAAAAAAAAAGCTCAGCACATGAAAGTAATGTGGTTTGTCCCCAATACAAGAAATCTGGTTTAGAGATGATCCATTTCACTGCAGTGTGACTTTTTCCTGAATGAAACGAGAAAGGTGTGGGGATTTGGTGCTTTCTGAAGCTACTGGGATGCCCAGCAAGCAGTTCTGATGAAGCAATAACACACTCCAAACCACCATTTCATTGGTCTGTCAACCAAGTAAAGCCTGATATCTTATTCTTCTCTTCCATGTAGCCCAAAAACACATCAGTGAAGCTCGCCTTTTAAACTGGGCAGGCTGATTGTGGTGTTCTAGATAGAGCAGCAAATGTGTATTAATCCAAAGCATAACGTAGCTCCTGATAAAAGCACAATATATCCATGTCACTGTAAGGTTTGTTATACAACACCATGGCAAATTATTTGACGTATATTTGTCTTCCTCTTGTTCTTCTTCTTCCAGCTGCTTCCTTTAAGGGTCGCCACAGTGCATCATCTGCCTCCATCTCACCCTATCCCTAGCATCCTCCTTGGTCACACCAACCCTCTGCATGTCCTCCTTCACTACATCCATGATTCTTCTCTGAGGTCTTCGTCTCTTCTTGCTCCCTGGCAGCTCCATCTTCAACACCTTTTGTTCAGTATATCCACTCTCCCTCCTTTGCACATGTCCAAACCATCTGAGCCCTGCTTGTCTAACTTGGTCTCCAGACTGCTCAACCTCACCTGTCCCTCTGATATATTCATTTCTAGTCCGTCCATCCTGCTCACAAATCTTCTACTTTGCCACGTCCAGCTCTGCCTCTTTTTTCTCTAAGTCTTAGTCAGCGCCGCCGTCTCCAAACAATACATCATAGCAGGTCTCAGGACCATCCTGTAAACCTTCCCTTTCACCCTCGCTGCTATCCTTCTTCCACAAATCCCCCCTGAGACTGATCTCCACTTGCTCCACCCTGCCTGCGCTCTCTGCTTCACCTTTCATGTGCATTGTCTGTTGCCTTTGATGGCTGATCCCAGGTATTTAAACTCAGATTAAAACAAATATCCTGTATATTCATGGCCTATTTTTAATACGTCACTTGTATTAAATGGTCTTGATGTTGTGACAGAGTCAGGAGGGTGAGTCAGAAAGTTTTGACACATGGATGAATTGAAGGGTGATAAATGGAAGGAAAAATATGAACCCATGAATCATATTGTGATTACCTTTATCCTATCCTGAAAGCATTTTCATCCCTAAGGCAAAGGTCTTTTTAAGGATAATAAATCTGACGAACATAAGGAATTTTCCAACTTAGGGATAAATAAAGCGCATTATTATCTTTATCTTTAATACCCTCGTCAACAGAGCAGAAGGTATGCTTTGATCCAGCTGAACACCCATTACAGATTTGGACTCATGTATTAGACGTCATCAAAACTCCATCCCTCCAGAAAAGCTGCAGAGACTTTCATTATCTTATCAGCTTTCTCTATTTTTTGTGCGAATCTATTAGTGAGATTGAAGGCTGAAATAAGGAACCGTGTAATCTTTTGCTTGCTCACTTTGTACTCGTGGTTTTTTATTAGGCTTTAGTTATTATGCTTTACTTTTGCATTTACATATACAGTATGGAATTTCTTGTTTTTTTATGAGCCTTTATGTTATAACATATAAGGAGAATTCACAACCTCTGCAGCGACTGCAAGCAGTAACCAGAGATGAGATGTATTCGCTTATCATCGCTCTATATATTCCATACCTCTAGCTGAGGCGTCCTTGAAAAGGAATTGAACCTCAAATCAGTGGAGTGCCCTCACCAGCAGCGGGGAAAATGTTTTTTTTCTTGTGAGACATTAAAGAGGCATGGCAGTTTAAACGCAAGATGTCCAATGTGTCACTATTCATGATGAAAGGATGAAGGACAGCTCCACTTGCGTAGTAAGTGTGAATTTTCTCCAAGTCTGCAGTTCCCCACAGCGCTGTGGGGTGTTTTCATGTATTTTTGGCTCACTGTTTTACTTTATATCCTGTGACTTTACTGCTTTGGTTCACTGCTACTCTTCTTATCAACCCAATAAACCCACTGTATGCTCCCACAGCAACCGAGAAATAAAATGAGCGACTAGCTGGTGAACAGTGGTCTGTGTGAAGTGGATCAGTAAACAAGTAATAGCTTTACCAAGTGACTAAAGAGTCCACACTTAACTTCATATAGCGCATATGCTGACCATGTCAAGGTCCAGATATGAAACTTCTCAGTATTTCTGAGTAGTTCTATGAATTAGTGCCTGTCACCGTAACTTTGAGATCACAGCAACAAGGGATCCCGAGCAGAGACTTGAAAGCAGCAGGACGTGTAAATCAGTTTCATCAAGCAGACATAAAAGGCTGTAATCACGAGTTATCGGCAAAACAGAGAAGATCAAGATTTAATTTGTTACACCCCAGTTCAGCTTTGCAATTTTGTGAGCAATCGATGATTAAATGCACTGAATCAGGCATATTTGAGTTTATGACTCAATTTTCTTTTCCAGTGCATGAAAAGCACTTCCTCCTCTGTGTTCAAATTTAGGTGGCTGTTATTCCTTCCAATAAGACATGTTTATGGTGCGGGATAAATTGCTCAGCCTCCTGTGGATACATGTCTGTGATTGAGGACAACAAACAAAGGATTTCCCAGCGGAGTGCTGATCCGGCTGTAAAGAAGAAGAAGACAAAACAGGAAGATTCTGAGCCAGAGAGTAAAATAAGACCTCAGTGCTGACACTTCATAGACAATATATTGTGTGCATGCTTTGTAGCAGAAGTGGCAGAATATTTCTGTCTTGGTAAAATACTGTGGTGGTGGTCGACTTGAGTAAGCGGAGCCTGGAGATCTGACCTGATTTTACAGTTATAAGGGCTTCAAATGGAAGCATAAGCCCAAACGGTAAACAGGTCTAATGCTGCATCACCATTTAGTTAAAAACAGTGTAAACAGTGCAAAGCCTCCACATCGACGGCACTAAACTGTGTGTGGGATTTTTCTGATCGTTTTTAGGTGCTATGTACTTTTGGGGTTGTATTCCTCGTCAGCTAAACCATTTTTGTTTGTAAAACATTCACATGCCTGTTTTTAGAAGTCAGTGGGATTTGTGGGAAACAGGTTTAGACAGTCTTCATAGGAACTAGAATAGAAGGTTTATAGCCTGCCACACGCGTGCCTCTACTATAGGTTTGAAGCTGGACTTAGAAAAGATTGGCATAGCTATTTTGACATTACCAGTTAGCTTGGGAAACACCATTACCAAGACTTAGGAATAATTAAAGCAATAAGAAGACTTCCAAATGAAGGAAATTCTCATCTTTGAACATTCAAAGATGACTTCAGGAACCGGTGGACCGTGTGACAGCAGCTACAACTGTCTTTTGTACCTTTTATGTGAGAAACCACATGACCACTAACCACATGGGTAACTTTTCTATCACAGAGTAGGCTTCCTTAAAGCACGGGTGGGCAATTACTTATCCCCAGGAGCCACGTGAGAAACAGGGACTGCTGTGGAAGCCGCTCCAATAATGTGAACTCAATTCTGCTCAGTATTAATTTTCTGTCTTTGTAAGCTTGGCCGTGTGTGGTAGGGTTACAACAATAAGTTTATAAATAGGTCAAATAAATTTTGAGCAGAACGGATTTCAGCTTACTGAAGTTCCAGTTCCTCACGTGGTCTTGGGGAAAGAAGCATAGACTTCTTTATAATCTTTTTTTTTTTTTTACATTACTGTTTGTCCATATTTACAAAATCATGTTTGTTGCAGCCAAACTTCATATGAAGAACCGAGTTATACGCCCATGAGAATTTATACAGTCTGACTTCTTTTTGCATCAATAGGAGGTGGCCCTACCTGGTCATTAGAAACAATGAAGAATTAAAGAATTTCCATAGTAATACCACTTTTGCACTGGGAAGCTACATTTTATGTACACTTTATGAAAACCATGGAAGCTAGAACTGCAGTTCTCCAGACTAAGTAAAAGAATAAGTAAATAAATGCTTGCTGTAACTGAACGTTTGAATCTTCAGTGAATTTAAAAAGAAATCTTGTTATTCTTTTCATCGTGTTTTTGATTCAAGATGTTGATAAAATGGATGCATTTTTGATTCATGATTTTTAAACCATTTCAACTGTAGGAAAATACCACTTTATGTCTTTGGTCATGAAGTTATATAATATAAAATACTGATGCTGTATTTTGATTTTATGAAATAGAAATGGAAACAATAAGCATCTGAATCCAACTGCTCTCTCTTTCTTCTAGTCTTATTGCAGTTATTCATGTTTGTATCCTGGTGAAAGGACCCAACAACATCAATAACAGAAGGCCACTATTTTCAGTTCAGCAGCTTGTAAAACCTTTTTTTTTCTGCATTACTTACACTGTTGGCAGTATATCTCACCAAACAGTAGCTTTCAGGAAATTAGAAAAAAAAAACAACCCCCAAAAAACTCACATTTATGATATTGGACAAATGGAACATGGAAGCACTTTTTTCCTCAGTGTGAACTTGAATTTAGTGGTCATAGTTGGCAAATTTAGTTACTTTTGAACAGAAATATACTAACATATATGCTGATAAAGCAAAATAATCCATAATTTTCACATTGCTTGTTCTTTACCTTTCATGCAGTGACATTATTTACCCATTGAGATTAAAAAATACGTGTAGCCATCTGTGCTCTAGGTGTACTCTAAGATATGTGCAGGGGCGCTACCGGGGGGGACCCCAGTGTTCCCCCCCCCCCCCCCCCTTTTAACTTAACATTAACTTGTTATTTATTCCTGCTTAAAACAGATTATTATGGATTTTTGTTTTGCCACATCTTTTAAGTAACCTTTATTTGACAACAGCATATTGAAACTGAAACTTCAGTTTTTGGTCTGCCACCCAATATCTTTAGCTGTCCACCCCTATGAAAAAATACATGGATACATGTAGTCCCTGAAATGTGTAGTTTCTCTTCATATCTTCGTTTTTTCTCCGTGGATTTATGATGCCAGTATTCTTTAATCGGGACATTTGAAAGAAGTAACATTTTTGGCCTGCAGTACTACCGACTGTCCACTATTAGCCATCACAATGGAGTCATGTTCCACCTACCAGGGTAGAGAGACAGCTATGTGACTGAAAACTATGGATTGCTGGTGACTACAAATATCACAGTAGTGTTAATTTCTTAATCAAGTTTTACTAGTTCCCAAAGTGATGTGGAGGTTTTTAAGCTTTTTATTTTCAAGGTTAATTTTATCCTTGAAAATGTGACAGAGGGTGTCACATTGATGCATACGATTCCTTTCGACGCAAATATCAAAGCTCGACTTTCCTTCAGTGGCTGCCTTTTTATAATTCTGCCTGGCTTAACACAAACTACTGTTTGGGATATAGGGTGGCAATACATGGATTATAGAACACAGAGACAGAACACTAACAGCGACAGAGAAAAGCCTCGTATCCAGCGTGCCTTTGAGGTGCCTTTTCACATAATTAATCTGCCTAGCTTCACTAGTCTAGTGCCATATTTCACGGTGACACTAATAACGCCTAATTATATGATGTTTTAAAATCTTAGCTGATGTTTAAACATGTAATTTAGGTAGAGTAATGGCGCATATAATGTTTCTTACTTCTAATCACTGCGAGTTTTTCGTGAGGAACTGAAGGAGCGAGGCTTTGCATTTCAATAAACCCACTTGATTAGGGAGTATTCTTGTTGCTGTTGTTGTTTTTCGGCAGATACTGTTTACTCTGAGCTGTGCCTCCCAAAATTCCCCCACCCCACCCTTCCCGCTCCTTTCCTGGAGACAGCTCAAAGACCCCCTGGCTGGCAGCTCAGCGGAGCAGCTTTATCTGGGTTCTTCGCTCGCCTGTCTTTCCACAAGCCTCGTCTCATTGTGTCACCCCAATGTGTCAGCCACAAGCTGTAAGTCACATTCACAAACTGCATCTCAGGGACGAGAGAGCCATTCATTAGAGCATCAAAACCAGCTCCCACAACAAAGGTTCACTGTTTCGTTTCCCATCCCTCCATATGCATGTAAATTATTACAAATAAAGAGAGAGGAGAGTGGATGCTCTGCTGACAGCGCTTAGGGGAATTTGTGTGCAGAGATAATTTTCAAAGTTCTCTCTTTAAAGGGTTACTTTGAGGGATGAAAACGCTGCGTACATGCGCTGTAACACTTTCCTGCTGTTGGGTAAAATATTCAAGACAGTAAGAAGTGCGTGGAGCATGGTCCAGCAAAACCGGCTGTCTTCAGTATCGCTCTAATATTATATTGCTTCAAATCTTTGTTTTACAAATGAACACAGAATCCAGCTGCTCTCTGACCCTTTACTATTTTCAGGAGTGTGTCTTTATTGAGCGTTTACACCTTTGCAAGTTTATACAAAAGGCTGGCGAGTGCAGAGAACCAGGTCATATAATTGGAAGCCAAAAGGAAGCATCATCAGTGTCATATTCTGTATATACAACATCATCTTTCTGTTGGGGTGTGGCACTCTAATACACTCCTGCTGCTTCCTCAAATGCACGACTGTGACCCACTGTCCTTCTGCATATCATGTAATGCTAATATAATGACTCTCCTCTCCATTTCCTGCCAGATCATTCAGTCTGCCAGCACGTCCACAGCTCACTGGCCAGCTTTAGTTTTGCATCTAGTTTGGAACTCTTTTCGCCTTCCTGTGCCTCAGGCCCGCTGCCTTCTTGCGTGCACTGCCTCGTCGCCTTGCTCCGTTCATTCTGCCACCGCCTGACAGCTTTCCACTCGCCAACTCAATAGCTCATCAGCTCCGCTGAGAAATTCTGGTGTGTCTCTGTACCACTAAAATTGATTAAAAAGCCAGAAAATGGGGAGAGTGGCATCAAGATCCAGCAGGCGTGAATGACAACAGATGCAATATTAAGTCTGAAATAGCATTTAAGAAGGAGCTGTGGTGTTAAGGGGGTTGCAAAGTGCACAAGGTGGCAAACGCACAGCAGCTTAAAAAATCGGGCCCTTTGCCAACTGGCCAGCTGCAACTATCAGGTAAAATTCATGTTGTAGTGTATCTCCAGATCTCTGTCTGAAGAATCTTAAGATATACTGTCAGTGTGCTGACTCAAAGTGGCACTTAGATGTAATCCTGAACTTGGCAAGGTAGAGTTCTACTTCAGCAGATTTCCATTTCTCAAGAATGCTGAGGTAAGACAGGCCAAATATGACTACTCAAAATAAAAGTAAATTTATTTTGTAAAGGTATTTATTTATTTATTTAAAGTGGGAGGGTGTTGGAATCCTATTTCAGTTATTTATTTACCTTGGTGTCAGTTTTTTCTGACGTGTGCCTTAATAAATATGTAAAATGTGAGTAAAGTCTGTGTTTTTCCACTTTAAAAAAAATAAAAACATTTTATGACTTGCTGAACCAGACTCCAACTGCAAAAGCAGACATTTAAGAGCGGTTTTAAATTATGAGCACACTGGAGGAAGGCGACAACCCAAATTATATTTACTGTCAAAAAAGGAAACATCTTCATCTCACAAGCTGGTGACAGAATAAAATAGTCCCTCCACTGAATGAAGCCGCTTTGCTGAGTCATATAACCGGAATTGAACATATATCACCGGCTGGTCCATCCCTCTCTCAGCCTCCGTCCCGTATCTGTCCATGAATTTCCCCAGATTTTTATGAGATGCGATATCTTGCGCTCTTCCACTTTATTGTTTTCACATTCCTCTCCCCAGAAGCCTGGAAAAATGAATTGTACTCATGTAAGCAGAATACCGTCGCCGCAGTAATCCGGAAAGGAAAACTATTTATTCCACTGGCTTCTGGCAGCGTGGATCTGTGGAGCTATCTAAGCCCTGTGGTGTGATTGCATCCCACACAGAGTCCACGCAGGCAGGTAGATGGGACTACTGCAGCACGAACCAGCATGTCAGCCTTCCTGTCAACCACTGAACCCCCTTCTCTGCAAGCACATTTTAAATAAATCAAAACGCAATATTTTGTTGATCTTCTGATGGTTAAAAAACTTTTTTAAAAAGAAAAGTCTTGTTTTCTTATCAGGATGGATGGTTGGTATCTGCCTTCTTGGCTCCTTTGGTGCATGTTTAAAAGACAGGAGGACGGAGGGTGTCTGTTTGTACAAAAAGACCAGTGACTATTACTTTGCATCAAAAGTAACCTCTAAAGTAAGCACCAGGTTTAAAGTAGTAAATGGTGCGACTTGGTTACAAGAAGTGTAATAAAAGTGTAACAGCTGTGCTGACAGGTCTAGATGGGAGGAACCCAACTTTAAACACCCGTATGAGACAAACAACGTTGTGAAAGTTGAGTCCAAGCATTACTTTTGCCTGAAGTGGGAATCAGAGGGGATCACTGATTAGCCTCAGTGATAAGTTGCTTTCTTAATCCTACACAGCTGTTCAGCATCTATTCCCTGAGTTCTCTTCATATTTGTGTGTTAATGCTTTTAATTTCTCTATTAAACATGAGTTTAATGAGTTTGATTATTCATTCAGTGATTTTTTTCCCTCAAAAATGATTCACTACTATCTTTCCAAGTTTTAGGACTCTCCTTGTTTTCTTTGCTTGATAGGTCACTCATTTGTCCCTTCTGAAATGAAATAGCATCTTTTCCATGATCACATAATATGCCTTCCGACATTCTTATTCTTTTCTTATAATGAAAAGCTAATCACTGCATCAGTTTGGGTTAAATAACCCGTAGCCCATCAAAAATATATCAGTCACTGCACTGATTATGTGATGGAAGGATTTTACCTGTTTGCTTAGTTAAATCCAGCAAGTGATTTTTTCCCCCCTTTGGCCTGACTGCATATGTTGGCATTATAAAAGGATCCTTGTGGCAAAAATGTAATGCCTGTTATGTGCATATTGAAAAAAAACAACCATTCCTCCATACTCTTTAAAAAGTTGAAAAACACTTCATTTTGAAGGTGAAAATCTCGTAAATTAAACATAACAAAAAGCAAAGTAACAAACTGAATGATGAAACTGAATGATCAAAGTATTGTGAATATTTTAAAGGCTGAATGGAGTCTGTGGCTAACCTTCATAGTGATGGGACAGACATGAGAGTGGTATTAAAATCCTTATGTTAGCTCATAAATACGAATCAAACTGAAAACTACAAATGGTTACAAAGTGAAAAAGGCTTTAAAAAATACATGGCAACGATACATGGATTTTCCTGGATATGACAATCTCATCCAAGGATAAGAACACTGATATGATGCAAATACAGTAATATCCAGTGTAAAGTTAATCCTGTAAAGTTAGTTAGGCTTAAATGATGTTTCAGGAATGGATCAAAGTACCAGCTGCTCAGAAGCCAACCAGTGATCACCTTAGAAATTCAGAAATGGGAATCTGTGATCAGAGTCGGTACGTCCTTGATAGAGAGAGCTTTCAGATGTGAGCTTAGAGTGAAACTAAAATTAAAGACTGATTCACACTTTAAACATTTAGACGCTGATATTCAAAAATGCTGGAGCTGTGTATGTGAATGTGAAAACGGCTTGTTCACAGAGCTTTGTTCTCACAGGAGATAAAATCTCAAAGAGCAAACTAGCATTTGGTTTGGAGAAAAGCATCAAAACAGGCTTCTGTTGCTTCAAAATGGCACAGATTACATTAAACCTGACCATGTCGCAATAAGCTAAATAGACAGAAGGAGCAGAGCAACATTTAAAATGTTTTTGAACACATCAGGAAGGCGTCCTACCTGCATTAGCTCACAGAATCAGCTAAGCTGATAACTAGAGGCGCAGTTAGGTGTGTTCATCAATGCACAGCCTTGTTTGAGCAGAGAGGAAAAAAGAGCAGGTAAAGTCATTCAGACATAAACCTTTGAAAGTGAGGAATATGATGGTTTCCAGCACACGTATGAGATCACAACACGTGATTGGGGTACAATATGTCAACATGTAGTATTCTAAAAGCATATGGGTACTGGAACACCTAGAGTATCTTCTTTGCACATTACATCTGCTGCAGTGTCATGGTTTTCTCAAGATTTTACCAGCTGGCTGCAGAGATTTGTTCCCATTCTGGTGCAGGAGCAATACTGAGGTTGCACACTGATGTTGAGTGATAAGGTCTGACTGACTGTCAGCAGGCCAGCTCATCCCAAAGGTGCTGAATGGGGTCGAGGTCTCTACAGGCCACTCGATTTCTTCTGCTTGACTCTGCATTAATAAACTTAGTGGACTTTCCTTTGTTTAAAGGACACATTAAAATCACATTAAAAGAGAACTTCCTTAAGTTGTTGGCGGAGCACAATTAGCTACATGATACGCTGCCGTATTGAGATTTCCACTAATTGGAACAGCCTGGGGCGTAAAGTAGACCGAAATGTATGCCGACATCTTTTCTGGGCATGTACTGTGACAATATTGAATGGAATATGTAGCGCTATGACAAAAAAAAAAGGTCTTTTAAAATTGGGAAAGTAACCTGTTCAATAAAACATTACCTCGACACTACTGTTGTCTGATTTCTGGCAACTGCTGCTTTACTTGATTGACCACAAACAGCGACAGTGGTTTGTTATGAAGAGGCTATCATCATAGCCAATTCAAACTATTTCACAGCCACATTGTGAGAAGGCTGCATGATTGAATTCTCCCAGCAAGTCCTCCAAACTAAGACGAGCATCTGTTGGTGCTGTTTGGCAAAATAAATTAATAACTGTTGGAAAAGGTGCAACTCATTGCTATCTTTAAATGTGTTTCGCTTGTTTCAAACATTGTTTTAGTACAATTATTACCACCATATGTCCAGATATATAGACACTGTTAATGCGAAGAGTGCAGATGGCCTTACTTTGGTGCTATTTCTTTATTATTAAAAGGCAGTTAATCTCATTTCATTCATATAATGTTTTTCTAGTCTTTATAACGATCAGGGGTTCAGTGTTTTTGCACAAGGACACTTCAACATACAGGCTGGAGGAAATTAAACCACCAACCTTCTGAGTTCCTCATAACCTTCTCAACCTCCTAATTTACTGTGCTGCATCTTTCACTAAGCGCTCCCTGGCTTCTGCTGCCAGAGGCTACAGTTAATATTACATCTTTCAAAATATTATGCAGTTTTTGTCGAAGAATAAGACAATAGGGGTGAAAACCAGTGCAGTCACTGAGTGCTTTTCTTCTTGCTTCCTTTCTGCCACCATCCCTTCCACTTTCACTGATGGAGCTTAGAGTTCCTTACAACCCGAGGGATGGGGAGCAAGAAGAGAGGAGGCCTGTGAAGGAATTAAGAGCGAACAGACTCAAGTGGATGCGGTGTGGCTTATCCAGGGTCTCCACACGTGTTATTTTTTCTTGTTTTGTAGTTTTATGCTTAAGACAATTTGATACAAAGTTGCATGTCAAGATGTAGCCACGGTTTCACGTCTTACTCGCATTTCTCCATCAATTTCTCACTGGGAGGAGCTAAGCAAGTGAAGGAGACAAGGAGACATGCTGGCAAAATGAAAACCGTTGAGCGTACACGCATCCCTAAAAAGACCGCGCATTGTTGATATTACCACTGGGTGGTGCTAATGGTAGAAATTCTGAAATTTTGGCTTTAATCAAACAAACACGACTCAGTCTTACCTTCTTTCCATCACTGTGCAGGTGCCAGCTTTGGGCATTAATCCCAAACTTCCTCTTAAAATAGAAACAAAGAAAACATTGGTGAATTTTTTTTTATATCTGAAATTACAACCATTACGTTAAATATCATCACAAAATGCATTAGACCAGATGCAGCCCATAAATCTGAACTCCTCTACATCGAACAGGAATAAGAGTGATAGCCCCCTGACGACTGCTGCCTTGTGCACCTCTGGCTGTGGCTCATGTGAAGAATTTCACCATGTTTTTTTTTTTTTTTTTTGATTCATGAATACAGTTAGTGCTAAGGTATGGAGAGAGCAGCAGTAAAAGAGTTGGAACAGCCTCGGGCCAAGGGCGCGAGCCAGTGAATAATTGAAAATGTCCTGCCAGGTATGAGTCAGGCTGTTTGCTCAGCTGGGATCAAACGCTGCTTGATGGTATGTTCAGGTGATGTGACACGGGGGGTCCATCTGGGATGTAGACTGCCGAAGGAGCGTTAACATTCTGTGGATATTAAGCAGGTAAAAGATTCAGGTTGTTGTTTGCTCAGGTTGAGACACAAGCAGTTTTGTGTTGCAGTAATAACTGTGTTTTATACATTTACCTTAAGTGACGGGATGTGCGATGGACTGTCCACATTTGCTGTTAGAGTCTCTGCTGAAGTTAATATGTAAGGTTAATAGTGCAGGGAAAAAATGTTTTGAAGTTGTATATCAAATCTACACTTAGGTTCTCTTACTGCTGCTGACAATCAAATGGAAGCTTTACAGCCTTAAACTATGTTAAAAACTCCCTCCTGTGTTGTGTGCCAATGTGCAGCTTGCTTTTAGCAGTGTGCATGGTGACTGACTGACATGTTTTCTCCTCTGGGCCTCCTGTAGCATATATTGGACTTGACCTGGTGGCTGCTGATACAAGCTCTTGTGCACTCTTACTGCCCCAGACACTTTCCACACTGTACATTGAAGAATACCAAAGAGACCGCTCAGGGGCTTCAGGACTTATCAGATGCATTCGTGCCAGCAGTGCTTGTTAGCCTGCTATGAATTCTTTTCCTGGCTGACTGCTGGAGTTGACCAGTTAAGAGCAAGCTGGTTTATTTTGTACTGTTTACTATATATATAAAAAGTGCACATAATGCTACCGTCCACAATAAAACAGACAGCAACAAGATAAAATCTCCTTTACTCCTCATGCAGGCTTGGCTGAATTAAGAAAAGGTGAACCTGTAAATGCCTCCAGCAGCGCTCAGTGTTTACATTGAGTTCCCCTATTGGATAAAAAATGACCTTGGCAAACATAATGTGAGTGTGAAAACGTCAGTAAGAATCTCTCTGTATTTTGTGTGCATGTGCATGCAAACATACACATGTAGCAGAGTTTGTCATGTCATTCAAATGGATTATAAATCAGCCCTGACCTGGGGTTTAATTGCCCCCTCAGCAGCCGTTCCTTTGTTTTAAATGCCTCTCCACCATGGCATGGCAGCACAATAACTTCTTGCAGCGAGATTTTTTTTTGGACAACCCAGTAACAAATGCCGCTGGATGTGCTGGAATTGCTTTCTCGAGACAAGCTGAACAACCAAGCATAGCATTATGCTTCTTCACGGAATCGATCCCCGGGAAGGGATGTTACTCGAATTAGGCCTCTTGCTCGGAGAGTGTTTCTAAGCACTAAAACAGTCCGATGTTTATTCATCGGCCTTAGCTGTTTATCTGGGGGATTGGAATCAATGGATGAAAGAGAACTGGTCTATTTGAAAGACTACTCTTAATTTTCTTAATTTGCTTATCTAGTCAGGAGAAAATCAAAGGAATCAAAAAATCCTTTAAACTATTATTTCATCCCCACACCTCATTTACTCCTTATTAGACCTCAGTAAATACTGGCCCCCAGCCCCCCCTCTGTACATACAATATCAAAATTAAACTGGACAGCAATAATTATTCCTTAAATTATGATTTACTTTTTGAAATCATAGAATCTCTGCAACGTTATCATGCGTTTTATCGTTTTGTCGCGTCAAGATTAAACATTTAACTATATATTCTTTAAAACAACTGAATAATTTTATTATTCATAAAGAAAATAGCAATGCTTAAATACCCATTAAAAACAGGCTTTTAATGGGTATTTAAGATCTGCTTTTACATGAGTAATAAAATACATAAAGCAGAAGAGAATTGTGTCAAGTTAGGGGAAATAAATGTTGGTTAAAATCTGTTTTTCAGCCAGTAGTGATTAAATTTGATGGTGCTTTCAGGTAACATTTTTTCCTAACCTTAACCCTAGCTTTACTTGAATAAAATAAATAGATGAAAGGATTATCCTGCAACAGACTGGACCTGTCCAGGGTGTACCCTGCCTCACGCCCTAAGATAGCTGGGATAGGCTCCAACCCGTGACCCTGAAAAGGCTAAGTGGAAGAGAATGGATGGATGGATTATCATTGAACATAATCCTGCCAGAAATGAACTAATATAGCCCTAAAAATGTGTCCACAGAAACCATATAACAGGAGACAAGTTTCCTCAGAAGTTAGTAACAGTTGCATCATTGGTTTCTTCTTTTTTTCATTAAATAATTCAGGTTTAAATTGTCACTTCTCTTTAAAGCCATACACACTGACAGTCTTGCAAGTGTCTAATAATTCATATAAGAGCTGCATGCTTTCTTTATTGATGAACGAGGAGAAAGAGGAGAACGAGCAAGTCTGGGCAGCAGGAAATGAACTCAATGCTCTGGTCAGATATTTCAGTGGAAGTGCTGCAGCAGCTTTCTGAAGCCAGACCCCCCGGTGTGTATTTTCTCTCTGCCAGCCTCCAGCAGCTCGCAGAGATGAGCTGTCTGGGAAGAGAGGCCGATGCGCTGCTTCTCGTCTCATCTCCTTCTAATCCGCCAACCTCACGCCCCCCTCCACTCCCCTGCCCGTCACCATCCCCACTCGCACCTCCCCACCCCGCTCGGTGACACCGGACAGTCCTTCCAATATATTCCACATCCTATTTCACCTCCCACTAATTGGAAACCTGGAGTCTCTCTGTGGTTCTTTCTGTCTTGATTTATTCCTTTTTTTCCCTTTTCCATTTCCTTTGTTCCTCCTCTCTGCTCAGCCTCTACTGTCTCTTTGTCTCGCTAACACCTCAATATGACAGACAAACTGTAAACCCTCAAGTCGGTGGTGGTCTGCATTGTAGAGAAATGAGAGTGTAACCTGTTTAACCAAGCAGGCCCTTTATATTGGTTCATCTGCATGCAAGAGGGGCTGAGAGACTGGAAGCTTTATTGAAACAGATCACCTCGGGTTTATGTTTCATACATCATTATCACAGAGGCAGCCTTACTTTGGCTTTTAAAATGCACAGGCCTACAAGCACACACACAAACACACTTTATCTCCATCATTCCTCCTTTTTCCCCCGGACCTTTATCACATGCACACACACAAGCGCACAGAGTGGAGAAAGGACAATGTCCATGAGGGTTTAGTCTGGGGACTTGTGGGAGTGCACTTAGACTAACAGCAATTACCTGATGTGCATAGAGATCATGTGGAGAGTTCTGGGGAAATCCATCAAAATGCAGCACACCCGGTGGGCCTGTAATGAACTGACACTTTCCCAGCTTCTGTACTGCATATCACATCAGTGTCTGAAACACTGTATTAGTCATGGCCAATGAAGTCCTAATCCAGGAGAGTATGTTTAGGAAATGCTATTGCAAAATGTCCATTCAGTTCTAGTAATGGTCTTTTTTTGGTGCAGTGTTTAGTTTAGTCTTGGTCCATTGCTTCCTTGAATGTACTCGAAAGGTCTGCCTATGGTTTATGTCAGAGACCCCTTTGTCTCTCTCTGCAGGGCCTTTTATTTTCTCTCATGCTTGGAAACTTTAAAGACAGGATAGTTGGGCATCTTGACATGTTGTAGCTAATATTAAAACGATAACCTCATGTTTTCTTAATGGCACGGTTACTTATTAATAACCTTAAAATGAGGTGTCGGGTGTCTTAGATTACTAAAGAACGTTTGATCACTGCTGTTATTAAACTTTCTGTTGTAGTTCGTTTGTATTATCCTATTTATAGTATTTAATAAGCAATGTTTATTAAACTATCACAAAGTAACACTTGGCAGTGACTTAAGCTACTAGACACACAAAATACACAGTGGGTTGGTGAGCGTGGCGTGGGTAAAACAGAGAAACAGGACCGGGGAAGGCAACTGGAGCGTAACTGGTACATAATGGTCGCACTGGGGAGAGAGGAGAATGGGATTAGAATGGAAGCCAACGGTGAGCTTTGGAGAAGGTGAGTATGACTGTTTCTCCAGCTTACTTGCAGGAGGACTGAGGAAAGCGTTGAGGGAGAGGCGGCGTGAGTTAGATGGTGTGAGATGGCCGACCTGAGTTCCGCTGGTTCCTGAGGAAGGGAAATGGCAGGAGGGCAGGCAGGTGAGGCACAGAGAGATTTATGCCAGAGATAAGCCAGGATCCAAGAGATGAGTTATATTTTGAGTTGTGGAGTGTCTGGGAGCAACTAAGGCACAAGATAACAAGGTAAGCAAAGCACCTGAGAGAAAGAACATGAGACATGAGAACCGGTTACCAACATAGAGTATTTGATAAACTGGCGGAGAAGGAACGTCAGCGTAGGGCTTAAATCTGCCCAGCCTGACTGCCTCAATCAGCTCCAGGACAGTGAGGCTGTGGCGGCCCTGCCCATGGGCAGATACCCAGGTCATACCCAGGTCACCCAGATCATGACAATGTAAAAGTAATAAAAAATATAATATAATATATTTTAACAAACAGTTTCAGACAAGACAAAAAAGAAAAGTAGGTAAAAATTCTCAGTGATGCTCGATCCTCTTTTTTGTGGCTGTATAATGGACCATTCATTCTTAGATGATAACTTCTTTTTACCTGAATGATTTACTTAACACTGGAAAGAGTACATTAGCTACTGTATATTACTGCAAGACTGGCATGCAGAGATAAGTGAATAAATAACAGTTTATGCAAAGTCTACAAAATAAAAACATGCACAACATAAAGAGCTTTGGCTCTGCACTAAAATACCTCGATTAGTGTAAATAACAGAATCCATGTGATCTCCGGTGGACATTATGGGATAGATTACAGGCTGTAATGCAGGACTGTGTCCGACAGGAAACACTGGTGATCAATTTCATTATCTCTTCCAGCGTAACTATTTTGGTCTCGACAGACATAATTACATTCCTGAGTTTAACAGATTGCAGCCAGATAGGTCGAGCATTTTGTGTCAGATTACAGAGCACTTAAAGTTGTTTTTTTCTACATATTTAAATCTGTGTTATGTATTATGTATATATGGGAACTATATTTTGTTTGGATGATTAATAACCAGTTTACAATACCCCTGCTTCAGTTGTTTGATATTTGAAAATTCAACATGATAATTTCAGACTGAAAGCCGTTAGAAAATGTGACATGATAACTTTAAACATCACCTTAACAGATGATACTGTCAACATTACAAATATTGTCATCATGTATCATTAGGATATCATGACATAATAACTTTTTTGTTGTTCTTACATATGTTTAAACCTCTTTGTAGTAGATTTATCGTTCTTGTTTCTGCTTTGTACTCAGCAGCTTCTCTCTTCCTGGTCACGCAGTAACCTTTTACACACCCTGGAGCTTTTCTCATTTTGTTCCTCTCACATTTTTGGGAAGTGTTCCTGATCCGCTCGTGTGCATTCTTGGAGAAACTAGCTTCTTATCTTTTGCAAATAAGTATGAAAAATGTTTGTGTAAATGCTTTTCACACATCCAACACACACACACACACACACACACACACACACACACACACACACACACACACACACACACACACACACACACACACACACACACACACACACACACACACACACACGTGGGTCTTCTTGAAAATTAAAAATGGGATTTTAATGACATAAGAGAGATGGCTGTAATACAGGTGGTGGATGAACGTCTCCACTCTTCCTGTCCTTTCGTAGGGTTGCTTGTTATTTTTGTGCCCTGGTCTATTGTGTGGCTATTGCACATCCTGTTGCGGGTCACCTCTAAATCACGGTCACATGTTTTGATAGTCAGCCGAGGTTCAGCAGGAAGTTTTCCTGGTTTTTTTTGTCTTCGCAACATTCCAAGTTTAGGATTACCTGCGGGAGTATTGTATTGCCATGAAGGAGTAACCCCTTTACTAATCTGTCAGTATGTTCCTATTTGGGATATAATTATCTGGTTAAGCTGTCAGTCAGGAGCTTGTCAGACATCACAGTGCCCTTAAGGTAAGAAAACACATTATTCTCCTGGCAAGTCACAAATGAAATTAGGCTTGGAGGAACCTTGTTGATGGGATATTTTAGATGAGGTTTTAAGAAAAAATAAATAAAACTGACTTGTAGCCGAAACCGTTGCATATGTTTCATGTAATTGGAGCCTGATGGTGCAACACTGAAAGGACATAAATGCAGAAAATCTAATATTAAGATGAAAGGAAAGAAAAGCCTGTCATGAGACCCTATCTTTCAAACTGAACTGTAATGCTGGAAATATAATAGTATCAAATTATAATAATGTCAGAGTAAAGAGGATTATGTGTAAACACAGGGAGAGAAATAAAACCATTAAACATTACTAATCCTCTAGCTTCACCTTATCCCTCATGCGCTTCTTGGTTTTGTTAGCATATTTAGTATTTTTCTCTTCTTTGATTTGCACTGGCCCTTTTCTACATTTAAAATGGCTGAAGATGCCCTTGTCTTAACACAACAAAGAGGCCAATGATTTCTCTAACACAGTGTATTTGCTATCTAACACTGTGTGGATCCTTTCTGATGAAGCTGTGTGTACCAACAGCAGTTTTTTTTACTCTAAAGTCTCACAGTCTACTGTAACGTACAGCATATCCAAATGGCGTCTTGAACATAATGACTTCACTGTACTCAAATGACCTCCACAACTACCAGATCTAAATCCAGCAGAGCACCTTTGGGATGGAGTGGAACGGGTGATTTACATCATGGACCTGCAGCCAACAAATGTGCAGCAACTGTGTGATGCTATCATGTCAATGTGGACCAAAATCTCTGATCTGAGCATGAAGAATTAAAGCAGTTCTGAACTTAAAAAGGGGGTCCAAAGAGGTACTCGTGATGTGTAACTAATAAAGTGGCCATATGACCTGCAAACGAACTTAAAATGCTATTATAAATCTTCTTCTTAAAATAATTATAATTTGCTATGAGAACATTTCATGATAAATACACACAAGTATTTGTTTAGAGACATGAATAACGGACAGATGATTGTTTGGTTGAGGCTTGATCTAAAGTTACCACTGAGGGTGTCTGAGGATGGAGATGATAGCATAGCCCATCTAAATTGATATGACTTCCATGTTTTCCATTGCCTGCATCTATTTGAATCTTATTCCAATTAGATCTGAATCGGAGAGAAATTCAAATTATAAATTAGATCTCATACTACTGTATGACATCATTAAAAAGAAAAGTGCATTAGAGGAGTCAAATCTAACAGTGTTCCCATAGTTTCATAATTTCTCCTTTGATTTTTGTGCTTTTAATCCACCCTTTGAAGCTGGAGTTCAATGTGAGAAATATATTCTAAATTTCAGCCAGACGTTAATAATCAGCGTGAAGGTTGGACTGTATGAAGCGTGCCAATTTGTTGTTAAATGGACACATGGCCAAATCCACATGTGTCCAAAATCTGCCGTTACCTGCAGAGTATTAGTGAAGAGCATTGGGAGGGACTGTGGGGAGCCGGGTAGAGAGGTGGCGACACTTGGCTGCAGGAAGCTTAGGCTCAGCGGCTGCTGCACACACATATACATAAATGTATATGCACCCTTAGGCCAGGTTTTTAGGGGCTTTGAGGGACATGAGGGAGGGAGGGTAGACTGGTGTCTACAGGGACAGCTGGGGACATCTCCCCACCTGTTATACATCATGTCCGCTAGAACACACACAGCGACTTCTGTGAACCCCAGCATGTTGCCACCCACCCCGAGGCTTAAAAAAACGCAACCTGCGACACATTTGCACGAAAAAGGGGAAAAAAAGATGCGGTGACGCTTAGTGCTTCCTCATTATTACACATTTGTCTCGTCTTAAGGGTAAAATGCAATTGTTGTAGCTTGGAATACATTTCTTGCGTGTCATTCGCTTGGCACTGAGTATGAATAATGATTACTGGAACATTATCAGTGCATTAAGTAAAAGCACAGAATGATTATAAATCCTGAATTGAGAAATTCATTTCATTGACTGTGCTGCTCATCCAGAAAGCCTTTATCTCTGTGTGAATTCACTGCTAAATTACATTACATTTTCTAGCTTCTCATTTTTTTTAGCACAGTTTTAACACAACTCCTATCCGATATTTCATATCTCCGAGTGCTTTAAAATCAATTATGAAAGAGAAATGGAAATTACATTCACGTTTGATCTTGGTATACAATGGATGCCCCGCAATTTGATTAGCACTTTGTAAAACCCGTACGTCGCAGTAGATAATTCATAAAGACAAATATCACTCTTGTTGTTGACTTTCTTTTTCCTGGGAAGAGCTCAACATCACGGCAAATACACAGTCTTACAGAAAACTGATACTGCTGTTGTGTTTGCATTATAAATGTGAAGAATCTACAGCTGGCTGCCAGTTAGCTTTCCTTAGTGGGAAACATGGGTTCTTCTATGTTGAATAATCCATCCATCATCATATGTTGTGTTTACAGTATAAAAAGAAACACTAAAAACTGATGAGTGTTGAACTGTGGATAGGGACTTCCTAAATAACATGAAATCAAGGACTCTGTGGAAGATAAATAAGGTACCAGAGGAAAACAAATTAGAATACGCTATTAATGAATGATTAGGTAATTATTAGCTGAGTTGCAAATTCACATTTCTATTATAAATTATCCCAATTAACTCAGATTTGGCCTCTGAGCAGCAGAAAACTATTAGCTACTCGCTAATTAGTAATTACACAAACAAGATTAAAAAAGCAAAGCCACCCCTGATCTCATTTGTTATTACAAACAGTGACATCAGCTTGATTTCAGTTAAACGCTAAAGCTAAAAATTGATTTTCAGAATATTTCATTATTAACCAGAGCAGTTAGAGCAGCAAGGTGCATGGCTACCAAAAGTTAGTTCAGACTCAATAATCCATGTTTTTTCAGCATGACCTCCTAAATAGCTTCTGGTTATCTCATACATGTTTGACCTTTTCACCCTTCACGTGCTTCTGTAAATGTTCAGTGTGACTGAGGTCTGGTAACTGTGAAGGGAAGTTCATAAAAGACAGAAATCCTTAGTCTTGGATCTTAAGTAGTTTGCTTTAAGGATGTCTGTAGTCTTTACCCTCCTACAGCATAACAAAAGATGCCACCCAGAAGGTGGAGCATTTCTCTGAAGAGTGCTGCTTCTCCTTGCTCAGAATTGATTTGATTCGGGATCATCCACTATGAAATTAATCCAGCACAAACCTTTGGTCTTTTCCCCTCCCAATAAGTGGTTTAGTAATTCAGCCTTCTGTTGACATGACTTTTGCTGATTGGAGTCTTCCCTTCTTGATTTAGTAAATGATGTTCTGCGTAGAGGTGGATGCTTTATGTTATTGAACAAAGCTCGATGTCTTCATCTTCTGACGGCGCAGCCACTGCTGGTTTCTCTGACAGTAACAACTGGTCTAGTTTCAGCAAAGCTTTTCATAAGTAGGCTGTGCCGTTCACTGTCCCCTGAAAAACCTTCAGTCAAGCCTCTCTTTGCTTACCATTACAATTTAACTTGTGAGGATGACAGAGAAAGAATTCACTCAAAAAAGCCACAAATGATGCTGTAATTGGAAAACACGGCTGAAAAAAACTGGGCTTCTTTACGAAGGAGTTGAAATCATCAATGCCAAAAATTTGCTTAAATTTAAGATCATTTTAAAATACATGGATTTTTATTATGAACATTTTTGACCACTTGAACTCTCAAAGAGAATTTGTGATTTATTTCTGCTGTGAATCCAGAAGTGATTAAGTGATATTTAAATGTAACATCTGACACAAAACCTGGACACAAAATAGAAAGGAATTTCTCAAAAAGACAAATTGTCAGGGGGGTTGAGGCGTTTAAAGCGCTTGAATGGCCTCAGGTCAGCTTTCCTTGTATTGACTGAAGAAAACCAGTGTGGACCTGAAGCCTGCCTTTCATTAGAGTCCAGGACATTGGTGTAAACACAAGTTAAGAAACTAAACTAAAAGGCAGAGGGCAATGATAGTTCAGGTCACAGACAAGAGAGAGGTCAAGTGAGAGAAAGAGTCACGGCTTGCTCTAAAGTCTTTTGTTTCATCGCAGTCATAGTGCACACAATTAGTGTTTTTCCCAAGGTAAGAAGCTCAAAGCTCAGAGGCCCATCAAACACAACCCCCCCCAAAAAAACAAACTTCTATTAAATTGATGCCAAGACCAAAATCAATAAGCTGCCTGACTTTGTAACACTCACGTGTCTTCTCTTAAACAGATGTAGCCACCAACAGCATTTCTCTTCCACAGTCCACGGGTTGGAGCTCCGGGCCCAAACAGACGACCTTTTGGGCTTGTTTGCTGTAATGATGCTGGCAGTTATCACCATGTTTCCATTACCTTACACAGCGCTGCAGAAGAAGCCGTATTTTTCCACATCTGCTCCACAGCAGAGCTAAGCTGGCACACAGGTAAGTCCAAAAGAGCCTTTAGAGAGTTATAAATTATGGAGAAGTTGGAAAAGTTATTTTCATAAAACATAAGGCCAAGCCTATGGCAACTAATTTGGGTCATGGTCATGGGTCCTTGAAATATTTAGACTTTGCGAGAAAATAGCTGGATTTGTTTAGTATATACAGTACAGGAGTAAGGGTTTCTCTGTTTATACATAAAATAATATATTGTTTATATTCAGAAAGAATAAAACATTAGGCGGTATGATGATAAGGTGTTTATTAGTTCTCAGAGGTTTATTATGCTTTAAGTAGTAGTAGATTTTGGCACATTACAGTTTAAACGTATTTTGTGTGAATAAAAAGAAGTGCAGAAGATTTAATATTAGCTGATAAGTCAGGTAATATTTTTGTTATAGTCAATAAATCCAATGAAAAGACCAGAAGTTAACTCAGATAAGGCTTGACTGGGTTCCTTCATTACAATGAACATACAAACTGAAGATTACGTTTATCTTTACTCTGTCTAGCATGAGCGCTTTAAATCATCAGAACACCAAGTCTGTATTAATCCACAAGAGAAAATAGTACCCAGCAAAAACACTTTTTTGGGATTTTCAGGTGCTGCTTGTTGAAAACAGCAGCACACTTCTATTTCAAGTTAAAGTAATGTACATATTAATGTAAACATACAGCCTGCCAAAGATCCAGTTTGGCTAATTGGAAGACTTTGGAAAATGTGGACAAATTTCCAAGGTGAAGGGTATAAATTTTGAATGGTCAGCTGTATTTTCATTGAATCTATGTTATTCACTATTAACTGATATTTTATTCTTGGTATTCAGTTTAACAACATAAATTCCCTCGCTATTCACTATTAACTATGGAATTTTCTCTTTTTTCTTTTTCAAAGAAAAGAATGAGACATTTTCTTCGAATTCACAGATAATTTCTGTTACAACATAAAGCCTTTCATTTCTTTACTTCTCTCACAGTGTGAGGCTGTCGGGTTTCTTTGATTCACGACAGCAGCACTTCTTAAATTTTGAAACTCTGAGAAATCAAGCATCTCAAGGACTAAATGTATAGTTAAGATTATTTACACTTTTGTTTGTTTGTTAGCTCATGTTCTAAAATGATTTTGACACCACTGACTTTTGCCTTTAGCTTTAGATTTAAAGCTGGATTAACCAATAATGGCACATCTTTTGTGGTTTTGTGATTATGCAGAAACAGTTATTTTTCCATCCCCCAATTGAAAACAATGTTATTTATTTATTTTTTATTGTAGTGTAATTTTGGAACAGACTGTTGACTTGTCAGGGGTGTACCACACCTTTTGACAGATGAGACAGCATCAAAGGATCCTGACATGCTGAACTGGGTAAGCGGATAGATGGATAGATGGATGGCTGGATGTCTTTTTTTTAATCATGTCAAATAAAAAAAGGTTCACAGATCTTAATAGGGACAGTGTCCGGGATCAGTGGACTGCTGCTGTAGAAATGTGTGTTTTATGTACATTTTTTGTTTTGCAAACTGCAGTCATTAACAATAAAATCCCTTCTCCGTGTGTTAACTGAAGTCACATGTTCAGTGGTTAATTTGATGGTTCAGATGTGCTGATCTTCACTGTGTGTGTTTGATAACAATACACCTATCTTTGGTCTTTGTATACAATCCTATTGTTGATCTAATGTCAAATATTACCTGTTAATTTCCACAAAATTAGAAGAGCATCAACTGATTCTGCACTTCTCTTTTGTACTGCGCTATCATCAGCACCTCTCTTTGTACTTTTCCTTTGCCACATTGTCATACTGATGCCTCTGCAGACTCAAACCATCTGAAGCACTTCCAGTTAAAGCTGCCAGCTGACATGAGGCAAGTTTAACCCAAGAGGAGCGATGCACCTGTACAACATTAAGCTGGGATTGTGTTGCTCGAGCTCACTAAATCTCTGCCCACTCAACAGGTATTAAACCTCAAGCAGTGAAGCTCTACACAGGGGGGCTGCACAGATCTCCTCCTCCCCACTGATGAGCTTGTGCTTCCCCGTTCTGCCTGGCCATGTCGTCTGGAGTCATGCAAAGAAAACTGGTGGTGCAGTTAGTCAGTCTGGAGATCACTGCCAGGGCAGCGAGAATCAGTGGTAAAAAGATTGGTTGTCTTTGAGCATCTCAGTTTATCCATAAATACACCCATTCTCCTCGCTAATAAGCATTACTTTGTGAGCGTGAACCAGACATGGCACGATTATGAATTACCAAACTATCCACTAGAGAATCATATATCCTGTAAACAGAATCTACTTTTTGAGATTTCCTTACATGGATGATTGAGCATGCATCAAGACATCCTGGATTTTTTTGATCATGAAATGATCAGTTTGCAGGGTTTTGCATGCAAACATCATGTTGTAAATCAAAAAACCTTCTGGATCTGCCTGGCCAGTCACACATCACCAAATCCTTCTCTCATCTTGTTTATCTGGAAGTAGATCGCTGATTGACTCTGGTGGCCAAATTACAGGCACACGTGTTTATTTCTAAACCCACAAACTGTGATTGGTTATTTTGTCGAGTTTTTATCCCAGAGGCAGTTTTAGTAACACTGCACCGCTGCGCTCCTGCACTCTGAAATATTTGCACCTCATCTTTGTTCCAAAGCAATTTAGATAACCTAATATCTTATCATAACCACACTCTTAAAGAAAACTATTTACAATGATAGAAAACATCAGCCTATGCACAGTAACAACACATATTTCCTCTTCATATTCTCAGTGTCATTGCTGCTCTCCCTCCTCCCCTTTTTTGCTTTGCACCTTTCATCAGAGGAGAAACACTGTTTAGCTATCAGACTGCTGGTTAGCAGATAGTGATTGATGGTGTGTGGTGGGTATGATGAAAGCAGGTCAAAGCCACAAGGGTTACATACCTCTCCTCCCTCTCTGGCTCTTTATCTCTAATCACCTTTCTTCAAATGTGCACACACACACACACATTTTACACCTATATGCTACTCTTTAGGCGCCATTCTCATAGCGAGAAACCGTGCTGACAAAGTCATCTGTTGACAGTAAATACAGTTTGTAGACAGTGCAACAGCACCCGCAATTATTTGTCAGTGATATGGAAACATTTTCTAGACTAGAAAGGAGAAGCCACGACTCGTCAGATGACTACTTAAGAGATTAAAAAACAAAGCAACAGACCTTGAAGAGAGAAAACAGAAATTAATTTAATAGCGTGTTCAGAATTGCCAGAGAAAGGTATACAAACCAGAAACCAGAAATGTGTATGAGCATGTCAGTTCCCACGTGTTTCAAGACACCAGTATGAAATGGGAACAGAGCAAAATGCCCATTCCCATGTGCTTCACATTTTTTATTAACTGTCGCTGCCCTCTCTGCTGCTCATTATAACCCATATACTGGAGTGAAAAGGTTTGGAGAGACAGCCAGCAATACTGCCTCCTATAAAGCTTTCCTGAGGGGCATTTCCCCTTACCATGGAGAAGACTTTGTAATCTGAGCCCAGCAGGTATGTTGATGGAACTGATGTGCGTGTGTGCATGTGTGTGCGCGTGAGCTGCATAGCAATGCTGGGAAAAGGAATAAGAGATCAAGACAAAGACAGAGAGAAAACAAAGCTGGAATCATGCACATATTTTGTTTTACAATTGCTGCTGCACTAAAGTGGTCAGTTTATACTTACATGCTGACATAGTGGTGTGCTGAGAATGCCTGTGTGCATTACAAAATACAGAAACTTTAAAAGACAGATATGAAGACCCAGGCAGTATAAAACCTCGCTACAGTGTAGTCGTGAGCAGGCAACATTTTACAGATTTAACACAGTGTCTGGTGTAGAACAGGTAATACCTGATACCTTGTACTTTTTAGTTTTTAACCTGTCAAAGGGAAATTGATTTTTAACTTCAAAAAGTGGGTTAGTTTTTAACTTTAAAATGGTACTGATCTAATTTTCAACTTCATAATTCACAGTTCATTATTGTCCTTATTAATCTTATCTTCATCTGTTGTCTGAAAAAAGCTGTTTCGTCCTTTAAGGTAGCTTCCTTCTGAATGGCTGCCCCTCATAAAGAGAAGATTTGAACAGCAGGTGGGTGGAGCTTGTGGTTACACCTAGAGCTGTCTGCTGGAGATGACTAAACTGAAGAGATCCCCTCTCACATCAGACAGGCTGCTTATTTCTAAACTCATTATGTGAAACTTTGACCGTGTTTAATACGATCAGTTCCCTTTAACTTTTCAACTACAACAAATGGTTTAGATGAGCAATCGTCATAACAAGAGATGAGGCATTTAATATTGAATGAACATATCTTTTGTCTTTTTTTTTTTACCTGTCTAATCATTGTTAATAAATGGTAGTTGAAAAAAGTAAATGTTATAGCCAAGTCTTTGCTAATTGCAGCATACACAACAAGCATGTATTTATTAAACACAGCACACACACACACACACACACACACACACACACACACACACACACACACACACACACACACACACACACACACACACACACACATAAAAACAACACTGTGATATCATAATCATCAGCTGATCTTTTACAAAACAAATGCCAGAAGTAGCAGCATAAATACAAACTGTGAAGCACTGGTCTATAGCTGAAGTAATTGGCTGATGAGTGATGATGGAGCTAATAGAGTCACAGAGGGGTGCTGACACAGCTTAGTGCTCGCTGCCTGGCTGGTGTCTTGCATTAGTCTTTGGTATTGTAGAAAGACATCCATCTATTAGAACCAGCCACCTGGTTACTGTCAAACTCAAAGAGAGCGACGGTGCTGTTATGGACAGCAGTGGGGAGTCCTTCAAGGCTCTGTTCTTGGACCTCTGCCTTTTTGTCCGGTTCTTATTTTCTGTTGAAAGTGGAAAAAGTGGACATTTTTGGATGTCTTCCCTTCCTGTGCTCCATTTAGACTCCTCATTAATCATTTCTACCAATCACACAGAGGGCTCTGAGAGAGCCAGCAAACAAATCCTCAGAAATGTATCTACAGCTTGCGCAGCACCACAGTTTGCTGTTGTTATGGCAGCAGGAAGGCTAAGAGCAGAAAAAGCAGAGAGGAAAAGGGATACAAAGAGGAAAAAAGGCCTCCAGAAATTAAATGATATTAATGTGTCAAGGTAATTGATGAATAGAGTTATAATGTGTCCTAAAGAGTCAGTTGAAGGGTCTGCATTCTCAAACTAACCAAGCACTGTTAGCATTTTTGCTCAAACGTTCAGGGTTCAAGCTTCCCCGAGGTCATTCTGTGCTCTGGTTTCCTCCCATAATGCAAAGGCAGGCATGTAAAATGTAACAGTAAACTGGTGACCTGGTGACCTGTCCAGGGTCAAGGGTCCATCCACCAGGATCTAACCTCCAGCACCCAAAACCATTCATCTGGATTAACAGATGAATGACTCAAGGATATTTTATCCTTGAGTCACCAGAGAGAGAAAGAGAGACTCATGAATGTGCCTGACTGTGAAACCCTTTTATTTAGGTTAGAGCACACATCAGCAGAGGCAGCTTACTAAAACTATATTTCTGATCTGGATGTGTCAATCGTATCATTAACAGGCAGGTAATCCATCTGATGTGGAGATTGTTGGATCAGTGCAGCACCTGCTCCAGGCTGCTTCCCATGAATGAAATTGCTCTGTAGATCTATAGGAAGAGGCAGTCCTTCAGACTGAAGCAAGGACAGGAAGCTCCTCAGCCAGGAGAATAGCTGCCTAGCACTGCATGAAAGCCTGAGGTACTTTATGGCTGTCTGAGCTGGTGCTGTCTGCTCTTCCATCATACTATTTTTTGTTGTTTTGGGGTTGTTGTTGTTGTTGTTTTTTTTAAGAAACTGGGATTTGGAAGTAGATGAAGATGGGGGTTGTTGCTTGCAGTAAGTCAGACAGGGTAATTTAAGCCAGATTTAGGTGAGCTGTCTCCAAGGTCATGATGAATAGAGGTGCCAGGGGATGTACAGGTCAGCAGTACAGCCTGAGAAAGGAAGTCTTTATGACAAATTCACCATGGATTGTTGTGTCTAAAAGCTTTCCCAGCCCCGAGTTTATTGCTTTTACCGTTTTGTGCAGTATAATGAAGACTGCACACCGCTATGACTAGCTGTTTGAGATATAAAGTAACCACGTGGGACGGTGGTTAAGCGTTTGTTTTACCACTTTAAACAGCTAAAATAAACACCAGCATTCATTAGAGCACAGCCACCACTTCCAGCTATGTCACTCAAGAGATCCGCAGTCAAATCTCTCAGGTTACTTTGCTACTGTTGAGTGTCATGTTTTACAACCACCGGGTCTTATTATGGATGCTGTGGCTTCCATTTAATGGGCCTCACTGTAGAATGCGCCATAAGGCCTTATGCGCTTTCACGTACAGCCATAGTGACACGTTGTGTAATGGAGACAGTTACATCAGGGGCAACGCTCTTTGGCAGCATGAACATGCAACTGTGAGAGTATGTTGTTACTGGAAAAAGCGGAGAGCTGTGCGGGGTCAGGGCTGCTGCGTAGCACCTCATCAGTCAGCCCAACAGCCCAGAGGAGGGATTGTTTAAATTTGGCTCTGTGCCTCGTCTTGAGTTACGTCCAGATGGCTGACGAGACGCTGAGAGACGAGTTCTTGCTTGGTTGAGCTTTTTGGCTGGTTGCAGCTTCAATTTTAAAATGGCCAAAGTCATTTCACATGACATCCTATATGTTTCCCTTTAAGAACAAGTGAAAGAAAAAACACAGCTGCTGCTGATACTCATAAATTCACCATATTGTGTGAGTTCACTGCACAAGGTCAGGGAAATGTGTTCTGGCTTATTTCATCGAAACTCTGCTGTATCATGCTCCAGATGGCCTTCTGGACCACATGAGAAGTGGTTTCATCTGCAAAGTAATCAGGACCATACATACCAAGTGATTAAAAGCACACTGACATGTCACTGGTCATGTGTTGTATCACTAAACATCCCCTGAATGTTTCCATATGCTTTTTGTTTGAAGTCCCACTGGTTTTTCTGTTTGCTGCTCACAAATGATGTGCTCATCTAGTTTAACAAAGAAAGCTGTTTTTGTTTGGAGAAATGTAATTGTGAGAGTGTTTTATGCTTTGTTTGCCCCTCCCTTGTAAGAGGATGTGTTGCCTTTGGATTATGTACCGTAAGTTCCTTTTACCTTGTGTTGTTCGGGGATTATGTGACCATTTTGCAACCCACAAACATTTGACCCCAAAAACCAGGGGGAGAGCTAGAGTTCCACAAAAAGCCGTGTTCAGTATAACCACTCCGGCCACCCTTACACAGCGGCAACATGCTTGTCATCCATTTCCCATTGGAGTTTGGAGACTCCTCAGTCTAAGGAAGCATCTTAGCTGACTAACTTTTGTGAAACAGTGACACATGCATTTTCCTTGAAGATAAATCTTCAGCAGACACAGATTTTTTTAGTCACCTGGTCATCACCTGCAGTTTTCCAGCAATTTGCACCTTTGCATCTGCTTTTTTATTTATACACACCTTGCAAATCCTGTCTGTTTATACATTTCCACAATCAACTGTGAACACTGTGACTTTTAAATCCAACATGGGAAACTGCAGCTGCACTTACTGAAAATTACAATTGCAACATTTGACCACAATTGTCCAGTAACTCCTGCCAATATTTCCATTTTGCCAGCCCTCAATTTAACATCCAGTATCACTAAACAGTTTTTTTTCTCCCTTTTATTCTTTTGTTGTCTCTTTTTGCAGAGTGTGAGAAGTTCATCATTAATTGTAAAGCATTTCAGCAGTATTTTTTGTGAGACTGCACTCAAAAACACAAGTATTTAAAATACAGCATCTGAGACTGATTTTTAACATAATTCATTTCTAACTAATAATAATAATAATAAACTTTATTTATAAAGCACACTTAAAAACCAAGGGTATGCCAAGGTGCTTAACAAGTAACATAGACAATAGGAGGAGGATAATAGAAATTGGACCAAAGCAAGTACTAAGTATGCAAGCAGGTAGCTGTCACTGATACATAGGAAAGCAACAGGTACAGAGCAAACAAGAAATTTAATGAGCATAAAAGTGCATGATATAAAATCATAAAAGAAAGATTAACTAGAGGGAAAGGCAAGATTGAATAAGTGGGTTTTTAGTCGTGATTTAAACAGTGCAATGGAATCAGATGCGCGGAGGTCGAGAGGAAGGGTATTTCACAGTACCGGGGCAGCCAGAGCAAACGCACGGTCACCCCGGGACTTCAGCTGAGATCTGGGTTGGGTCAGAAGTAGTTGAGTGGCAGATCTGAGTGTTCTAGCAGGAGTATGTGATTTGAACTAAGGTATGTCATAATGAGTGCTGAAGTTAATTACTCACTATTACTAATGTACTGCATTACCTAATTACTCCCTGGAGAAAGTAATTTTTTCCAGTACATATAATAGTTTTTGGGTAACTGGTAACATGGCCTTTGTCACATAATTGCCAGTTAACAATACAAACCGGAGGTTACAGTTCTAAACACTGAAATAGTGATCAGTAGAGCAAGTTTGCTATAGAAACTTGTAATGGCTGCTTGGATGGGATCAGAATATTCCTTCTGGGGTTTTTTGTTTTGTTTTGCAACGATTAATTTAATTTCTACTTGTACTCTAATGAATTTAGTCAGGTTTAAATGATGTTATCTGGAACAAAAGCAGAGTAAAACAAAGGGAATTCGGAAAAGAAAAAGTTTGACATTGACTTCATTGTAGATGGGTGACCGCCTCCACACCTGAACAGAAAAATGAGTATAGTCATGGGGTTAAAGTCAAATTTGGCACATGTGGCAACTCAGTTGTAGCATGTGGAAAATAATTAATTAGAAATCATTTCCATTGTGAATTCAGTAGATGTTGTTCACAGGCTGTGCTTGGCTGAAATGTGCTGCTCTTTGTGGATTGATACAAGTAAATTAAAAAAGATACAAGTAGATGATACACAAGCTATCATGGTTTCCCACACTGACACAGTATGAAGGTAGAATTCAATCAGTGAATTAGCATCATTACATTATCGCCTTAAATATAGACTGCTGCTCTTGACTCGACCTAACACTGACCATGAACACCACCGCTGCTCCACACCCGTCCAACGTTGTGCAAACTAAACAGTGCAACCTACACTAAACTGTCTAGTATGTTCTTGCAACCTTTTGCATAGCAAAGCTAGTATACTTAAATTTATTTTGCAGGATGTTTCACAATATGAAAAATTTAAAGGTAAAGGACATGCAGAATTATAGTCTTATTATAGTATAGTATTATGCACTGCAGCTGTATCTTTAGCTAGCAGACACACTGTGTGACAAACTACAGACAAACATTTTGTGTGTTTGCTGTTATTCGTTGAGCAGTTTGAACTGAGAAATGCAAAGAGCTTGAGAAAGATTGAATTTAAAATTCACTACACCCCCAAAAGTTTCCCCCACACATTTTCCACAGCTGTAAACCACTCTACCATTTTCCACACAATTCAGCTAATTGCACTGCAAGCACACATGAAAAACAGCTATTTCTGATATCCATATTCTCATCCACCCATCATACAGATAACTGAAGAAACTTTGTAACATGTAATTGTAACTGTAATGTCATTACCTGAATTAAGTAAAGTGTTTACAGCAATGTGTTACACCCTTCGCTGTTTATAAGTCACAGTTAGTTTTAATTTTAAATATTGGTATCCATTTATAGATTGAATTAGCAAGGGGATAAATAACTGTGGAATAATAAGTGGGTTGTTCATAGTTGGACTCCAATATTTCCACAGGTTTTGTGATGGAGACCAAGGCTCGCTCAAAAACAATGCGGAAATGGGTCTTTTATTGACTATTTGCCAAATCCTTTTAAAGTCATTTTTAATAGCCAGGGCAGATGTGAGTGAGCAAAAGTTGCATCAGAATTTGTTACACTGCGTTTCACATTCAGCATCTTAACATCCAATGAATGTGGGCCCACCTTTTATAATAAATCAGTAATAATTGGGTGTTTTCAGATTATACGTCCCTCTGTTGATGTAAAAAATTGGGAGCACTTTTGAAAAAATAAGGTCGTGTCTGCTGGTGTCTGTACTGCTTTTAGTGTGATTTACCAGGACATTTACTTGGATGACTTTGCAGTGTTCAGATGACGTAGGAAATTAAAAATTCACTCACGTATATATAGTTTGTTCTTCATATAATTTGTGGTTGTCTTTCAGGGTTTTTTTGTTTTTCCTTTTAGGTTTCTTAACATTTTTTGTGTGTTTAATTTGTATTTTGTCAGTGTTTTATATTAGTTGAATCAGAAAAACTGATATGTTATGTCTTCTGACAGGGATCGGTCAATGTCCGGTGCTTTAACTCCAAAGCGAGTTAAAATAACAATAGCTGAGCTGTTGACCCATGAAAGACAGAAGAGAGCCTCCAGGATGTAGCAGGTGCAGTGAGTCTGGGGAATCAGATGATCACAGTGATGATGATGATGATGATGATGGTGATGATAAAAGTGTAGCAAAAAAAAGGAGGTAGGAGAAAGGAAGGAGTGAGACCTTAAAGAGTAGATGGGATAGCAAAGAGACAGAGAGAGAGACAAAAATCAAAGACATTCCTGACTTTAAGTAGAGTCACAGTGGACCTCTGAGGGAAGATTTTTAAAAGAAAACCTTATGAGAGTAGTAGCCTGGAGACAAGAGAAGCAAGATGAAAGTGGAAGAAACACAGGACCAGAAAGAGCAGTGTGATGGACCTCTGGGCAACTTCATTGAGAACTACATTTGTTTCATGTGGGAATAGTTGTAATTATAAGTGCACATATTTTTTATATTCAGGCTGATTGTGGCTGGAAAACTATAGGACTTTTCTTAAAGCTTTGATTTTTGTGGTGCAAAAAGGAGATAGTGGTGCACAAGATATTACATGCTATAGTGGTTTGCCTGTAGTAACATACTGAAGATGTGTCCTTGCGCTTTGATTAACTGTAGGCTATGGTAATGGAAATTAGCATTACAGTGGCGCATAATGTATGTAGTATGACACTGCGATAGAGCAAGGCAATGTCTGAACATGATGCAACTAAGCAGCTGTAAGAGTGAGGAATGCTGGCTGAATCAAAGGGACAAAAGTTAAAATGTTATTTTAAAGAGCACGCAAGTTTATAGTCTTAACATCTGCATGTTTTTAACAGGTGAAGCCCAGAGCGGAGCTAATAAGACTTCATTTTGTAACACTGTATCATTCAAGCCCAAGCCCATAATCATTAACTCATCTCCTGACTACTATCATATGAAAATAGCGCATATTGCCATACAGCCAGATAGCCCCAGTGCCACCCTCCGTACGTACAATGACAAGATATTTAACTGGTCTCACAGAGTCTCATTCATCATCACGGGATGTCTTTAGTGGAGAGGAACACATTTCCTCTTCCACTTCTGTCTGGAAGATGAACGGCTCCACTGGCTCTCTCACTCATTTTATCTCTCTCTGTCCTCTCAGCATCTCTGTGCTGTTTGGAAGACGCCAGTGATGCCTCTCCGGATTCAAGCTGTTGGGTTTAGGCTTGATGTGCATGTCTTGCTGCAGCAGGATAAATTACTGGTGTCCAGTATATTGTTGGTACATAGATTAAAGAGGTATCACAGTGCTTCTATTTTTATACGTAAACCTTTTGATCCACAACAACAGCCTTTGAAATACGTGAATGTAATGCATGTCAGCCTCCTTCCACCCATATCATCATCGCACTGCATATTTCATGCTAATGAAAAAGCATACACACACTTTCAAAGGCTTTTTAAGAAAAGAAAAAAATATATATATAAAGAGAGAGAGAGAAAGAGAGAAAAGAGAAGCAAGAAAGAGAGAGAAACAGAGCAAATGATTAGAGTCACAGTTTATTGTAAGAAAAGCGAATGCAGCCAATGCTGTCCTATTTTGTAGGTAACTGTTGGCCTGGCGTTGCTGTAGCTGATTCACAAACGATGCTTCTCAAGGTTAAATGCCTAAAATGTGAAAAAGTTTCAAGGCTTTTTAAATGTTTAGATTGTCATCGCAGTTCGTCCCGCGAGGCATCGCCTACCCAAGTTTACCCTGCACTGCAACAACGACCCCAAACATGCAGCAGAGTTGTTAAGAACTATCTTCTGAACATGATTAATGAGTCCTCCCACAGATGGTACGGTCCCCACAGAGCCTTGATCTCAACATAAGTGAGTCAGTCTGGAATTACATGAAGCGACAAACCAGCAACCGTGTGCAAGTGTACAAAGGAGAATTGGTGTTGTTTTAAAGCCAAGGGCTGCTCACACCAAATGTTGATTTAGGGGTTCCTGTTTCTGTTCACTGCACTTATAAGAGTTAGCTGAGAACGCATTTCATGCATACATTCAAACATTTTCTAACATTATTTAGAAGCAGATGGCAGATGGAAGCAGAGCATGTGTATCTGGTAATCTCAACACCAGAGCAAGAGAGTTTAGATAATGGGTGTCAAACATATGGCTCGGAGGTCAGGATTCCATGTGTGCTTAAACTGGTCTGACCCGTGATGTAAAATCAGTTTGAGAACTCTCGTGCTTGAGAATCTTAAGTTTTCTCTCAAATCCATTTATTTTTTTATTTTAGTTCCTTATAAAGCAATTTGATTGTTGTTATAGTTTTTAAAAAGTGCCAAGTAAAGTCATTATTATTACTTTTATTACTTCCACCATTATCTACAAAACACATCATGTGGCGTAATAATCTGAGCAAAGTGGAGGGAATATTCTCAATCAAATAAACAACAGACAAGACGCTCCACCAAACCTCCTCAGAGCCAGATCACTCTCTGTAAAGTAATAATATTGAGTTTTGTATATAGTCATTTGGTTTTCTTTGTACTTGTTAGTAGTATGATGAATGTTTACTTGATTACACAAGCTTTATGTAGGTAATGAATGATGCATAATCATTTGGACAGGAATACCTTGAGCTTATTATATAAGCAGCTCATTCTCTTTCTCTTGACAATACTAGATATATAATAAAAGATATAACACTACATAAGGATCAGCTTGAAAGAAAGACAGATGTGCAATGTAAAAGAGAGGTCAGAGGTCACATGTGCTGGATATGTAGATGTGAACTATAATGTGATATTTAGGATCCCCATTATTAGTATTACTTACTAAATGTTGTCAATACAAAGAATGGACATAGTTTAGATTAGCTCTATATAGCATTTTTATCACTTTTTAAAAATCAAATTAACCTATTGCCCTTGAAAGAGAGGTCAGAGGTCAATTGTGACATGATATTTTAAATCTTTAAATGGTGCTTTCTATATGTTGACAACCAGAGATGGGTAGTAACGCGTTACTTGTAACGCGTTACTTGTAACGCGTTACTGTAATCTGATTACTTTTTTCAAGTAACGAGTAAAGTAAGGGATTACTATTGCAAAAACGGTAATTAGATTACCTTTACTTTCCTGTAGGAACGCTGCGTTACTGCGTTACTAAAACTGTGATTTTTTGCGAGAATGTCTCATGACAGTGATGTAAGCAAGTGCGCCGTTAGTGACAACAGCTGTGTGCAGATCAACAATGGATCACATATCGATTGTGGGAGAGAGTATGAGCGTGCAGCGTTTAAAGCGTGGAAGTACTGACCTTACTTTGAGTTTGATTCCATAAAAAGTGACAAAAACATTAGTGTCCATCGTGCGTGGGAAGAAAACTTCTTTTTACAGCGAAAAAAACCCCTAAACTTCCAAGCAAGCACCGAGTGCGCAACGACGTAATGGGAAATTCACAGAGAAACTCGCGGATTCTTCCACTGACCGCGGCACACCTGCACCAGGGTAAACCTCCGCCTACCGCAGTCCTGCTTTACAGGTGAAAATAGAGCAACAGGACCGCTGAGTCTTTGACTTTATTTATTTTCTGCTGTGTTTTACTTGCATCTATTTGAAAGAGTGAGTGTAAACACAAAAAATATTTTATTTTATGTGCTGGAATGTGCAGAAAATAGGTTTAAATGTTAAACTAATTTATTCAAGTCAGAGAATGTTGCATATAATTAAATTTTTGCTTGATGCATAAAGTTAAAAGATTAAAACTGATAAAACAAGTTAAAAAAAGAGACTTTTCCATTTGATTACATTTTGTATGATGGATTATGTAGAAAAAGTAGAATTGGACTGAAAGATCTATCGCTTCAGGTTGTAAATCGTGTTTTTAAAAAGTAACTAAGTAACTAAGTAATTAATTACTTTTGAAAATAAGTAATCAGTAAAGTAACAGGATTACTTTTTTGGGGAAGTAATCAGTAATTAGTTACTGATTACTTTTTTCAAGTAACTTGACCAACACTGTTGACAACACACACACTCTTGTAGGAATCATAGTTTCCAAGTTATAAGGATTTTTTCCATTTTTGATCAATAAATCATTGAGTTGACCTTGAAGACCTTGTTGAATGTAAGCCAAATTTTAATGGATTGTTAACATGACCTAATTCTGCACTCTCTGAACTATCTATTTGCACACAGAATGAGAAGCATACATACGTGCAAACGCTCCTTGGCGAAGGTAAAAATATAATTGGTGCAAAGATGTCAAGACCCATATCAATAGGGGGCGCTATACTGCTATCCTGCACCAATACCTTTAATTGGCACAAAATCTCCATCAGTAGAGATGATTCCATCTTGAATAAACCGATTTGCAGACATACTTAAAAGAATGATTGAGTTCGACACAGGCGACAGATTTGTGATCGCTAAATGGCTCAGGCGCATGATTGATGGGTGCTGAGATGTCAGAACAGCGGCCATGATTCTGCACTTAATTCTTCTCCGGTCATGACCTTTCTTTTTCCTCTCAATACTCATAATGAATCATCTTGCCGAGGCATGCCGATGAGTGCTGAGTCTACAGTAATGATGGCTGATTGATGAATGGCGGTCACGGCAAAACGCTTGTCTGTGTGGTTTCATATTTTTAGCTGCAAAGTGCTTCGTGATGCTACATCTCTAAGATAGGAGACCATTAATTATGGTGACTGATGGTCATTTAACTCAAAGTTGACCAGAGGAAAAAAATATTTTTAGAGTATTTTTGCTACACTACAGTCTATTTACCTTTATCTGTCTGTGTGTGTGTTTTCACGCACAGTGATCGGTTTGTGTTTGAGTTGCCTGTGCATTTGTTGTGTGATTGTGTCTGTAAAAATTGCCTGCATGTGTATGTGTCTGTAATAGAGCAGACACACACGCCGCTGCCTCCCCTCGCGATCCCACCTGGCAGAGCTGTCAGAGGTATGGCTCTGTGCCTTGGCAGGCGACACACCAGCTCCCTGGCACATCCTCTGGTTGTGGGACTGAGGGAAGGGGTCGCGCCAACTGGGGCTCCTCCGATAACTGTGGTTGTTCATTCTTTGAATCTTAGGATGCCCGCTGGGCGGTTTTCCCACCTGTTCAAAAGGAGCCTAAAGTGCGCCTCCAAGGGCCTCCATATGTCACCCAGATTTCCTCCATTCATTCACCACAATGTGACAGGTAAGTCTTTATTCATACTGCAATTGTGGCATCACAGAAAACACATGGGTACAGTGAGGGATTAAAGAGCAATTTGGTTGGTAGGGGAACACTAAGATTGTATGCAGCGGTGCAGCATGGGGAAAAGACTGACTTAGAAATGAGTACCACACTCCATTAGATTTTCTTTGTGTGCAGACTATGATCAGCTGACCTGTGCCTATCGTTCAATATTCACTGCATTTTGTGAATCAAAATCATGATCTTAAATATATACTGGAGTGGTTCTTATACAGCGCTTTTCTACTCGAGCACTCAAAGCGCTTTACACAACATGCCTCATTCACGCAACCATTTTTTCTTCACCTAAGTGCTTTCTATCTGTCTGCTACACTTGATGTAACCTAACATTGACCATGAATGGCCTGCTCTGCACCAGTCTAATCTAGTGAGTCCCTGCAAACTTATCAAATTTCACATGCCGAGCAGTGCTTGGTTTTGATAATAATCTCTCATCTTCCTCTCCTTCCCTTTTTTTCTTCCATGATATTTTGAGCTGCACAATAAGATGCATTTGAAATGACCTGTCACTTAAAAACATGTTACCTACCTTCTGTGGTGCTAGGTAGAAGTGCTGGTGAAGTGCTGCAACCAATTTCATTTAAATCTACATCTGCACCCTGAATGCATCACAAGGATGAGAAGAAAAAATGGTGCATAGGACGTTTTTGTTATTTCCTTATTACTGAGCAAGTATCTCCATGCTGTCACAGGAAGCAACTTCAGGCTGTGGAAGATAAACAAATGAACTCATTCAATAGTAACACGCATTAACCTGCCTATCAGATTTAATTACTCATTAACCGAGGGTGCCAAAACACAGTTCTGGATCATTCTGCCCGGCTCTAACCTCTAGGTACGATGACATTTTCTACCCAAATTAATTTTTTATGTAATCGTTTAATCATTTTATCTGTAAGCTCTTCAAAAACAATGGGTATTCACTGCTGTGCAGCACATATCAAAAGTATATCAAAACAATCACCTTGACACCAGGACCTCAGGATATTTGCATGTCCCGATGGGACGCAGCAGGCTGTTCCATTGTTTAGAAGCTACTGCACATGGTTGATCTCTTCCGTGCTTTAATCTGGATCTCGGGACAATCAAGAGCATCTGCTCAGCAGATCTCAGTGATTGTGCAGGAATGTGCAGGGCCAAAAGTTCAGAAATAGCTTTGAAACTGCACTTTTGCATTTTGTTACAACTCAAAAATATAAATCAGGTTACGATGCATCTGTTCTCACATTTATGTTTAACAGCAGCAGGATGCATTAACAGCAGGTCATATATGTTATTAATGCATGTGATGTACTGTTTATATGAAAAAAAAAGCACAATAGATGTAATGCTATTAAATCTTTTAACTCCTAATGTTTGTTTACATTTTGTAGAAATGTACATATGTCCTTCATTTACCATCACTTGTGATTTTTCTTGAATAGCCCAGATTTTCTAGATTCCCTTCAAATATTGACTATCTTGCAGTTTTTAAGCAGCTCACCAGTAATTTTGGCACGGATTATTCTACCACTTTTGAGCTCTGTTTGCGTTCTCGTGTTGCCTGGAAAGCTCATGGTCCCAAAAGATGGCTGCTCACAAATGCTCTTAGTTGGTATCAAACTCAGTATGACTCACCTTTGTTAGAGTGCTTGCTACTGTGATTAAATTACATCAGAAGTGTTTTTTTCCCCCATAAAGTGCTCCTGATTATTTTTAGAGAATACACAGGACCCTTATCACACGGAGCATTGATGGAATTTGCATCTTAATGAGGAAAAAATGAATTTTGAAGTAAACTGCAAACCCACATAGAACACATTGTTGTCATTTCCCTAACAAACTCAAAACAGGCCAGTGTGCACAATACCAAAACCGAACCTGGCTCACCTAAATGGAAAAAAGCCATAACTTAGATTAGCAATTACACCTGAGCTGTTCCTGCTGTAATATGTCAAAATATCTGCTTTGAAAAAGATCCATGTGCATAAGAGCCAGACTTGTGATCAGCAGCCAGGTGTAAAGGCAACCTGTTGCCCACTGTAGCCGTATTAGAAAGATTAAAATGATTACAACTAAGCCTCTTGTTTGAGTTGGTGGAAAGGATTCCTCAAACGCGTCCTAGCATTTTGCAAATGACTGATGTATATGTAATCATGTCTGAAACTGTTTTTTTACACTGATTTGTGAATAAGCTGTGAACCCTAAAGTAAGAGCACATCCTTACCAACAGAAGCTGACTGTGAAAATGAATGATTCTTGACCAAAGGATGATCTGCCCTGACTTCAGACACTCATTTGCCACCCCTGCTTAACTTCTTTGCACACTGAGATTCGACCACAATGCTGAGATAACTTAAATAATTATAGGGATAATTACAGAATTACAATTATTCCACTAAGGATTACTTCTTATTACGTACATGCTACAGTAGTGTCAGACACTGAGCTCCAAGAAATTTACAAGTAACAATTTGCCAGTGATAATCTGTTTAGTATTTTATGGCTTTATTAAAATTATGGGCTTTCTTAAAATCACAGTGAGCGAAACATAGTGTTTCTCAGCACAGAGTGATTTTCAAAGAAGACATTATATTTCCTCAGGATTACAAATGTAGTCACGTAGCTATTTGGGTGATTTTGAAACTATGAAATGAGCAAAAACTGTGCTGTCCATCCACATTTTAATGATACAGCACATCAGTGGCTTTCAGTTCAGATTCAGCACCGTCATACATTTTGGAACAGAAGTCCACGACATTTTAAAAGAGCAGACCGGCACGCTGAAATATTCTCTTTGTGCTTCACAGTAATGTCTGAACTGAACAAGGATTTTCTCTCTATTGGCAACTTATGTTTATGACTCTCAATGAGAGTCACTTTAATAATTGAACGTTTCCAGAGTATGAATTAGCAAAACTAATCTTAAAAATACATATGGTCTTGATAGCAGCTCTGCTTTAGCTTGTGGAATGAATTTTTCAGTCAGAAAAAGGATCTTTTGTTTTGATCGCACTAATGCAGAACAGAAGGAATATCAGTGTTCCTAAAAGACCTCAATATGTCGGAGAAACGCATTTTTCCAGCGACTGACTGCAGCATCTGAGCTTTGATAAGCTGAGTTCACTGTCTTGGGGTTATGAATGACTTAATTGGCAGAAACGCCGCAAGTGTCAAATGAAATGTCAGCAGTGAAAGAGAGGTTACTGAACAAACTCCCCAGTGTGGTGACAATGTCAAGAGGGGGTTTCTATAAGGCGCTCAGAGTGCAGAGAACAGTCTGGGTTTATTTCCTGTCATCACAGACACATAATTACTTTTGGAGGAAGAACATGGAGTAGCTCATTGGTGGGAGAATATTAGGTTTTTGATCTTACTTGAGTACAAGCAGCAGTAACATAAAGAAATATGATTTAGTCTTCATGTACTGGCAAAAATTAATTATTATATTATAACTAATGAGAAAAAAATGGAACTTTAAACATCTTCACTTCTATGATAACGGGGCAAAAGCACCTGCTGTATGATTTTTATTGAAAACCCAGGAATTACTACTGGATACACTTTCTGCTGAGATGGATTTGGAAACAAACTGGACCAAATTATTGTCACTATTATCACATTATCCTTAATTCGGGGGGAAAGCGCCTACTCCAACATATCCGGTAAGGAGCAGGATACAACAGGGATGACACACTTAAACAGCAACCATTCACCCTGCCATCTACACTTCAGGAAATTTGAGACTCGTCAGTTAGCCTGTTGAAGGATATGTTGAACCTTCTTTGCTGCTGAACTGTTGAACGAACACAAAACGCCTGGAAGAAGCTCATTAAGACTCAGCGTGCATAATAGTGCTGTTGCACTCTGTGTAATATATTACAAAGGGCAGGGTTGCATGATACAGATGTACCTGCAAACTGGACCGAAGTTCATGTAAGGTTGTAATGTCTTACATTCCTCCCCCATGTTTCCATTTTTACTGCCACTCCCTCTGTTTTCAGAGCTTATTGTTGCTGAATGGCTTTGGTTTGACTGCGCATTATAAAATCACAGTAAAACACACACACACAAAAGACAACCAGCTGTTCTTTTTCTTTAGTTTTCATTTCCTGTGTAAAGTCCAACTTTTTCCCCCATATCTGATAATGCATGCCCTCACTAGATCCTACCCTGGAGTCACTTAGTACACATTATCCATCTGTATTTAGAAGGCTGATATTACTTCATGTAGTATTCCTGTGACATCCAAACATACATAGTGACTTAATATTCTCTTAACACAGCTTCAAGTGTGAATATATTCCTGTCATATTTCACCTTCAAAGCCAGCAACCGCTCCATCTCCTGGGAGCGTTTGTCACACCGCGGTGCACAGGCTCCTCGATTTATGCAGCAGCTGGTGCAGTAAATGTGCTGTAATTGCACAGTCACACATGGATTGGGGTGCGTTCATAGTATCACACCAGATCTATTCATCTGCAGCCCATGTGATAATGATGCTTGCCTTCTCGCCACACCACCACCTCCCTCTCAGCCCTTCTGGGTGTTATTTAAGGCTATTGTTTTTATGCCCGTTCGGTGCCCATACGTGAGTACGCGTCCCGCTGTTCATCACGGGTTGATTGGAGGAAACGCTTTTGTGTTATGATCTGATTGGGCGTCGGCAACGATCGCTGCTGTATTGACCCGTGTTGGGAGGTGTTACAGGAGCAGATTTGGAGGCGCTATCCTGTTAACAAGGAGCCTGCTGAGACAAGCTGCGAGTAACACCGCTCGGAGATGTGTGATTTCATGCAAGGCCTGTCTATGTTAGACACTTGGTGATCTGCCTACCACTTTCTTCTTTATTGGTACTGAAGATAACACAATAGGAAAATAGAGTGTTTAGCTGAGAAAAATGCAATGGGGATGTTCTTTTTGTTTTCACTTTTTTAGCCAGTGGATTGACAAATCGTCTGATTATATTTGGGCTTTTTTTTTGTGTGTGTTTGTGTGAAAATAATAACAGATTTTCACGTTTTACTCGCATCTTAATGCGGTCATTGCAGGAGAAAGCCATGTGTTTTTTATTGATCATCATTCTACGTATGGTTTGACCCTTTTATTGTCATCATCTTCAACCTGTATGTAACCAAAGACATTAGGCTGTACGTAACACAAAGACACGCTTGCCCTGCCATCAAAGAGCCAGAAAAGACATTAAACATATTGTTGAACTGATGAATGCACACAGCAGAGGTTTCATTTGTGTGGTGGCAGGCATAGCAACTTGTTATCATAGTAAAGATGCATTAAAGATTCTGTTAAGGCTTTATGTTTTCGTTCCTTAATGTAATCATAATGTAAAACATGACAGCATTTATTCAGAGCTCTCGTCGGATGAGACACTGATTATGTTGGGGTTTGATTTTGCAAGCATAACTTGAGGGAGAAAAGGCTTTTTAAACTTGAATCTGGGCAAAGTCTGCAAATCTATTTAGGCATTTGTTCCATGCAGAGGCGGTTTTAGAGTCTCTTGAGGCCCCCTGGAAAGAATTCACAGGGGACACCTCCAAGTCGGACTCCAGACCATGTGTGCTTGATTCTGTCGCTGCTTGGCCAGCATGACTGGACGCATTCGCCTGCTCTGCTAGCTTAATTAATTAATTGTAAACATCAAAGTAAGGCTAAACTAGAAGCACTGCGTTACTTGGCATTATATTTAATCGTTCTTATCTGCGCCATTCACCACCAGTGATGAGTTTTTCTCCTCTTTCTTTCAGAATAAAAAAAGTCCACATCATATTTGCAGAGTGGCTTTCAGGTTTGTTCACACACGAATCATGCACACAACTTGCAGCAGGAGTTAAGCTGAAGTGGGCATGGCAGGGCAGGCTTTGGGAGGCCAGATCTCTCCTATTGTCACTGCAAACGTTGCACATTAGAACTGCTATTGTTTTAAGTTTGTCACCACTCCAGAGGCCTCCCAACTGGCCCCAAGCAGTTGCCTACCTATCCTGGTAGCTAGCAACACCTGTGATTCTATGCATGCAATTTGTCCAGGTGACTATAGATATTAAGGTTAAGTCATTTCCTGTATAGTTAGATAAGGGCTTCCAAAAAAACCTGCCCAAAGATCTGCTGGGAAGCATTACCACAATGCCTGTTAAGTGCCAAAACTTCCTTGTGAAGGAATCGTTTGCCCTATAAAGCCCCATACAGGACCCTAATTCCCACGTTGCTTACAAATATGATCCCTGGTTAAAAATTATGGCCTGTAGAGAACAGGTCGGGGTACCATGGTAATACTATTACAAAATCAGACTACACAAAGTCTAAAAGTAATTTACCTCCGTTATGTAAATTGAACCTTTTTCTACTGTTCAGGCTACAGGTAAAGCAACTAGAGTACATGCAAATAACCAAGCCTTAGTTGCATGACTGATGAACAAAAGAACATTATTTCCTTAAGAGAACAAAGCAAGAACTATCCATCAGTGCTGAAAACAACCCCCGCTGCCCCTGTGCTCCGTGGGCTACATGCAGAGTAATTCTCTGGAGGATGTATTTCAGACATAATGAGAAAGAAACATCGGGGTAAACAAATCGACTGTTTTTTTGCAGGCAGGTCTAATTACAGGGCAGGAATAAATAACCATTGGAGAGGAGACAGGCACGCTAGTGTAATGCATTGTAATGGGCCATGGGGAATTAATGCGTCATTTTTCTGCCTGACATGTTGCTGTGGCATGTTCGGTTCACATTGAGGTGCTGTAATCATACAGATGCTTAACTGCAGCGGCATGCTTCTGTGAGATAGGCAGACAGTTTTGCAGTCACTTCTGCCATAATTTAATTTTTTAAATATTGCCAAAAGCATCTATATACCCTAAATGTGCCGTGAATACACTGCCAAGAGTCATTTCAGCCACGTGAAAGTAGATGCAAATTTCTGGATTTCTCAATAAGGATACAAAAGAGGGGACTTCCTAAGTTTAAAATGTAACATTACTCTTAAAGAATACATGACTGAATGACAGGATAATCTTAACTTTGAAGAAAAATATGCCCTTGAACACCCTTAGGTGGGGATCACACAGAGATTCCTCGCCACAGATGTATCTACTTCAAAAATACCATGGCAGAATTAAATGGCTGGTTGCGCCTGGGGCTGTCTGGCCCAAGTGTCACATTGATAAGCTCTAGAACTGTTGAAAATATTTTCACTTTTATGCATTTTGGGGGGAGGGTAAAAAGCAGGGAAGCATGTCATAAGAGACGGGTACATCCCAGGCACGTCACATGATCGCTGTGTTTCCCTGTCCACTGTATTTTAGGAGTTTCTTTTGTTGGTGTAACCCCAAACTTCACACAGCCTCCTCTACTTCTGCTCTTCGCAGCTTCCAAAAGATGCCTTTCTGCATCTAGTTAAGGATTTGTAGTTGTTGCTTACTCTCAATTACTAAACTCGGCACCAGTATAATTACCCTGGCTTAAAATATAGAACACCATTATCATTTTGGACCTTTCTGTGATTATCACAAAAGAGAAGTTACATCCTGAATATAAACCTAAAATGAAAATGACAAAACAATTTATAACTGGACTTTTTATCGGTCTAGCATTCTAACAATGTGAATCCATCAGCTTGTCTGCTGATTTAGAGTCTGAGGGGCAAGGGCACAGACAATACAAAAGATGGATGCAACTACCGTGAATTCAAAGATTGTTTTGTGGGGTCCGGTTATAAAACCTCAGCATTAATATTTTTGTCATGGCCATCTCGATGGTTTGTGATGAAAAATAGGCGGAGTACTTTGTATAATGCTTCTTTCTGAACAACAGTATGACCAGGATTTACAAAATGAACCAAATTTTTATTCAATATGACCCAAAATGAGACATCCAGGTCACTATAGTCTTGAGAGTTTGAAAAAAAAAGGCACCTGGACTTCTTCAGGTTTGTAAGGGCAAACCAAGTGGACAAAACTCCCCAAAACAAGGTAAGCAACACGGTAAGTTGTGCTGTGCAGCAAGGAGTGCTTGGACCTCTACATCTGAGAGCCACTCCACAAGTGCATGATACAACATAGGAGAACCACCTCAACAGGACAAGACTCAACTGTCCAAGAATTTAAAGGACATCATCCTTCCAAGGTTGCCAGTTTTCACATATTGAATTATTTGAGAGAGGAGTAAATGAGGCCATCCGTGTCCTCTGTGACCATCGTTGAACAGAAGGGGGCGGTTTATGGCATCAGCTGTCAGCCACCTACAACGTACTCTTGAGATCCTTTTCCAGGCATTTTAACCACCTCTCACACCTTACCTCAGGTGACCTTAATAGCTCACATGATGGTCGGGTGGGGCAAAGGTCTCACAGGGCTTTCAAACTGACTCCCACTGATGGTAATGACCCGCCCTTTTTTCACACCTGGGTTCATGTGATGACTCAGTTAATGAGTCAACGATCTGCAGAACAACCTCCAGAAGGGACAACTCCCACTGGAACCCTCAACAGCTTGTTTATTAGAAGTGAAGAAGCCTCTTAGATGAGCGGTGAATAATCATCACAAACCAAAAGAAGTTGAAAGCTTTTAAAGCTCTCAGGAGCACTTCAACACTGGCTTCACTTCTCAGACCATGAACTAAAAAGACACTAAATAGCTGTCAGAGAAAATCTGATGTTATTCTGCACTTTAATTGGACTTTTAACCAGAAGGGTTTTTACTAAAACCGGCTCAGAGTGTTCATTAAACCTACAGAAATCAGGATCCAGTACCAAACATAATTCGCCTTGCTTGCGATTCTGCATTATTCATATGCTGATGTCTATTATTAGAAATTTGTGTCACAATAATAATGCATAAACAAAGGACGGGTACAATGACAAACACTTAAAAGCGCATAAAAAACTCACATGACAAATGTGGCATCTAATTGTCATGTACAATTTTAGAAATGAAACACTGAAGAGCTTCTAATACACCAAATTCAGCAACAGCAGGGGATTACTCTCATTCCAACAAACTGCAGCACAGTTGGTGGCCGTTTGATTTCTTTTTTTTCTCTTTTTCATAAACCTATAATGTTGTTGGCAACAACTATGAGGTAAGCCCTAAAAGTGCCTTTACCTTTGTTGACGCTTTACTTGAAGTCGGATTGCGCTTTGATTCTCAGCAGGAACCAGAAACAGCTGAAACCTACAATTATCCCGTTTGCTTAATTCAGGATATTGTGCACTGAGCACATCTCATGGCCTTCCTTAGTGTATAAGGTTGCTCAGATTTCAGGGCGATGGTCCACAATCACGTGATTAGAATTCCATTCTTAGTTCACAGGATGTCGTCAGAAAAACTCAATACCAAGCAACAATTTCAGTTTCCACCTTTGCCTCCCCCACAGATGCAATTCATGCAACCAAAAATGATTCAAGATGCTACAAACTTCAAGGTGTGGTTTGGCAGCGACTGCTGCATCCCATCTCTTCCTCACTCTGGTCAGAGCATCCATGCTCCTCATGACAGATGAGGTGGGAAAAAAATCTCCAAACTGAATATTCCCCTCACTGTAATCGTTTCAGTCTGTTGTGCCAGAACAGATTGCAGTGTTTTGCTTCCCTGTTGGAAAGCTGTGTATTTCTCCTCCCTCCCTCTTTTATTTTACGTCTCCCTCTCCTCTTTTTTTCCCCATTATTGCAATATGGCACTCTCCATTTCATTGTCAGTCTGTGCCGTGCTGCGTTACCGTAGACCTGTTACATTGGTGCCCGGCCCCCTGGTCCCCTCTGGTAAAGGTATGTGATAAAACATTACACTGCACCATAAGTTCCTGCTTAGCATGGCAACTGGGTGATAAGCGCAGCAAATATGCTTGTAAAACTGGCCACCTACTATCAAAATGAAACACTTACAGAAATCTTTGCCCTATTTGTAAGTCTAAATTGAATGCATTTTGCAAAACTGGGAAAGCGTGGTGCACACAAGATTGGGTGTTGCTTCTTGTTTTTGTTATTTGTTTTTATTCTGGAATGCATCCCTGAGCCCTGTTTTAGGACTCGTAGCCCCTGTTGATTGAGCGAGCCCCTTTAAGTGGCTGTGGCAATTCCAACAACAACAGCCGACCTCCTCTGGCAGGAGGGGTGGGTGGGAGTTGGACTGGGGGAAGGCAGCTTGCGGTCGTACATCTTGGGAAGGCTGCATGTGTTGCCCAGACAGCTCCTTAAGTGACTTCACCTCATCTCAGTGGTGCTCATTACTAGCAATAGAAAATCATCTGTTCAAGAAAGCAGTATATAACAAACCAACCCCCATCGGCAGAGAGGACAAGGTGCTGTCAACGCCGGCTAGCTGAATTGATTGGGTTCTGGACAGTGCTGTACATTTTCGAGGGTTGTGAATTCCATTTGTTGTTGTCACAATTACCGGCGCATATGTTGAAATTTCAAGTATCAGCTAGCAAGTTTCTTACCAGACCCCTAAATGCTTACTCATGAAACAGAAAAAATAAATAAATACATTCAAGAGCCTCCACAGTTGGCCTATTTAAGCATATTTCAATGGCTATAACTCAAAGCAGGGTACCATGGCAAAATCCTCACAGCATCGAGTATTCGTTTTGAAGTGTGTGTTTACTCTATTCAGTTTGTTAGCCTGCAGTCTCCAGGCAGGAGGCTCATGCTGGGATGCTAAGGAAGTATCTGCCTTCACAAGATGGGAGTCTAACAGAGAAGAAAGGGAAAATGGGCAGCTGACTCTCGAGACTGCATTATCTTCCACTGTCGAATTCATTTGAAATGCCACCTTTGACAAATTACAACCTTCCTTGCCACTAATATCCCCCTGTAAATGTCTTCCCACTTTCAAGTATTGTGCTTAAAATGTACATGCATGGCTTTTTGAGTGCAGTCCATATTTGTCAAATGGCCCAGGGACAGAATCACTCACGCCTGCCTGTGAAATAGGCACGAACACTGAATTGTGACTGCGAACGGCAGCAGGGCGTGCAGATTTAGGCATCAAAGAACTGTTAGGCTTAATGCCTTTGATTTGAATTTCTACTTGTTTCATTAGAATCCACTGACATTTCATGCACACCTATGAGCTATTGTCACAGACTAACCTTTAAAAAGAAGAGTTATGAGGTATTCCTGAAGAGACAAAGGCCCCAGAGAAAAAGGAAAAGTTACTTTTTTTTTCTTTGTATTCTGCTTTGTAGTTGTTATGTTAAAAAGAAATGAACAAAACGTACTAATGAATGAATTTTCTTTTTAGAAAAAGGGGGGAAAGAAGCTTTTCAAATCATCCTCTTCATATTCTGGAGGAAAACTCGATTCAGTGTCGGCACAACTCGACATAAAAAGTTTATTCGTGGCGTTTGATATGCCACTAGAAAAGCGTCTTTCCAGGTATGTTGGATGCTTCATCAACATTTTATCAGTTGTAGCTATGCAGCATGACAGCCTTATCCTTTTTCTGAACAATCCTGTACCTCTTATACTCCCAGAAGAGAGATGGGTGGTAGCAGTACTTCCAGCTCATGATTTGGCTGCTCTCCTCTCCTCTTTGTCTCTGTTCAGCCTCTGTCGACGGCATTTCTTATGCTGTTCCCTTGAAAATAAATTGAAGCCTTCACAGACCCATCTCCGCCTATGCGTGCACAAACTTAGAAGGTGAGTTCTAAGTTTGTGCTCGCACAGGCTCTTGTCCAAGTTGACTGATCCCCTTTACGGGTGCAATGATTTGGCATTTCTTTCCACAGGTGTAGAATGTAGTCTCTCTGGAGCTCATGTTGCTTTTTAAACACACATATATCACAGTGATAATTACCAGAGCTGTTTTAAGATCTCCCCACCTTCGCTGCACTGCGACTGAATTACTTAAGTGTTTACATACTTTCCTCTATTTTTCTCTCATACAGTGAGCACATGTCAAAAACGGCGCATTTTAACGCATTGCATTTGAATAAAAACTGAGGAAAACTGTTCAGATGATTAATTACAAACATGTCAGAGTGGTCAATAAGCCAAGAGAACAATCTGGATACTGAGTTTATGGTGTGCTATGGTTATGGGTGCAGCTGCACATACACAGATACAAGCCCAAGCTGTTCTCACACATTCGCAGCAGTCATGAACTTTCCTGGACACCATGTCTGATGCACTATAATCAATAAATAAGTTTTAACCTGGCAGCTCCCTACAAAGTTCATATGATGTCTGACTGAGCTGATGAGAATCGGGCAGGTAATGGTCCAGTGAATTTACAGAGAGGGAGAGAACTTCTTGTGTCCCTCTTTCTATCTGCTCTATCACCTGCTGTGTGCTACATGTGAGGAACAGCAGGTTCAGACAATGCGGCCTGGTTGTCCTGACATTTTCTGTGTCAGGAAAACTTTGTGTGTCAGTTCATCTGTGAAAATAGCTTTAGACACACAAAACAATTAGCCTGCAATTTTTTAAAAGACAGCAAAATACAAAGTTGGTTCTATGTTTTGTCCCTCTGTCCTTTACCTTTTCCTCTTTTTCTGACCACCCATCATCTTGACCATCCTGCTGGAGAAGCAAGTTGTCGCCTGGGGTGTGGAGAGAATATGGTATTTAGTTATGTACATCTGGCCCAAAGTATCATCAGATTTTCATTTCAAAAAGCAGATAAAGCAAATAAGACAATTAGATTAGATTTTTGTTGTTTTTGTTTGTTTTTTTGAGAAAAATTATTAAACTTTACATCTGTGGGAGGTATTGTATATTATATATGTTAGTATAGTGGTGTATATGGTGTTGGTGCCTTTGTGCAGTAATGAGTGCAAGTAAACACTGGTGGAAACTGTTCATCAGACCTGCACACTATCTTAGAGAAATTCTGCAGGCCTGACTCTCACCAACAACCATAGGATATTATTGGTGAGAGTCCTCACATGACCTGCTCACTCCATACCCTCCCACAAGATTTCTGTTGGATCAAGGTGTCTTCAAGAAGACAAAAGAACAAGCATTGCACTGTATTGCTAGTCATCTATGAGTGGCTCTTCCTTGTTGAGGAGCAAGATAAATCCTGTTTTTCCTTGCTTTTCCAACTTTTCTACTGGAATTTGCTGAACTAAAGAGCTCTGTCATCCGAGGGGAAATGGAAAGCAACATAAGAGCTGTTGTCTTACAGTATGACTCACTTTTGTGTATTAAGTTGCCTGACACGTGTCTTCACATATTCACCAAAGATTAAAAAAAAAACATTTTCACCCAGGCCCAAACCATGACACTACCACCACCATGTTTCATGAAAGTGATGCGTTCTTTTCTTGGAAAATAATGCTTCTCATTTAAACTCATCCAAAAACACTGTTCAAACAGCCTTTTGACGTGTCCACATGATCTTTAGCAAACTGCAGGTGAGCAGCTGTGTACCTTTTGGAGAACGATGCATTTTGTGTTGTGCAGCACTCTCCTCATGGTCGATTCAAGAACATTAATATTGGCTGATGTGAGAGAAGCCTTTAATTGTTTTGAAGTCCCCCAGGGTTTCTTTGTGAGCTCCTAGAGGATTACATGCCTTGCTCGTGGCGTGATCTGTGTTGTTTGGACGCTCCTGGGGAGTCCAAGAGTGGCGTTGAATTTTCTCCATTTTTACACAGTCTGTCTGTCAGTGGATTGATAGAGCCCATACTGTTTTTATCTAATTTTATTTTTTCCAGTCTGATGAGCATCAACAACTTCATGGATGTCCATTCACATGTGACTGTCATCCCACTGATTAAAACCATCTGACTGTAAATGAATTTGGGTTTTTCTCTCTCGTTCCTGTTATCACTCGTTATGTCCCAGTGCTCAACCTCTGATGGATTACACAAAATTAGGATGTACATTACAATTCAATTTTTAAACAGTGGTCACCACTGTGGGTTTTTTTTATGTTATTATTACCTGAATTAGCTGAACTAATAGAATTTCTGACTGGCATAGATCCTAGATTATCTGGTCACTGTGAGCGCAGCCATGATTGCCTGCCTGCTCTGTATTCGTCCTCTTTATAACTGCTGACGTCAATCAAGCTACCGCTTTCAGCGATATTTCAGCTGCACACTGAGAGGTAATTAGAACAATGATTACCAGTATCCAGCAAAAGAGTGAAGACAGAGAAAGAAAGTGCTGACATGTGTGGGGTGAGCTGTGCCAGGCTCTGAAAATGTGCCCAGGCAAGCACATGTATGATGAGGCTTTCTGAGTGCACACCGGCTGCCTCTTGCGCTGTGCAGTAGCAGGTGGGTATAGTCTACATGAGGCCTTCTGCCATCTGTAGCCCCAGGTTTGGGCCAGGTACACAGCAGATATTTGCATCTGTGGGCAACTAGCTTGCATACATATATATACAAATATAGCCCTGTGCATGTAAATCAAATGTGAACGATTGGGAGAAATATCAATGAAATGCCATCTATTTGGGGGGGGGGGGGGGGGGGGGTAAATTTGAATTTTACACACCCACTTACACAGCAGTGCTCAGACACACATTAAGCGACCACAGCTTCAACCACTAAGTTGACTGCAAGTGTCCTATTTAATTAATAGTCAACTAAACTTGAAGCTTACACTGCAACTGCTCTTTTGCAGTCAGCGGTCAGCGGATGAGGTGACACGTCATTAAGAGTGTAAATAATCCTCAGGATGCCCCAGATGCCACGCTAAAGACTTTTGGATCTGGATCATGTTGAAGACATCTGGCTGGCTCTCCGATGAGATGAGCCTCGTGCCCCTTAATCTGCTTCTAAATAAGATTAGGATCATGCTGGGATCAAATCCTAGCATTGATAATCCACACGAATCATTTGAACAGATAGCTGATTAGGGTATTATTTTAGGAGTGGTAATTTAACCAGGGAGATTTTTTTAAGATTACGGTACCGTAGATAAAATGGCATTAAAAAAACGTCACTCGATCTAGAAAAAAATCATTGATTGAGTGTGTGTGTTCCAATACAAGTTGTATGGATCACTTCTTCACTTAATGACGCCCAAATATGTGTCACTGTGCATATGGCTGCTACTTTAAATGACTTCCAAACATTTAGAAGGGTTTAAAATATTACACTTAACAGCTGCTTCAAGTGCAAGTTAATCCACCATCCCCTCCGTGCAGTAATCTAATGGCCATTTCCCCGAATGCATGGTTGCCATTATTTGATTTATGAAGAGAATATCCCTTTAATGTTGGAGATATGAGATTTGGTATGGCCTTGTTCTTAAATCTAGAAAAATTATGTTCCCAGAATAAGGAGCAACAAGCTGTCTGTGTGTGTGTGTGTGGGGGGGGGCATTTTATAATTGGTCTGTGGATGTGAACTGAATTTAACAGCTGTGTCTGCTGCTGAATATACTGCTTCATTATAAAGAACACAGCACACTGTAAAAAAGCTCTGGAGGGGTTTCTCGCAGTACAAATAAATTTTGGGATACCTAAAATTCCTGCAGAGGAAAAACATGTTTTAAAGGTGCCATGATCTGAATATCACATATGTATGCAGCTTATGCTGAACAGTAAGTGAAATCTGTGCCGTCCTGTAAACTTCCTAACAACAAAAAGATCCCCTGATACAAAAATGCAATTATTCTTATTCTGTATGAAACAGCTGTTTTTTATGTGTTTGCTTTGTTTCAGTGCAGGGACAAACGGGACCCGTAAAGCTACGTTAATATGCAGCCATGATGAGACCTTATGTAAATCTCGTCTTAAATTGATCTCAGCGTGCCGTACTTGCTTTTCAGTTCACATGTATGTTTTGTGGAGGGGCTGCTGCTCATGGAGATGCAGGCACATCAAACCAAAACAGGGCTGTAAAACTCTGGGGCTGCGCTATTTAAGCACAAGGCCACCAGACACTGAGGGTTTGTTAATTATTTACTTTTTGGTCAGTCAAAAATCAATCAGTCGACTCAATTTAAACAGGGTCCACAACATTTGTTTGATAAATTATAATGTTAAGTCTGAGTGATGTAAAGGCAAATTTGCATTGCAATGTTGCTGATAAGATTTCATTGCCTCTCTGAGCTAGTTTGATGATCTTTTTAAGTATACCAACAAACTAAAGCTCTTTGACATCATTATGAACTTAATTCTTATCTGTTACACCCCAAAAACAGGGGCATTGCTAGCATTTTAGTTAGTTTAGTTTAGTTTTCTGTGGAGTGTGTCTAAGAGGACCAAGTGAAAATCAGTGAGTCCACAGTAAGTCATAATATTGGATCAGAAATAAAGGTTGGAAAACACTTGGGACAAATATTTCAGGCTCATGTGCAAACCTGCCTTCATACAGATGGTATTACCTAAAAGGTGGGACTGCACAAGATCTCCTTTCTGCATTAAAAACTGTTTAGAAAAGCAAAACTCATAATCCTAGTTAAGTAACAGTATGAAAAGTTTAGCAACATATATACTCAGTATTCAGTAGTAAAAATGGCTTTTTCGTCATGAGTGCAAAAGTACACTACTGTGCAAAAGTCTTGAGCCAACACTGGTTGTTTTCAAGGAGTCAGACTTTCTTGTAATGTTAAGGCCTTGAACCACTTTGAGGCTTTTGTTGAACATTGGCTGTCTTTTTTTTTTAAATTTACTTTCAGTCCAGTCAATGTACCTGACCATATTTTTTTAATTTCACAAAATTAGGTTTTTATTTGTTTTCTCACTTTCTTACAAAAACATATAATTTGTTCCAATTCCTTTAGCTTAAGTTACAAAAATGAAAAGAATAACACAGTTTGACGGGCATAAATAGTATTTTTGGACCAACAAGGTGATTCACTAAGAGCTAAAAACTTGCTGTAGATTACACTACCATGACATACTGTGAGCCCTCAAAAAAAAGTTGGACAAATGGAGGGCAAAGGAAGAAATGACAACTTAAAAAAAAACTAATTAAGACAAACAGTATCTAAAAGTCATGTCCTTAAAAAATAGAAAAAATCCAGTAAAGACCTGACACAGAACCTGAGAGATGCTTATGGTCCTTCAGCTGACCTGTCAATTTATCAGATATGTTCTCAGTATAAGTGTGGCTATTAATAAGGAAGAAAAACAAGGAGATGATGGAAATATGAACACAAAAAAATCCCATCAGTTTTTGCTCTGGCATGTAGTACCGTCCACAAAGTGTCATCTTCTAATCATCTTAATTTTTCAGTGAGCAAATGATCCCAAACACACTGCCAATACAGCAAAAGCATGCATGGGTAGAAAAACACACAATGTAACACTATCAGTCATGGATTGGCCTCCCCAGACCCCAGATCATTAAAGCAGTTTGGGATCATCTTGACAGAAAACAGAACAAAAGGCAGAAACATCGAAAGAAGAGCTTTGAATGTCCTTCAAGAAGCCTGGAGAAATATTCCTGAAGACTATTTAAAGAAATGACATGAAAGCTGAGTAAGAGATTTGAGACTGTATTGGACAATAAAGGTGGTCATACCAAATATTGACTTTCAAGCTTGCTGGAATTGTAAGAGCTTTGTTTTTGACTTATATACCATATCTCCAGTTATGTTTCTACACATTTCAACTAATAAACTATTTCGAATTTTCCTAGCAAATATTTAAAAAATGAAGGAAGACTAAAGAATTCTGCACAGCACTGTCCATCCATCCATCCACTTTCTTCTACTTATCTGGGGCCAGGTAACAATGGCACCAGCCTAAGAAGAGAAACCCAGACCTCTTTCTCCTCAACCAGTTCGTCCACATCTGGGGGAACACCAAGGCATTTCAAAGGCACAATACTATGCATTATATTATTAGGTTATAATTAACAATTCATTAATGGGTATTGTGTAAATAACACAACATGTAATAATATAGCATAATATATTTCTATAGCTTTAAAAATCAGCAAAATAATAATGAATCTCTTCAGTTTCCTCAGCCTATGTAGAGAGAGGGCTGTATGTTCTTGATTTCATGTGTTCAGATTTGTGTGATGTGGGTGAAAGGAATTGAGCTACACCAGATGTGAAGTCCTTGAAGGCAGCTAAATAGATATAAAACTCCAGTGGGATATTTGGTTTAAATACATCCAATTATTTATTTAGCTTGTACGAGAATGAAAGGGGATGAAACAATGAAAGAGAATGAAAGAATGAAAAACAATGGTATAAAGAAAATGACATTAACCCAAAAGGTGAGCCCTGGGGCGCACCATGCCAGAAAGAAGGTGTCATTAATTGAAAGTGAAAACGTTATATATGACAGTTAAAATGAGATGTTCAGGGAAACGACACCAAACAAAAAGAAGCTCTCGCGCTCTCGTGCCCAGAGGGAGAAATGCTCATGATTAATATGTCATGGATTACTCATACCAGTGGGGGGAGCTGTTCCATGTGTCTGAGTGAAAGACTGTCTGGATGATACAGCAGTGTTGGGATGCCATCGGTTTCCAAAGAGGGCACCCTTCCTTTTTTGTTCCTCCCTAAAGCATAGTCACAAGCTGAAGGAGAATACAGCACTTGTTTTTGATTTCATAATTCTGCTCCATTTACTGCAAACAAGCAGTCACTTTTTATGCAGAGAAGAGCCTTCCTCAAAAAGGAAAGCGGTGTAAATGTCAGACTTTTCACCTTGATATAATACTCTTTTAATTCCCCATCTTTTTTTTAAAGCAAGGACGTGCACTTTCCCCGCTTCCTTGTCCTCTAACGATGCATACAGTCACAGAGTTTATTTTAAGCAACTTGATTTAGGGCTTTAATCCTATCTTCTGATTCCCGGCCACAAAGTGACATCATCTGTCCGTATCAGGTTACAGATGTTGGGCTCTGAGAGTGCTTGGATTTTAGCAGACGTTATTCCAAACAGGAAAAAATGTTACAGAGACAGCTTCAATAGGCATGGATATAACACTGCTACTTGCTCTCTGCAACCTGAAAGTACAGGATTAAGAAAGAGGTAAAAATATCAAAATATCACCTATGATTTGGAAAATGTATGGCTAACAAATCCACAACTGATGTGAATTATAATTAGGGTGTTCTTCTTCTCACTGTCGCCAAAGTGCTTGCTCATGGGAGGTCATATGACTGTTTTGATTTGATTGTAGGGTCTACCTTACAATATTAAGCGGACTGCTGTTGTGATTTGACGCTTTATAAATAATTGAATTGATTGAATAGATTAATCTACCCCCCCCCCCCCCCCCCCCCACACACACACACACACATGAAAACTCTATAAAACTCTCTCTCTCCCTTTAGTCATATATATGTATATGCCTAAAGCTGTTTAATGGGCTAAAATGTCATTTTAACCTGTAAAGTTTAGTGAGTTGAGGATTGTTTAATTATTCTCTTTGCTTGTCACATACTACTACTCAATATACACTCATTACCAGTTTGATTAACTTTAGTGAGTGTATATATCTGCAGCTTCCGGTGGCCATCCTTATTGTATGGAAATTAGCCTAGCCACCTCTGCTAAACAACAACAACAACAAAAAACTGTTATTCTGAAGTCTTCCATATCTGTCCTTGCAGTTTTGTTGAACAGTATATTGAGGATTTGAAAATGAGGCGTAAGTATGGCCAAACTATTTAAAATGCTTTTCGGTTTGCCTTTTTATTTATATTTCATGAAGTTATTGGCTTTTCAAGTTTTTTCCAAGATGGCGCCTGTCTAATGGGAGTCTGTTGCTAATTAGCCACCAGTGCAAACCTCATAGATAAAAATAGGATGTTGTGAGGGGCACAGATTAATGAGCTGCGAGTCTCATGTATTATATCTTTATGTGATAGTGGGTCGTGATATTTAACAGCTTGTGTGTGGTGCTAATTAGTGAGACAGAGTAACACAACTGAATATTGATGTGAAGTATATCACTAAAATCTTAAGGAGATGAAGACTTCATTGATGATGTGAATTTGCTCAATATTTTGGCAGATATTAGAGGAGGGTGGATCGATCCAGATATCGGTAGTACTAGTGCGGACTGATACTTTGCTTCTATTCTGGAAGTTCAGTATGTATCCCACTGAATTTCGTGAAATGCCTACATTTGAAAAATATATACTTCCAACATTAAAAACATCATGATCCTCTGTGTTGACTGTCAGGTCTATTTTATTTATTGCCTATAAAACATTTAAACAACAGAAGTTGTGCTTTTAGGAACAGAAACCTTAACACTCCTGGTCTCCAAAAGTTTTAAAATGCATGAAAAACGGAAAGGTGTGTTAACTAGTCAGTGTGGAAAGTAAAAACACAGTGATTTAATGGTATTTAAAATGTGTTCAGCATTAATTATATTTGCAAATCGATGATGATTTGTGTCATAAATCATGGCACACTGCTCTCCTTCTAACTTTATAAATTAAAAGTATCAGTAAGGGTCAATACTGGCGCTGCGTTTACTTGGTATGGCACACCACTAGCGGAAATGAGGTGCTGTCGCTGCTTTGCACTCCCACTCCATATTTTAGCTTTCGCCTGAGCGCAAAGAAGCGGCCCATGATCCAAACCTCTGTGAGACTCCACGCCCTGTTTTCCGGGGAGCCCGTGGAGATCCAGCCCTACAACACGCTGCTCCTCTTACGTCCCGTCCGCGATCAGTGAGCTGGCCGCGGCAGAGATTTCTCCTTCGGCTTGGATCTTATCTTTTACTCCAACGGAGCTCTTTCTAGTCTTTTGCGCGCTCGGCAAATGTCGGGAGCGGTATAGTGGACGCGTCTGTGCCGAGTCGTGCGCAAATCTTTCTGAGACTGCGCCTCCGTGGCAATGGATTGATTTCAGTGGTTTTTTCCCTTCCCCAACCTCTGCCTCGATCAAGTTGAGAAAACAGTGTGTAACCTGCGGCTCTCTCCTTCCAGCTACATGTTTCATCCGGCCAGTTTTAAAAGTAGCCTACCTGGCTCCGGATGTTCCTGCACATTTTAGGACGTTGAACTTTTTTTTCCTTCTTCTCTTTGTGCATTCACAGGAGGTGGACGGGGATTTTAAGGATTTATATATATTTATTTATTTAAAAAACAAAAACAGCTTCTCCGGGGTTCTTAAAGCCTGCAAAGATTTATTCGTGAAAAGTGATGGCCGAGCGGGGAGCTCTGTCGCTCCTCTCTCTCCTCTGTCTCACCTTTCTCTACACGGAGACCACCGCTGCAAAGCATGTTGACAAAGGTAAATGCCCGCAACCCACTAATAGTTGTGCTGTGTGTCTGCTTCTTCGTGCCTCGGTTGGAGGAACTTGCCTGGGTTGTCTTAGAGGAGTTGGAATGGAAAAACGCACGGAATGTCTCGGGAAGGGGGGAAATCAGACAGGGGGTTAGGTAGCTAATTCTGCGGCGTTCGGGTCAGACACACTTCCATATTTAGATAACTTTAAAAGTCGGCTACTTTCCACTACAGGCACACTGTTTAATCCGAGACCAGCCCCTCTTCCGAGCAGCAAAAGCAACACGCTTTCACACTCCGTCCTTTTGTCTGCGTGGAGGCTGTTGAGGCAGAACTGCTGATAGGTTTCTCCGGTTGTCTTTCAAGCCATTGCCAGACATGCGGTGTAGTTGTGTTCATGAGCGTGTCTCTGAATTATGTGCAATAAACCTGCAAAGGCCAAGCAACAGATTCTGCTTGGTGTGTTGGAGTCTATCCATCAATCTGTGTGAGACAAGGTGTGTGTGTGTGGTCATGGAATTTCCGGGGGGGGGGGGGGCGCACACTTACACTATGCAAAGGGTCATTAGTGTTCACTGTCAGGTAATAAGCTGGCATCATCAGTCCAGCAGACATCTCATTACTGGGCGTCAATACATGTTTTGCTGATGGATAAACAGACCCGATTCATTTGCTTCTGTTAATTGTTTTGAAGTGCGGCCACTGCACTGCAGTGTGTGCATGTCGGTAATATATGTTCTTTCAACTAGTAGTATTGTCTCACACACACAATTTCACCGATACTGGGCGTGATTTCTTGTTCTTAGAATAATGAGAGTGAGTGTGTGTGTAAGGGGGTGGGGGGTTCAGAAAAACCCAGCACACAGTCTGTTATTGGCACTTGGAGCCAGCGGTGCCTGAGATAAATTGGAGAGTCATGAGGAAAAATGTTTTTCCAGCAGTCATTGGAGTGCACAGCTCCAGCCCTTATCGCATACCCCATCGTGACAAAGTCATATCTTTATCATTTAAGCTGGCAGACCTTATCAAACACAGCAGCATGAGGTCTGGACCAAAAGAAAATGTGGCAGTAACTGACTCTTGTGCAACATGGCCCAATTTTCTCCGTTAATTCTCAGGATATGCAAATAAAAATACCTTTGTGTGTCAAAACAGAAGGTCCGTGCACCTTGTTTTTTTCTTTTTTTTGAAAGCACGCTGTGTGGTTTGTCACTTAAAAAGAATGAATGTGCAAAGAAAGAGAGAAGAGACGGGCCTCTGCTAGCTGTTGGGCTCTCTTGCGTGTGGAGCCTGATGAAAGACCCTTTCCTGCATGAAAAGAGCTCTGCAGTAGTGGAAGGGGAGATAGAGAGGGGAAAAAAGCCCCTCCTTGGCTTTGCTGGAGATCAGTACAAAAGAGAAATGGGGGTAGGGTGAAACAGGCCGACTGTCTGGAAAGTAATAAAACCAGGAGATTAAGGGGTCCAGGGAGTTCCTTTGGGAGCTTTGATTGATTCCAGAGAATTGGACTGGGACCCACACGCAGGGAGAGTTTCAAATTACTAATTGTGGGGTCCCCTTCTCCGAAAATATCTGTTTATCCAAAACACATTTCTTTGAGGTCCTGAATGTGGCCACAACTTTTATCTTTATCAAGGATGGCGGAGTTGTGGTCTTAACTTAAAAAAAAAAAGAGTTTTGAGTCTGTCTCGTTGGGTTTCGGGACTCGCTGTGTAACGTTGGAAAAACCTGTAAAGGTTCAGACAAACTGCTGCTATTGTTAGCCCTTTCTCCTCTGAAGCTCTTATGATGGAACTTTGAAAATGTCTCAAGAAGTTTTAAGGGATTTTTTTGGTAAACAAGTCCCAGTTAGAGGAGATCCATTTAGGCTCTTCTTTATCTCGGGGTTATCTCTGTAATCCTGCTGGGAGGGAGCTGAGTGCTGATTGTCTCCCACAGGACAATGCAAATAACTTGCTGAAATGTGTAAACATTTGGCAACCCTCTGCGCTCGCATTGCTCTCTCCAGGGTTTTATCCTCACATACCATCTTACATGCAACGCTGCTCAAGCCTTCTAAACAACCTTTCTTTTCTTTTGCGCGTTTAAGTTCTTCTCTCTGGACTCTGCTGCTAAGAACATAATTTACCACCTTTGTTTTGTTGTTTGGGAACGCCCTGGTGGTCCTAAATGACATTTTAGGGAGTGGGGGGGAGAGAAGGAAGGCTTAAAGGTGGATCATCATCCATGAATTTTCAAGAATAATTCAAGCATGACCCTCCGTCTGCTCTTTAATCTGTTCACAAAATGTGCAAAAATGTCCTCTTTTATCCATTTACACAAACTTCACCTCAAAAATGGACTGAGTCTTTTCCACAGGTCCACATGCTATTGTGATGATTTGAGAGGGGCCATGATGCAGAGTCATCTGCTGTCTCTGCTGCATAGTGTGCTGTTTACTGATCATTTATTTATGGGCTCCAATAGCTCATACTAAGTCCTAATGACCTCCATCCGCAGAGATACGGATAATTGCACATTTGGCCAAGTATTTGATTCATCTGCTTCACTAATGAAACCACCCCATTAGGCTATGCTACTGATCTGCAATTGCCACTGATGTGAGGGCTCAGTTTGTTGCTGCTCTTATGGCATAGTTGAAAACATCAGGCAGGTTGTGTCTTATTCCTTTTGTTCAAGGTTTGCAGGGGCAATAAAACAAAAAGCTGTTAATGAAATGATTTTTGCTAAGAACGGCGACAGCAGTTTATCACATGTAATTGGCAGCGTGAACGGGTGGATCAATATTCTCTGAATGCATGGCTTAACAGCTGCTGTTGCTTCTTTTAGGTAGTTGGGCTAAGTGTAATCACCCCCTTTCAGCTGTCCGGAGGCCGATTTATGATCCAGTGTTGGTATTTGTTTGCGTTTCTTTGCTCCTTTGCAGAGAGAAGCATTACGTGAAAAGTTTTGGAAGGGTTAGGGAGGCAGAATTTCACGCAGCCCTCTGAGCTAACAGTGCCCGCTCATAAGCGATGGGTGTGTTTAAATCAAATGCCGATTGGTTGAATGGGTTGAAGCTGGAGAGGACAATCTAAATTTTAAACACCCAACCCGGCTACCACAGAAGTCCTCATTTCTCTCTCTAGAGAGAAACTACAAGGATCAGTCAAAGCTGAAATACCAACAAAAGTAGTCGTCGTTTCTAGCAAACCGTATAAATGATGGGTGTAGTCACTGTAATGTCACCATAGCTAGTGAAGTACCATCATAACACATCTATAACAGGATTTTCTCCGTTGAAAATGTGGTGTTTCGTGAAACAAAAGAGCCCTCATTGACTAACGCCTTATAAATCACAAATATTACTTAAATATTACAAATATTATAAAATTATTATTTACAAGACAAACTTGATGCCCTTTTCATGAACCTGTGTACTGAGGTCACAAAGCAAGTGGATGTTTTCCAAATAAACTTCTGTACGAACACAAGCTGTCGCCCCCTGCTGGCCTTCGAAATTAATGCAGGTCAAATATACACACTTTACTTTTCAGGTCACGAACCTGCGACAATCTTTTATACTGTCTATACTCTATAGTTGTTCCACGGGCAGGCATACACATGCTCAAGCCTTCTGTGGCTAACCAATAGTTATTGTCTTTTATATCATCACATACGGTTCCCAAGTTTGTTAATTAGCTCATAAATTGCTCATATTTAAACACTGCCTACAGCGTAGACCGAAGTTACAAGATTGAGAATCAGAAGAATGTAGAATAAGTAGAGCATCCTTATCACATTTGATCCAGTTTCTTGCCATATAAAACTCGGTGTCAGTTGTGAGTTTGAAAGATTTCTCCATCAGACTAAGACTCTATTAAATTTGAAAATTTCCCCCTCCTTGTTAATTGTTCATAAGAGCTGTTGCTCTGGCATTGTTGGTCTCCGTTTGGGGCATAGACTAGACTGACTTGCTGGTTGCTGTGTTGCTGAAGCAGAGCTGCTTTGAGCGAAGCGAATCCAAACTTGCATCATGGTCTAAAACCCCGAGCAGGTCATAGGCAAGCATATAGCTGTAGCTGCCCCCCTGCTAAGATGAAATGCTGCTTGTGTTGATGTGTTGCAGAGAAACACTAGTTTCTCCTACTCCTAGACATTCAGTGGCCTGTATCAGGGTTCTGAGTTTTCCTCTATACTACGTTATATGTAGTGTATGTAGTTTCTTGTTTTTTGAGTTTAGTAGGCAGATAAAAATGAGGTTTTACCTTGAGGAGTGCAGAAATAAACATTAGCATTTTGGGGGGGAAGTGATGTGTAGCAATGTTGAAGGTATTAAAAGCCAATTTTTCTATCAATATGAGGCATAGCAGCTGTCGTTCAAGTTAACTTTATTCGTCATGCTGTTTGAATGTTAAAGAGACCCATGTTCATAGAAGCTGGTTGGATGATGATGTTAATGCTGTCACTGTACTCTAGAGTCGTTTCATATATAAAGGGCTTAAAATGAAGATTTTCCTTTTCTTTATAAAGTCTCTGGAGTCTTCAACCATCATGTTTCTCAGTTCTTTGAAAGCCAGTCTATTGTGTATTACGATTGGTCAGTTCACAGAAAGGCGCTCACATCAAGTGCGTCCTTCTTAGAGCTGAACTTCTCGGCTCAAGAGATGCTCCTGCTGTGCCTAAAAATATGTCAGACGGTGCACCTTTCCACTTCGACTACCGTCTGCCGTCTTTGTGTCTGCTCACCCTTTCATGTCAAAACAAAGAAAGCTGGGGGAAAAAAATGCTTGGACTTTAAAGAGGCTGACGAGTGTCTAGAGACCATAAAGCTGTCCATACTGCCCTGTGTGAAGACTCTTTTGAGACTTGGTAACCTGAGGGACATTACATCAACAGCATTTATATCCTTTACTGGAGACTTCCTGGAAACATATTTGCCTCACTCATTTTCACGCTTCCTTTTACGTCTATTTTAAAAATAGAACAGAATGCAAAATTTCTACTTCACTGTGCTGCAGCCAGGCTCTCCAGGCTTCCCCGTTCCTCTGTGATTGAGTGATGCTCCGGCTTAATGACCTTTGGGAGAGTGGAGGGTTTTTGTTTTTTTTTCATTTTCCTCAGGCTGCCTCAAATAGCAGCAGTATGAGCGAAGCATACGAAGAGGAGACTGAAATTATGGCTATGTGTCAATAAGAGCCCGGTTTCCCATCTTGGTCAGTGTGCTTCAGTGCACTTAAGGCAACTGTGTGTGCTGTGGGGTTTGTGCAAGCGAGTATCACTGGCTCAAGACCAAAAGCTGGAAAGAGCTGCGTTGTTGCGATGGGCCACGATCTTGACGATGTTTTCAGCTCAGCAGGACGTCTGTTTTTGGAGAGTTGCAGATTGTGTTTAGCCTACCTTGAAAATAATCTAATAAATAAGAATCAAAGAAAAATCATCATAGCGATCTTAAAGGCGTCTTTTCAGAAGATCCTGCAGAAATTAACCTTTTGATAGAATTTACCACCCCCTTTTTTTTTCTTTACCCTGTGATCATTTATTTTTCTTGTTTGACTGCAGATATTTAGAATATTATTGTTGTGTGTAAAGAGTTTATGTTCATTCAAAAAATAAACTGCATACAAATAAGAATCATTTTGGCCCTTTTTATATATTGAAGTGTTTATCCGAGCAGCACTTAGGCCTGTAAGTGAAAGTTGTCTCACTAACGTGCTGTAGTCTTGCGTTTGGATGTTTTGTAATATTTATGACCTGCTCGACTGCAGTTCCAGCCGGTTGTGTTCTTCGGGACAGAGTGGCATTGTCCAGTCGTTCACTGCATGCAGTAAAATCACAGGAGCCAAGCTCTTGCGATGCAGTGCACGTCTTTTATAACTGCAGCGTGACAGCAGCAAATGGAAGGACGTGTGTACTGATGTTAGATTTAAGTAGTGAACGGCAAGCAAAGGAGTAGTTTCCCCTGGTTTGGTGTTCAGGCAAAACCTTGAAGGATTCCGGGGGAATCTTTTTACAAGCACAGCAGGCCAGCGAGAAGTTTTCTTTTTTAACCTAAAAATTTTTCCTCCAACTTTTGCTATTTTGGTTCCCCTGAGCTCCTGTCGTGGTGTCTCCTGTCGGTAGTGGCAGCTGCATAGGATTATGACACATGCAAGCTGTGCTTGTCAGATGAGCCTCAGCTAATGAGTGCAAGGCTCTTATACACAAAACTGTTTTTACAGCCCCGGGGAGCATATTACAGGCATTTCCTATTAAAATAAGATCTCTTAAACCTTTTTTTTTTTTCTTTTTTTTTCTTTTTTACAGTGCTTAAATTTCCCTGTCCCTAAAACTTTTGTAAATCCTTTAAGGTTGTATTTATTGTATTTTTATGTAAATACTGGAAAAATGTAATAAAGCTGAAAGAACTGGAATAGCAGTTGTGGTTTAAATCTTTAAAAGCAGATCTGAGTGTTCCTGTCCAGGCTTTTCTAGTCACTGTTAGAAGAGTTTGCGAGAACTATGGCAAGATGTCTCTGTATTCAGAGACTTTCACTTGAAGCAGTCTCACGGTTGCATCTCTTAACAACTACATGTGAAGGACATTTAAAAAAATAGTCTTTTCAGAAGGAAGCACATAGGATGGAAAAATAGCAGATATCTGAAGTATAAGTGGAACGCAAAACAAGCAGACGAGACTCGAACATCCACGTGGGTTGTGCTTATTACTACATAGGGTTAAATGTTAGATGGCATCACCTTCTTGCAGAGGTTGGATTAACCCACTCTCATACTGTCAGTCGTTGTTTCTAAGAATCTTGAATTTGATTTGGTGTCATTTATATTTTTAATCTAACTGTGTGGTGTCGAGTTTCATTCTTGGCAGCAGTCCTGGTTGTAAATTAAGAGAGACTAATACTCTTTCTTGAAAGATGGATTAATAACCTTCATTTGGGTGCACTCTACCTGCTGGAGTCCCAACATCCCGCAGTCCTCAGACATGAATTTATTCTCTGCTGTCCTTTTGGAGGACATCCAGGGTGTGATGAATTAACCTGAAAGTCTTCTCGGTGGTGTAGTTCATGGTGTAGTGCAGTAGTTAAGTAGCTCGTGCTTCAGAGCGACTACAGGCAAACAAGAATCGATGCAGCTCCTCCAATATAATGATTTTTGTTCATCATAAACGTGCAGTATGGCTGATGCAATTTGAATCATTAATCCCAACATGAGATTGCTCTAATGGATTGTGTTTGATTGGGGCTGAACTACAGTGTTGTGTTTAACATAATCAATGTTCCTCTGCTCATATCACTGGTGCCCAGTTCAGCAGATCTTGTATGTTGGAGAGGTTTCATATACCCTTATAAGGTATCAGTCACCCATGTACACAGAGAGGCTCTCAGCCTTCATTCAGTCAAAGGAACATTGACTGAATGAAGGCATTTGTTGAAAGGGTGTGGGGGCAGTCAGTCACAGAGAGAGGATTGTGAGCTGTGCTCAGTGGAGCTTTCTGCCTTCGTCTTGTGCACGGCCGTGGTTCTTGGCAGCTTTAGACTTGGTGGGATGTGTGTGTATGTTTTGGTGGGTATTTGTATATAGGCGTATGCCACCCATCTGGGGTTGAACAGCTGTTTTATCAACAAGCTTCAGAGAGCTTTCCCGGCTTGACAAAAACTAGCAGATATTTGCATCTACTTTCACAGAGAATGAATAAATGGGACTGCTTTCACATAACTTTGCCACTGTGGCGTCACTGATCGGTGAGATTGACACTTAATTCGAGAAACATAATCATGGACGGATGCATTGATTGCCACACTCTTTTTATTTTTTCTTTATTGTGAAAGTTTAGTTTAGAACAAAATTACAGATTTGCTCGTGGCGGTGAATTGTAAAGACATTGGTAGATGTGTGGTTTGGTTTGTGAGAGAACATTGATTTCTAAAAATGAGTTTGGGAAAAGATTTATTTTTAGTCTTTTTTTTTTTTTTTGAAGATTGAAAATGTTGCGCTATTCTGGAAAACCAGATTACTGTCACATTGTGATTGAGTCGATTATTATTATGTTAGCTCTTGTAATCCAGTTCAGTATTGGTGCACAGCTCCCGCTGAAAGTTTTTCTTCTGTCGTTAATGAGCTGTGCCAAATATAGTAAATATGTGCCAGAACAATTCTGTTTGAAGTTGTATTTTCTCCTTCCTGGTGGGTTTTTTGCAAGCAGGGAACTGGTTTGTCTTCTTTCTCTCTAAGAAATCTATTGAAACCACTTAACTTTGAAGCGGACTTGGTGTGTTAGTGTGCTACTGCTTCTGCGAGAACAGAAGACGGTGTCATTTTTCCTTTTTTTTTTTTTCCCCTTTTGTCCTGCACTGTACTTTTCCATGGAACTGTCTTGGCATGTAAAGCACATCAGCTTCCTGGATTGTTGAGTCTCAGTCATTAAGTTTAAACAGTTTAGGCTTTAGAGTAGATCCAGGAGAGGGTTATGTACTTGTCGTGTATGTATCAACCAGTGTCCCTCTTCTTCTTGAAATCCCTCCAGTCAACCTCCCTGGTTTTATTTTGATTTTTACCTGCTGCTATGGTGATCCCTGAAAAAATTCTGGTGGTATGAACCAATGTTTCTGCTGCCAGAGTGAGCTGAAACGATTCTTTGAACAGTTCAGCATTAGATAGAGGCTCCTTTGTGCCACTGGGAGCTCCCCTTTGGCGTGGAGCTCTACCGACTGCAGTGGCTTCTCACCATGTTATTGGAGCCAGTTCCTTCTCAACTCTGAGCTCATCTGAAGCTAACAGAGGTCAAGAGTGACAGCTGAAATGGTGAAATTGCTGCTTTAAGCCTTTTTAATACGCTGCCATGATGTAATGGAATTGGCTGTCTCTTTTCTGCTTTTTTGGCCTTTCACAGTTGAATAAATGTGTCTCTCTGCGGCACTTATTTGAAACATGATGGCATTTCTACTGTATGTTAGAAACGCAGAGCTCTAAGTAACACAGAGCTTGAGCTTTCCAATCAAAATGCTAATTACATCCTGAAATTTGATTTAGAGTACAGGGGAGATGAATACATTTGATCAAAATGTCTGCCCCAAAATGTGACGTGCTCCTTTTAAAAAAAAAATAGAGAACAGGAACTCTTAAAAAGGTATTCATTATTTGTGATTTTTGTAGCAAGACAAATTTGAGTAATTATAAGGGAATTTTTAAAATAAATGACTGGTTGTGATATAAAAGATGGAGTATGTTATTTTACTGAGAGGAAATGAAGTAACTGCACATTTCTACAGAAGCATTTTTTCCACTGCAGGAACTGGAGGCAGACTTGTGGTGCTGTGTCACTGCTATAGCAACGCCATTTGTTTACCTTCTCTAGAGCTCAAGAGACGAGCCCAGGCATGTCTGAGAGGAAGAGCCCTGTCAGCCTCCAATAAAAATCAATAATGATTTTAGTAAAAGTTGGAAACCGCAAATGTCTTTAACCCTTTAAAGCCGGTCGGAGCGGGCACGCCGGAGGACTTGTACTTACATCTTATGCCATCAGCTTGTCCTAGGTCACAGTTTCCTTCCACATATAGCTTTGCAAAAACTGCATAAAAAGCACTTGCAGCAACAAAAACATAATATTCCAGAAACACGCTTTGCCAATCCGATCAGCTGTTTGTAACTCTTAAATTTCTCTAACTAGAAATATATGTTAAAAAAACAAAATGATTTTCAAATTTTTTTGTAGTTTATTGCACTTTTTTGCAATTTATGTAATTACTATGCACTTAATGCATACATATTATTAAAATTTGGGCTATAATGGTTGTATTGATGTATATAAACTTGAAATGCTCACAGAAATGGCACTACAGCATGTAAAAATATAATATAAGCTCTGGCGGACTTGGTTCTACAGTAGGTCTTAAAGGGTTAATGACTTCAAGCAAAAGCTCACCTTTCAGTACAGCCAGCCGACTAAAAAGGAGATGCTAGCAGCATGTGTTGCTGGAGTACTTGCTAGTTGTGCTCCATATGACGGGAAGACCAAATAGTGGATGGAAATTACTCGCGTGTCTTTCATCCTTTCTTCCTCCCCTCAACCCCAACCGGTCATGGGAGATGGCTCCCCCTCCCTGAGCCTGGTTCTGCAACAGGTTTCTTCCAGTTAAAAGGGAGTTTCTCCTCCTCACCGTCACCAAATGCTTGCTCATAGGGAGTTGTATAACTGTTGGGGTTTTCTCCATATTATTGTAGGTTCTTTATCTTAACATATAAAGTGCCTTGAGGCGGCTGTTGTTGTAATTTTTTTTATTTTATTTATTTATTTTTTTCAGTTTTGTTGCGTAACATTGTTAATTTAGAAGGTTAAATTACTTTGGTTAATGTTAAATTATGGTGTTAAGCATTTATTTAAAATTTCCAGGGAAATTTCTTGAAATATCACTGTATAATTTTGAGGCTATATCGCCCACATCTAACTCCTATGGTCAGAGCATTTAGCCTCTATTTGGCCTAATGCTAGAATGACTCCGCTCATCCTCACATACAGCACAACAGGGCTTCATTCACTGTTGGATTAAGCCATGTAGAACCTGAGAGCAGCATCTGGGGCGACACAGTCTCTTGAGCTGTCTAAATACAGATGTGACCTTCCTCTGTCTGAAATGGTGGAGAAGGAGGAGGATGAGCTTTGTTAGGACGAGCGGGGAGGTGAGGATTTCTGCCCAGCTTCAAGTGTACCCAAAGAGCAGTGATGGAAAGCAGCTGCATCAGTTTTTCCTTAAACACTGTCCCTTGAACTTTGAACCCACCCCATACCCCCCCCCCCCTTTTTTATTCTTCAGCCTGTGGCAGGTCACAGCACGCTGCACCAGTGTGGCTGCATAGTGGAGAGCAGCCAGCAGGGAGCACCTGCAGAGGAATAGCAGGCGAGCAGCATTCCATCACAGGACCCCGAGACACAGATGTCATACGAGACACGAGGGAGGTGGTTGGAGTGGGGGGATGAGCGGAAGGGCCGATGGCAGAGGTTTTGGCATGGTGGGGCAGTAATGGGGTGGGATAGCAAGCCAGATGCTACCAACAGATTCTTAATGAGGTTTCCCATCAAGAACACAGGGAGATGAACATTAATGACTACGGTTAAACTTGTCTGTTCATTTACTCCCCCCTTTTCAATCATGCTAGGATGAGGTGCCCGACATGTTTTGGGCGCATGATAATTGTTTTTTCCCCCCCCCTCTTTCAACCCATATTCAACTGTTTTTGGGCTACAAAGAGTGCAGCAGTTATTGGGATGAAATTTAAAAAAAGGATACTTTTTTTTTTTTCTTTTAGGGCAATAATGTGAATTGTCAGTATGGTGTAGAGTGGATGCATAAAGATGCAGTTTTAATAGTAATGAGGTGGTGTTAATGCAGAGAATTATATTTGACTGTTATGAACAAATACAGGCACTGCATTGATGAGTGAAGTCACAGCCAGCAAAACACGAAGCTCCCTTTGTTAGTCATTGTCTTTACACAACAAAAGGATTCAAAGTATGTAACAACCTTAATTAAGGGCGGAGATGTTTGTATTTCTCCTGTGAAGGACAGCATGTTCTTGTATAACCTTTCCCTAGCTACCAACAACCCAAGTGCTTGAATTGATTATTAGTCGCTTGGGAGAAAGCAGAAATGCTTTTTCTGCTTGCATACTTCATTTACCTGAGTGCATAAGCATGTCACTCAAGCTTTCTGGACACCTGCTCAACAAATTTGCTCAAAGAGCACACATACACACAAATGCACTCGGAGCAAGATCCTAAAATATGTCCTGCAGTCTGTTTCTGCCATATGGCTTATAATATTGTAGTGAAGTGTAGCAAGTCTAAATGAAAATTCACCCAAGATTATCTAATTAAGCAGGTGTGAAAGGAGCTTAATTCAAGATGGCTTTGGCATCTCTCACCAGTCTACAGTGGGGCAAAAAAGTATTTAGTCAGCCACCGATTGTGCAAGTTCCCCCACTTAAAATGATGACAGAGGTCAGTAATTTGCACCAGAGGTACACTTCAACTGTGAGAGACAGAATGTGAAAAAAAAATCCATGAATCCACATGGTAGGATTTGTAAAGAATTTATTCGTAAATCAGGGTGGAAAATAAGTATTTGGTCAATAACAAAAATACAACTCAATACTTTGTAACATAACCTTTGTTGGCAATAACAGAGGTCAAACGTTTACTATAGGTCTTTACCAGGTTTGCACACACAGTAGCTGGTATTTTGGCCCATTCCTCCATGCAGATCTTCTCGAGAGCAGTGATGTTTTGGGGCTGTCGCCAAGCAACACGGACTTTCAACTCCCGCCACCGATTTTCTATGGGGTTGAGGTCTGGAGACTGGCTAGGCCACTCCAGGACTTTCAAATGCTTCTTACGGAGCCACTCCTTTGTTGCCCGGGCGGTGTGTTTTGGATCATTGTCATGTTGGAAGACCCAGCCTCGTTTCATCTTCAAAGTTCTCACTGATGGAAGGAGGTTTTGGCTCAAAATCTCACGATACATGGCCCCATTCATTCTGTCCTTAACACGGATCAGTCGTCCTGTCCCCTTGGCAGAAAAACAGCCCCATAGCATGATGTTTCCACCCCCATGCTTCACAGTAGGTATGGTGTTCTTGGGATGCAACTCAGTATTCTTCTTCCTCCAAACACGACGAGTTGAGTTTATACCAAAAAGTTCTACTTTGGTTTCATCTGACCACATGACATTCTCCCAATCCTCTGCTGTATCATCCATGTGCTCTCTGGCAAACTTCAGACGGGCCTGGACATGCACTGGCTTCAGCAGCGGAACACGTCTGGCACTGCGGGATTTGATTCCCTGCCGTTGTAGTGTGTTACTGATGGTGACCTTTGTTACTTTGGTCCCAGCTCTCTGCAGGTCATTCACCAGGTCCCCCCGTGTGGTTCTGGGATCTTTGCTCACCGTTCTCATGATCATTTTGACCCCACGGGATGAGATCTTGCGTGGAGCCCCAGATCGAGGGAGATTATCAGTGGTCTTGTATGTCTTCCATTTTCTGATGATTGCTCCCACAGTTGATTTTTTCACACCAAGCTGCTTGCCTATTGTAGATTCACTCTTCCCAGTCTGGTGCAGGTCTACAATACTTTTCCTGGTGTCCTTCGAAAGCTCTTTGGTCTTGGCCATGGCGGAGTTTGGAGTCTGACTGTTTGAGGCTGTGGACAGGTGTCTTTTATACAGATGATGAGTTCAAACAGGTGCCATTCATACAGGTAACGAGTGGGGGACAGAAAAGCTTCTTACAGAAGACGTTACAGGTCTGTGGGAGCCAGAGATTTTCCATGTTTGAGGTGACCAAATACTTATTTTCCACCCTAATTTATGAATAAATTCTTTACAAATCCTACCATGTGGATTCATGGATTTTTTTTTCACATTCTGTCTCTCACAGTTGAAGTGTACCTCTGGTGCAAATTACTGACCTCTGTCATCATTTTAAGTGGGGGAACTTGCACAATCGGTGGCTGACTAAATACTTTTTTGCCCCACTGTATGTTCAGTGCTATGAAGCCAACAGTTCATTCAGCTGGAAGATGTGAATTTTTTTTAATTTTTTTTTTTTTTTTTTAAGCTGGGGACAAAGTGGCACGTTTCCATTTCTCTTCAAAAGAAGATGTCAGAAGTGGTCTCGAGTTATAAAAGGTAGTGGTTTTATTAGCCACTGCTAGCCTGTGGGGAGCTTTTTGTTGCAGAGTGACAGGGGACTTAATAATGAAGCTCTCTAACCCAATCAACCCTGAATCAATGGAGCCCCTCTTTCCCTTCTTTGTCCCTCTCCTGTTCCCCCTACAGTGCCACTGCATTCCCAGCCTGGCGGGGCAGTGTCTCCGGGCCAGGGCCATGTCACGCACCCCTTCTGGCCCCAAACAACCATGGTGGGGGGGTCAGGGGTTCAAGTGCTCCCCATGGGGCAGTGCATTGGATGCCTAGTGACTCTCGGCCCCAACCACTGTCAACACTGGCAATTAATTTCTAATGAGAACAAAAGTAGCTCACCTCATATCTAGTCGTTTGGTTCACTGTTACTGCCCCATTCCCATTTTCCCGTTCTTCCACATCGGCTTTAAAGCAGGGGCGAGGATAGTCTCTGTTGGCTCAGCGCTGATAGTGAAGCGCTCAGAGAACATTCCTTGCGTGCTGCACAGAGGTTGAGTGTAGATTTTATGGGCTGTGTTTCTGCTAGTTCCACAAATACCTGTGGTTCATGTGCATGCTGTAGAAGCTTAACCCCTTCTCATGTGTGACATCTGAAATACAGCTGCTGGTTATATGATGGTATTACAAAGGCCTCTCTGCTACTGTATATCCCAATAACTGGGAAATCTTGAACAAATCTGCAGCTGGGTCTTCTTTTGTTTTCGTCTTGCGCTTGTGTTTCATCAAATTAGCTAGGTATTTAATTTGCCTTTAAAAGCACATACTGACATTTTGGAAAATTCATTTATTGGTTTCTATCAAGAGTTCAAGTTAGCAGATCGATGTAAATTTCATTTGTATGCACCTAATATGGAAATAAGACTTGGATGGATTTTCCATAGGTTATCACTGAGGCTAGAAACGGAGGGAACAGCTAGTCTCGCTGAAAAGTAAAATGATTAGCTACATGGTACAATTTATCACGTGACTAATTTGTCTTACTAAGCAGCACAGATTGCATATTTTTGGCTAGAAAGATCATTTCCTTCAGGATTTTTCTTTTTAAAACTGCCTTACTTTATATATACTTACAACTTGGTATATAACACCTTCCGAGTCTACTAACAGGCACCTGTTAGTAGACTGTGCGGGATTTATTTCAGGACTTGGGTTTGCTGGTCTAGATGCATATTTCCTAACATCATGTAAGAAATAAGCATCTGTGTTTATAATGCTTTAAAACAGCGGTCCCCAATCCCTGGGCCTCGGACCGGTACCGGTCCGTGAGTCGTTTGGTACCGGGCCGCGAGAGTAGAGGCTCAGGTGTGAAATGTATGGTTTTCAGGGTTTTTTGTTGTCGTTTTTATCGTTAACTCTGTTTTCCTGGGTCTTTTCATGTGTGTTATGAATAAATCTTCTTTTTTTCGGTACCGGTACTAGTTTTATTTTGTTGTATCTATCCGCGACACCTTAAAGGCTGGTCCGTGAAAATATTGTCGGGCATAAACCGGTCCGTGGCGCAAAAAAGGTTGGGGACCGCTGCTTTAAAACACCCATTTTCTATACTTTTATATTGAGGATATGCTATGAGTGTTGTGCTTTTGTTGCCATCCTGCAAAATGTATTTATTTAAACATAACAGAAGACTTGTGCTTTTGCATGCCTTTAATGCTTACTCTCTTCACAGAGCTGTTTTAAAGTTAAATTCATATAGATTCTTTAACATGTTGTAGTTAAAGGAAACCAAACAGTCGTCCTACCCATTCAAAGGTACTTAAAGCGCAGTATCCATGTGTTGTGGTTGTGGCTGGTCAGTGCATCTGCGATCTGTATTGATAAGATTTCCTGAGGGGAAACAATTGTGTGAAATGCAGGAAGCCATTAGGAAGCCAGGGACTCATGACTCTCCCTGCTGAGTAAATAGTGCCTGGGCCTCCCCGATTTCATCCACTTTTGAATGAGCCCAGCACTTGTAACAATAAAGGCAGGAAATGAACTGTACTCACACAGAAGCGTGCAGGATGCTCATTGTGTTCCTAATTGACCAAACTAGGTTGGGTGATGAAAGCAGACTTTCCCCCCCCCCCCCTTTGTTGGACAAAAATAACTCAAAGGTAGCATACAGTAGGTGTGGTCGAACAAGCAGCTAATGAGGCGGTATTTCATTTCAGCATAGTTTCATTTATTTATTTATTATCTTTAGATCATTTTGGGCTGTTGTGGTCACGTCCTAACTGACCCAGTTTGTGTGAAATGGGACCTCACAGCTCGGACCCATGACTGCCTAATGTTGCCTGGTATTGCTTACATGTGCACATACACGAGCAATGGAGAAAAAATAATAAAAAGTAGTGCATAGGAGAGAGCAGACGTGTCAGCACTTGGTACCTCATGTGCTGTGTGAAAACAATCACTCCCCACTTTCAGCTTGCTTATGATTTCCTAAGCTCATCTGGCTGCAACATCCTTGTTTTTTCTCTGTGGAAGGCAGCCATGACTCTCACCCAGACAGCATTACTTAAGTTGTCACCTGAGAAGCCCTCCTGGGGAAAGTTGTTTTGTCCTTGAGTGTAGACCATAAGCGTATTTAGGCTGATCTGTATTCAGGGGAGATTGGTAATGTAGTAGGGATTGAGGTTATGCCTCCTACCAGTCCTGCCGCTCAAGAGACAAAATTCAGCGTGTGTGTGTCTGTGTTGTGTGTGTGTCAGCACGCGCACTTTTAGCCATTAGCCTTTTCTTTCCGTGAACATTGGCTATGCACTAAGGTAATTGTAAACCAAGAATCAAATAAACCAGTTTCTAAATGGCCATTTTGGTTTCATTGTTGGGTAAAGAATGTGCGGCTCTCTGGCCCACTTTTTGTGCTCGGCATAATTGATATTTGCTTTACCCCTAGATTAAGTGACAGCTAAGCAGGTTAGTATTGAGGATTTTCCCCGATTAATTCCAAGAGTCCAATCTGAGCAGGCTGGCCACGCTCCCTGTATCATCCCGAACGTCTGCCTTACCTGGGATTTACTAGCATATGAAAGGGAAATGAGATCAGAGGTGATAAATCCTGCAGCAAAGCCTCCCTCAGTGAAAATGAGATGCCCACATGGTATTGTCTGTCAGCAGGTGCCCCTGCTCTCATTTCTGATAAATTGATTTTGAACATTCAGGTGATGGGAAGTGGGGTAGCCCTACTGAGTGCAGGCTTTTTTTCCCCTTTGTATTGTGCCTTGTAAAGCTATATGCTCCGGTCTGGCTGTCTTCCTTTTGTTGCAGTAGAGCCCCATTGTAGTGGTTACTCATTCACACCATGTCCACACACTGTTAGGTTCCCCCTATCCCAGCAGATTTGCAAGCAAGTAATTTAGGGGTTGTTAAGTGATTTAGCATCTGTCTTTGATAGGACCCTAGTGAGCCACAACTGCCACCCCCCTTTCCGCCCATCGCTGTCTGTGCCTGTGGCGTCAAGGCCTGCGTTTGAATTTCAATCAGCCCTGGATACATTGTTGTGTTTATTTGAGGGGGATGGGTTGGATGGGGTGTCAGTAGTAGTAGTAACTGACTGTGTGTGTGTGTGTGTGTGTCAATCAAATATTCAGCGTGACCAATGGGCAGCTCAATGGAGGCTAGTCGGTGTGTTCTCTGGGGGGCACACGTCTTTAACCGATGCCCGTAGGGCGAACTCTGCCCCTCACTTCTTTAGTTGACTGGCGCCACCCTCCCTTCCTCGTCATCCTCCTTCCACAACACAAACGCAGGCGGTGCAATCAATAACGGCCTCACCCTCCTCCTCCTTCTAGCACCCTACCTCCCCCCTGCTCCAACCTCTCTTCTCTGCTTTCTATCTATCAGCACAGTGTTTGATGTTGCTTCATCATTCTCTGTCATCCCCCCCGACACCTTGATGTGTGTAATTGTGTTAGATTTGTCATGGTGGCATAGTTATTTGGCCCGGCCCAGCTGGTATTAAGCCACGTACCTGCAACCCAGGCATTAGTTGTAAAATATCCGTGGCGTCTCATTTTATTTCAATGTGGCATTTTGCAGTTGTGGTTCACTTGGTTCTCCCAGTACCCCAAGGTACGTTCCGTCCTTTATTAAGGACCATTTTGCATTTTCTGATTTCCATTGTTCCCAACTCGCTCTGCTTCTTCCCTCTCACCAGGCAGTGAGGCATAAGCGATCTCGCATTAAAAATCAAACCCCACAGCAGATTGGTTGTAGGAAATGAGAGGAATTGATGGGGGGGGGGGGGGGTGGAGAGAAAGAAGTCTCACACATAAACAGTCAGACAGATGCCAGCATCATAGTAAGGCTGTGAAAAATTGCTTGGAAAAAATGTATCATTGGACATTTCTGGCACTGATTTTTCATTAGCACCTTATTTCTTAAAGACTGCGCTCAGTGTGAAAATATTTGACAGTAACCGTTCTTATTTCCCCCCCAGAGGAAAACTGGCATTGCTTTCCAAATATCTGTTTGGAAAGGAATGCAGTTTCATTTGTGTCGGATGTAAAGATCACTGTGTTAATGTGGAGGCTGCGTGAGTAGACGCACAATGGAATCAGATGTTTATTTGAAAAAAATGGTTTTTTTTTTTTTATTGGAAACCTTACCAGTGACGCTCCCAATTCATTATCTTCATCTTCGTTTCATCAAATCGCTTCATCAAACAATCCTCGTCTCCTAATGTAACACTGGCTAATTTCGTTTTGCGAGGCTTTTCTGTGCAACCTGTTGTGCGAGGAAAATCTAATCAATACATTTGTTTCGTGAGAAACAGTGGGGGGATGTAGTGCGAGAGGGGGAAAGATGGTGCGCACAGGAGACTGTGCAATGAGGAAGACGTAAGAGGCACTCTGAGAGAATCCGTCCTTGTCGATTATGCACGCGCTACAACCTTGACAGCCACATTAGATCTCTTTCTCCGTACACCAAACTACCATTAATAATGGATACATCTTTCTAGTTCTTTTTGCTTTCCTCTTCCCCTCCCCCCAGTATTGGCCCTTAAGGCGTCTACCCCTCTTTCCCTACCTCCATCCTGTCCTACTCTCCCCTTCCCCCCTGTCCCCCCACCGTTTCGGCTGCAAGCCCGCTACCCAGAAGCCACGGCAGGTGTGCACACATCTTACATGGTGCTGGCCACACAGCCTGCAGCACCCAAACAGTCATAATCAGACAGGCACACCCACCTGCTTGAGAAAGACCACTGTTGAATAGTTGCGTGTCTTTGCTTTCCCCTTTTTGTAGCGGTTCATGTTATTGGGGTTTAGATGAGGACATTAGCCTGGTTTTGTTTCTCCTGACAGAAGCCCACAGACGGTGACAAATGAATATCACACAAATTCTGCAAAGACACTGAGGATGAAACGGCACATACAAGCTATTGTTAACACTCATCTGCAAGCACAGTGGTAAAAGGCGTGTTTTATTAATATTATTTGCTGTTTGATTGTCACTTTTCGCATCGCACTTATCATCCGATCCAAGATAACAGCCTCTAAAACACAAGCCTGATGCTTATCATCAGTTTTATCTGAATCTAGAATTGTAGGAGTCGCACAAAAGAGGAAAAAAAAAGGAAAAAACAGCACACAATAGCCCAAACCGTAATACACAATCAGTAGATGATCAGCAGTCAGCAGCCTGGAGTGAATCAGGATCTGCTTCATTGTCAGGTATGTTTAATAGTTTGTCAATCAGCTCATTTATTTGTCCTCTTCATTGTTAGGCCAAAACTGACATCTCACCAAATAATCATTCATTGTGTTTCCCCATTTTACCAGGTATTACAGAAGCTTTTCTAAAACATTTATTATGCATACTACATTTTATTCTGATGGGATTTGTTTTTTAAATTTAGACTATAGAGTCAGCAAGTTCTTTTTTTTTTTTAATGGTTGTTTTTTTTAAAAAACAGAGCCACGGTAGGGGATGGTTAAGATTTATGGGTTAAATAATAAATAAATTGTTAGCTACAGGAGTATTTGTGTGTGTAATTCAACTTTTCACAGTTTGCGAACCACCATTAAAAAAAAAAAAAAAAAAACTAAACTAGAAGAACCAATGTTGCTAACTACCTTGTGTTGAATTGGTAAAATGTTTATGGCACAGTGAGATTAGATGCTGCTGTACAACTGCAGCTTTCATTTTGGCTGCATTCCCCCTAATAAATGGACAATAATTAAACTTAAGGGCAAAGTGTATACCAGCTTAACCGATGTATGTGCAGAGTGGGTTGAGAGCGGGTAGGGTGTGTATTGCTTCTGCTAGAAACGCCGCTCATTACACACTAGAGTTTTGTGCAAGCTAATCTGGCTGAATCTTAGTTTTTTAGCATGAGCTGATGGCGCATATGAACCCTAAGACTTGTCAATGCATTTAATTCAGTGTGTGATGTGCATGGCTGCCACATTGCATAGATCTCTCATGCACATAACTCCTCATGTAATTGCTTTCATGGGATGATAGGGGATAATAACATGCATTCAATGCATTTTTGCATTTAAAAGGCACTAATGCAAAAACAAATCCTCCCACCGTGAAAAAATAAGAAAATGGGACTTGTGTGTTTAGTGCAGTAGCTTTATGTCGTAACATTAATTCCTGTGGAGGCAGTACTGGCCTCCCAAAAACTCTTCTCTAGTGGTTATCTCAATTTGTTTGGCATATTGAAGAGGATAAACCTGTCCATACCTAAGCTAAAAGAGGCATGAGAAGAGATGATGCTGCGCAAGGAATGTAAATCTCTTTTAGCTTAAAATTTTATTGTTATGGCCCAACAGTAAACGGATAACGTGGTATTGGTGTTTCCTTGGTTTATGCATGCTCTGATGGGCTCTATCCTTGCGATGACTGGTGAATGGTCTGCTATTTAGCGTACTGTGACAGCAGCATCCCCGCATTTAGTGGCTGCATTTATGGGTTTCTGAAATTGTCACTCAGACATGATGTGTATTGAGTGTCTCTGTTGACAGGTGCTATATTTCCTTTCAAAGATGTAACCAAACACAACACCATAAACTGGGCTTGTTTGGATCCTATTGTCATGGATTGTCACGGTCAAACCACAATACAATAATAAAAAAAATCAATGAAAAAGTTGAGCGGAGGGTGGCGTTACACCCACTTGACAGATTAAGGGCAGGTTTACAATCCTCACATGGCAGGAATCCTCTTCCCTTCCCACTTCTCTGGGATTATCCTCTTCTTCTTTAACTCTGTATGTCTTCTACTGTATTTGGGAAGCCATTTGTGTAGTTTAAGCACTGTAGGCTGTTATGTTGCTGAGTAGGATAGTAAGAGTTCCCACTGAAGTGGTGACTTATGGCCTTATTGGTTTAGGTTTACTCAGAGGTCTCACACTCTGCTAACCATATGATCAACCCTCACTGTGTCTGTGAGAAACGCTGTCAGTCGAGCCTTCTACGAAGAAACAGCTTCTCAATTGCCGCTGAATAATTGGTGACCTTTTTCTCTACTGAGGTTCACAGCAGCACACTGTGGAGACCAATCTGTGTGTGTCTGTCAGATTAACACAGTTGTGTATGTGCCTTTGTGCTGAAGCGAGAGGATGCCATAAAGACGGCCGTTGAGGGTTTTGGTCTAGAAGCTGGGAGTGTTGTCTGTTGGAATTTGCTTTCCTTTTCCTCATGGGAGCATCTTCCACTTCCCACCCGAGGTGATCTGTCTTCCTGTCATCTTATTGATCCCCTCCAATCCTCATTAATATGGGGAAAAGGCCACCGAGCCTGAGATGTGGGGCTAGTAGCTTCTGTTTGACATTGAGAAGGTGCATGAGTGAAATGGAAGAAATGATTCATCTAGCAAAGAATTATATTCTTTGAGCCAGACTACCTTCCATCTCTCCTCTTGCAAAAATGTCTGCCTCCCAGGGAAGGCTTTTACAAAAAGCCCTGCACTTAGGCACGCTGTAAATAAAACTGCAATATCATGTCAGCACAGCCAGCCACGCAGGTACGCTGGAGATTTTTGACCTTGTGAGCATGGATGACAAAACCCTTTTGAAGCAAAGGGTTCGCAGAAACAAGGGATTTTAATCTTTTAGCATCAGGTGGCCTTGCTGAGCTCAAGTCTGCTCAGAATCACTCCAGTGAATGTCAGCTCTGTATCTAGCTGCATACACTCTCCCTCTGTAATTTGTTTAGAAAACGGGGATCGGGAAGCAGTTTCAGGTGCATTTTGATTTGTTGAGCTGGCTGAAAATTGAACATATTTCAAATCCACTCAAGATGCTGCATGTGGTTTTTCTTTTCTTTTTTTCTCCCCCGTCCGTCGTTTTATTTTAATTTGCACTTCATTTACATTCATATTGAATTTGTTGTGTGCCATATGCTCCCTGACGTTGTCATGGGATACAAGCCAGACTGATCATTTCCTTTTCGGAGGCAGCTGAGCACATTCATTTGTATTTGTTTAAAGTGATGAGATAAGGAGAGGAAAAGTCTCCCCTCAAGCAATGGGTAAATGTTGGCTAGAATTAAAATGTTAACATTGTGCACTATTACATTTCTGCTTGACACATGCGGGCTGCCAACAGGTATCCTTCAATATAATATCATGCCAACATGCAAAAGATTGTAGTCTGTGGAGAAGGAATGGACAGTTTGCTTGGATCCCATGTCAAACGAGCAGCTGGAGCTTTTGCAGTGTTCCTCTGGCTCGATCCAGGCTTGTTTGAAAATCTCTGCATGTGTTCACTGTAAACCAGAAGTGAAAATGACTGTTTTTGATACACAATAAAATGCCCTTGGAGGCCATGTCCAAAACACTTGCCAGGCAGCGCTGGCACAATCAAGAGACTTCTGCTCAGTAATTTACAGCAAAGCTTTTTTCCTTCAACCTGGGACGGCCTGGCAACATTTCTTTATTCATCCCCCTCCTGAACTTGTTAGTAAATCACGGCCATTGTGAGGTGCCAGAGAAATTGTCCATTAATAAGCACTATGCCTAGTCAAGTGGCACAAGAAGCGCAAGGGTCAGGCCCGCCTTCCAATCATTATACCTCATCCACTTCTTAGTAAAAGGCCCTTAGCTGCTCAGCTACAGGTCGCCATGGAGACCCAGGACGGGGAGTGGAGTGTGGGGTGGGGGTTGCTGGGTTGGAGAGCACCGCAGACGACCATTAGCAGCCCATTCTATGGTAATTAATGATCATCCCACTGGCTCCAAATCAGGGCCTGCAGAAAAACAGACAAGTCTGCTCTCTGAGAGCAAATGTCACAGTGGAAAGAACTGTGTCAGTGGACTGGAGAGGGCAGCCGAGGGTTTTTTTTCTCTCTTTTTAAAATAAATTGATGGAAAATGGTGACATGATGATGACTGCACAAGTGGAATGGAAAAGTAATGGATGTGTAAGTGACTTATATGTTAGATGGTTGGGTGGGTCGGGGGGGGGGGGGGGGGGGCGTGGCTGTGGAAAGATATAATCATTCGGTTTTACATAAGCATCCTTCAAAACATCCCATTTCACAAGAACAGAAGAATTAACAAGAAGATTGCCGTTTCCACTCTTTCACTTGACACATTTGACTGGTGTCTATCCCCTCCTGCTAAAATAATCACTTGTCTAATCGAATTATGAGCACTGTTAACATTGCAAATATGAAGCCCACGTTATTGGTTTTCTAATCAAATCTGAGGTCTGCTTGCCCTTAGGGGATTCTCAGTCAGCAGACAAGCAAGGTAGCCAATCAACCAGGCGCAGCGGCTTTGAAGTGCCGGCAGACCAAAACTACCCATCTCCCCCTCGTCCTTTCCTCGAGTAAATAGCCCCTCTCCACAACTGAATTCGCATATACTCAGACACAAAAGCAATTCTGTGGGCGACTGGAAATGCAAAACAAATGCCACACAGATGCCCATGTTTGACGATGCTGATGGAAGTGGACAAGAACATGGGGGAGCACGCTTAACACACAGCGCACACAACAGAACAATTGGTGGCACGCAAGCAAACACCGGCGCCACATTCACGGGCCAGTGCTGCTCTCCCTGACAAGCGTGATGTGTGTGTGCTCAGAAAGTCTGGGCACATAACCCACGCTGACACTACACCTTTATCACACAGACACACTGGGCGGATTAAAAGACGTTGTGCCAGATTCATATGCAGGTCGAAGGCAGGAGTGTGATTGCATCAGTGCATAATTTCCTGGTGTTTCTGAAGTACACTGATTCTTACAAGACAAGCATTCAGCAACTTAAGGTGACAGGTTTATCCTTCTCTTACAAGTTTTAAGGACGAGAAGGGAAAAAAAAAAGTTCTGACAGCTTTGTGGTGCATTTAGTGTGGGGCTTGTGAGCTGGCCTGCTCACATGCCAACTGTGTTCTCACACATGCTTGATGTTTGCAGACATGTCCGTGTGTTCCATGCAAATGATGGGTGACCAAAGTAGACACACGGAGGTTTTTTGGGGCAGCTGCCATGTATGTTTTTGTGACCAACATAGCAACGATCAGCAGCCTGTAGCAACCAATTGCCATCTGTTGGGAGCTGGCGGTTGCCATGGGGTTGCCGACTTGTCTTTGGGCCTTTGTGAGTGAAGCCTAACAATTATTGCCTTCCCCAAGTGGAACTGCATGTGAAAATGCAGTTGTCTGACATGCATTAAACGGTCTTTACCCTGCCTGTTCCTCAGTATAAAGTTCATGCGATGTTTAATTGCACCCATGTAAAAGTTGTGCGGGTAACCAATGACCCCCCCCCAAAAAAAAATAAATAAATAAATAAAATTAAAGCGTATTTTTAGCTGTAAGTGTGTGTGAAGGAAACTGCCTCCTGTTTCGTGTGTGTGCACTGACTCCATATAAGGAAGGGCAACTGTGGACAGTGTCCTGGTGTAATTCACTGATTCCACGCTGTCTTGCAGTTCCTTATGGCCTCATACAGGAAGTCCAGTTAATGTCACAAGCTTTGGTTGTTGTTATTCTAGACATTCCTTCTAAGGGATGCTGCATCCTCGTCTGTGCCATGGCAGCGAATTCTAGCATGTCTGTCACCCACCAACTCATCCCAGGGGCGCTATCAGTGCTCAGCCTCTCACAGGCATGCATGTACACACTGCGTCCCACTCTCCTAATCCTTCTCTTTCTCCCCTCGCTCTCTCTCTCTCCCCCTCCTCCTCTTCTGCCTGCAATTCCTGTTTATCTCCCTTGCTCTGCCTTTGCTTTACCTTCCCTGTCCTCACTCCTCTCTTCTCCGCCTTCTTTGCTATCAAAGGCGGTGGAGAGTATTATCACCTCGAACCATCCTCTCTGTCGCTGGGCTAATGCAGTCCAAACCACACACGCGCAAAGGCACAGAAATGGAAATAAAGTATATACAGAGGAAAAAGAGAGAAGCCTTATCAGCACCCACTGGCTTCAGACCCTCAATTAATTTTGCCATTAACCGAATCCCATTACTCCCACTGCTATTACACAGCCATGACGTCTCACCCTCACTGGTGGAAGACGCTGCCAACACACATGTATTATGCTCTGCCTTACACACCGATGCCAGTTCTGTCTTTTCCAACTGACATCCATTTACATCCTAATGATGGAAGCAAATCCCAGTGCGGTCATGTGACCTGTCACCCTTCGTTGCGAGTCACTGAGCATGTACAGCTCTGCACAGCCCCATCTGCCACCAAATATGAGAGCAGAGGTGTGATGGATAGGGATGCAGACAGGGAACGGCGGTGAAGTACAGGTGAGGAATAAGAAAAGGAAAGCAACGGGGTTATTAAGTGATAAGAGAGTGCATACCGCAGAGATGAGGTGAAAGAAACGGAGAATTGGGATTTCTACTTTTCTTTTTTCTTTTTTTGACCCGCTCACAATCTGATGTGTTACTGTGGCCCCTGGGCTACACAGGGACCAGTGGTGAAGCTGTTTACTAGACTCAACGGCTCATTTCCTTTTGAGGGAATCGCTTGTAGCCCAGCCCCTCACATGCCTGATACCGATTTCTCTCCTGCCGTTCACCCTTGCCTGTGTCTGCAGCTCTCTCCCCATCTCACCACAATGTTCTCTGCCACAGCAGGCTGTGGTGCAGAGTAACTCGACTCCATTTTGAAACCCAAGTGCTCTTGTTTTGACTTTCTGACTCGCGGAGAAAGTGATCTTGGCTGCAGGGCAGAGAGGGACGGAGTCGCTTTCAGAGGGAATTTAAACTTCCTGGGTTTGAATTTCAAATACTGCTGAGTTTGTTATTGTTTCTGAGTTACTAATTTATCTTCTGTGCCTTTCTGTTTGGCTTTTTTTCCCACCCATCTGGTATAAAAATTTCTTTTCTGTATTTGCAGATAAACCTGCTTGCAAAGCACTCTGCGGTTTTCAGTGAGCTGCGTGCGTTGCTGTGTACTCGTAGCTTACGGGTTCGAGTCTGGTTCAGAGCTTACACTGCGCAGTAGATCATCCCTGCATCACACTGGAAATAGTACAAAGCCAGGGTGCCCTGATGGTGCATTTGGCTCAGCTGTGTCCATATTTTTCTGAGACCTCTGGTGATTGAATCCAACCCAGGATGTTGGCTTTTAGACATGTGTAATTATAGTGAAATTGGTGTTTTGATGTTTTTTTTTGACACTTTTTATTTGTTTAGGAACATTTTTATGCAACAAGATAAAAGAAAAAAGAAAAAACAGAAACAGTATGAGGTCATGGGAAGATAACATACACCTGTACATACATCTGCACATCCACACATACATACGTCAACAAGTCTGCATTGCTAATTCTATGCATCAAAGGGTGCTGCCACAAGCTGTAAAGTCCAGCCATTTTCTCCACCGTCTCCTTCCCAAATCTCCCTGCAGTCGCAGAGTGAAAGTCATACATTCCATCAATTTGACGTCTTCCACTATAGAGGTAAAAAGTGTTACAGTGGGAGGATCTCTACAGAGCCAGCGTTTTGTTATGGCCTTCTTCGCAGAAGCCAAGAGAACTTTCAGAAGGTAAACATCATCTGCAACTAAATCGTCTGTAAAATACCCCAGATACAATGAGGTAAATGTACAAGACACGTGGAATCCCAACACCTCTGTAATTATCTTTATAACTTCCGTCCAGAAGGGTCGTATGAGTGGGCAGGACCAGAATATATGACCGTAATCAGCCATGACTTCCCCACAATTCCTCCAGCAAAACGCAGGTGTAGCACTGAATTTAGACTTCTGTTTAGGCGTTATGAAATAGCGTATAATGTTCTTCCAGCAGAAGTCCCGCCACATGTTGGAGTTAGTCGTGGTAAACTGTGTCTCCCAGATCCGTGCCCACCCATCTTCTGTAATCACAATGTCCATTTCTTTTTCCCATTTCTGCTTTATGTAAATCGTTGAGTGCCCTTTGAGCTTAGTCAGACATTTATACAGTTTACTTATCAAGGCTCTGTTACTCCCAGAGTCATAAGCATCAATGAAAATATTAACAATCGAGAAGTCTCCACGGACACAGCTCTTCAGTCTTTTGCCAATATAGTCACGGAGTTGCAAGTATCGAAAAAAGTCTTGTTTCCCGAGATCGTAAGTCTTGCATAGGGTATCAAAAGCCATAATTTTAGATTTTACAATAACCAAACACCCAGCAGTGATTCCATGCCACACCCATTGTTTAAATCTACTATCGTGGGAAGCAGGTAGAAAATCAGGGTCATACGCTGGCCACCTCAGAAGTTTTATCTCTTCCTGGAGTTGCGCCTGCTTGACCACTCCCCTCCATATTTTTAATGTAAAAGTGACCCAGTGGCTGGGCGTCAAGGTATCGTCCAAATCAGAAGCCGCGTGACCAAGTCTAGACTGGATTGGCGTGTCTGAGAGAGACATCTCAATAGTCTTCCACCTCGCACAAAAAGATGGATTACACCAACACACCAAGGACCTCAGCTGAGCAGATAAGTAGTAATTCCTTAATGAAGGTAGAGCCAAGCCCCCTTTGTCTTTCGGCAACTGCAAAGTAGAGAACTTCACCCGTGGTCTTTTGTTAAGCCAAATGAATCTCGAAATCTGCTTATTCCATTCCCTGAATTGCTTCTCTGGAATTTGAATAGGTAAAGCAAGAAAAAGATAGAGTAGTTTGGGGAGAATATTCATTTTAATTATCTGTATCCTGTTGCCAAGGTCGAGAGGGACCAAGGCCCAAATGTTGAGATCGCTATATATTTCTCTATTAATACGACTGTAATTAATATCGTACAGTTGTGTCAGATCTCTAGGCAGAAACACTCCCAAATATTTGATAGCAGTTGCCTCCCAATTAAACTTGAATTTTGCCAGTAGTGTCTGGTCCGGAGAAAAATTAAATGACAGAACTTGAGTTTTTTTGACATTAAGGACATACCCTGAATACAGGCCATATGTTTCCAACATCCCCATTAATACTGGTATACCTGAGCTGGGATCCATGATTGTCACCAAGACATCATCTGCATACAAACACACCTTGTACTCGTCCCCTCCTATTACAATCCCTTTCAACGATGTTTCCTGATGTATAGCCTGGGCTAGAGGTTCGATAAACAAGTTGAAGAGGTAGGGGCTTGCTGGACACCCCTGTCTACATCCTCGTTCTAAAAAAATAGTATCGGAGAGGCTACCGTTAATTTTTATTCTGGCAGTAAGGAGAGAATAAAGAGCTTGGAAACATCTTATAAACTCGCTACAGAAACCAAATCTTTTCATCACTAGGAAGAGGAAGTCCCAATTCACTGAATCATATGCTTTTTCAGCATCTAAGCTAAGAATAATTGAGCTTTTTTTCTTATTATTAATGTGTTCGATGATGTGTAAAGCTCGTCTAATATTATCGTGGGTTTGTCTATTTTTCAAGAAACCCGTTTGGTCTTCATCAATCAAAGAAGGCATTACAGCATCCATTCTTCGCACCAAAATAGTTGTGTATAGTTTATAGTCTGAGTTCAGGACACTTATAGGCCTATAAGATTTGCAGTTTAGTCTATCCTGTCCCCCCTTTGGCAAAACCAATATGAAGGCCTCCTTCCAAGAGGGAGGTACCAGACCTCCTTTCAAAATGTAGTTAAAACTAGTTTCCAACAGGGGAAGAAGGCTTTCCCTCATGGTTTTGTACCATTCGGCAGGGAGCCCGTCGGTACCTGGTGATTTATTGGATTTAAGGCTGGAGATAGCTTTAATTATTTCTTCCCGAGATATTAAGGACGTTAACTTACTATTTGCTTCTCGACCAATCGTAGGCAGGTCTAAGGACTTCAAAAAGTCAGTCATCTTATTTACATCACCCTGAGTAGATTGACTATATAAGGATTTGTAATACTTTTCAAACGCTTTTTGAATTTTATCCAGGTCAGTTACAACATTGTTACCAACCGGGTCTCTAATCTTATAAATATTATTTTCAGCTTGCTGTTTTCTAATCCGCCACGCCAACTGCTTCGCCGCCTTAGGCCCTGCCTCATAATACGTCTGTTTCATGAACCTTATGTTTTTCTCTACTTCTTCGCTCAATATCTTATCTATCTCCTGCTTAATCTGTCTGATCTGGTGGGTTACTGTAGTATTTTTATCCTTTAGACCTGACTGTTCCAAGGCCATTAATCTATTCTGCAGTTGTAACAATTCTTGTGACTTTTTCTTTTTAATCATGGTCGACCACGCAATTATTTTACCTCTGAGGACAGCTTTGGCTGCATCCCATACAATACTGTGATTTGTCTCTCCATTATCATTGTCCTGCAGGTACAAGTTAAGATCGGCTGTCATTTGTTTCACAAAAGCGGGGTCATTTAACATACCGGTATTTAGTCTCCACAAAGTTGTCTTCCGTGTCCCGTCCAAATGTAACGTTATATAAAGTCCACTGTGGTCAGAGACATCTCTTGGACCTATTCTGCAATCTTTTATCCTGTGTAAATCCCTATTAAACATAAAACAGTAATCTATCCTCGAATACACTGAGTGTCGAGCAGAGTAAAAAGTGAATCCTGACGCTGACCCATGGATAGATCGCCACACGTCAATAAGCCCTAATTCCGTTAACATTCCTTTAACCCGTTTCCCTCCAGACGTGCTTTTCCTGTCCCTATTATTTGAGTCTAATCTGGGATTTAACAGTAAATTAAAATCTCCTGCACAAATAAGAGTTCCCACCGTTTCCTTAGAGATCAAATCAAATATCTTCTTAAAGAAGCTTGCGTTTCTTCCTGGGGGTGCATAGACATTTAATAGTGTGACCGTCTTATTCTCTATTCTACCTTTTACTAAAACAAACCGACCTTCCTTATCACTTATAGTAGATATATGTTCAAATTTTATTTTATTTGAGATAAGGATAGCTACTCCTCGTTTTTTCCCGGCCCTATACGATGAATAAAATGTATGTCTGAAACCCATCTTTTTTAATTTCTCATGTTCTGCATTATCTAGATGAGTTTCTTGCCAATATGCCAAGTCTACTGTCTCCTTTTTCAATTTGGCAATTAATTTGCTTCTTTTAATAGGGCTATTCAGGCCATTTACATTTAGTGACAGCATTTTATAGAAATTATAAGCCATCAAGTGGATATGTGGAATACAACATAATCAACCCAGACCTCAGAACATCACAACCAGAACTCACTGAACAGCAAACACACAAAACATTAACAGGAGCTTCCAATACAAAGGATATAACAGTATCCTTTGACATTGAGGGGACTGGCCACAGGGTGGGGCCCCTCATCCGACAAGAGGGGAGTGACCGACAAAAAAGCCAAAAAAGGGCAAAAAATAAACGAAACAGTCTCTTATCGCTACTAGACATAACGTGGTGGTTCTCTAACCATGTCCGTAGGCACCAACCTAAAGAAATATGAATTCTGAAGGATACGAAAGTCAGTGTTCCTGCGGTTAGATTATCAAAACTCTACCGCCAGCTATCTCCCCGTTGTCCCGCCATCAGCTGTTCACTCGTCTGCTGACACTTTTTCTTGCTCCCTCCGGAATGCTTGGAGTTTTTCCCGCACGTGCTGCTGGAAGCCGCCCCCGCAGTGTGCTGTTTGCGTTTCCCAAGGAAGTAGCTGCTTTATCGTGTCCTCTGTCATCCTGTTGGTTTGGTTCCCCAAGGTGATCTTACCCACGGCTATTCCCCGCTTTCTTAAATTCTCGGCAGCTTGGCTCGCGGTATTATATAGGACATTGCCTGACGCATAAAACACTCGCATCTTACTTAGTGGTGTCTGGAAACGGATCCCGTTGTCCTTCAAAGCCTTCTTAACTGGGATATATTCCCGTCTCCTTTTCTGCACTTCCAGAGAGTAGTCATGATCGAAATACACCCGTTTGTTTTGGATATGTACCCCTTTGTTCCACGCCGTGCGGAGAATCTCTTCTTTAACAGAGAACCGGAGGAAGCGCACTATTATTGAGCGTGGTGGGGCGTTCGGGGGTGGTTTCGGTCCCAACGCGCGGTGTGCGCGCTCAATGCCGAGAGCACGGTCCGGGCCGAAATCTTCGCCTAGGTGTTCTTTGATCAGATTTTCAACAAAGGTAGTCACCGACGAGCCCTCCGAGTTTTCCGGTACGCCGTAGATCCGGATGTTCTTGCGTCTAGCGCGGCCCTCCATATCGGACACCTTTTCCTGAAGCGCCCGTTGATTTTCCAACAGCTGCACAAGTGTATCCCTAACACCAATGTCCCAGCGTTCCGAGTCAGCCATGTTGTCCTCGACGTGCTTTAGCCGACCAGTCATCTCCTCCACCTGATCCGCCATCTCGTGTAATCTTTGATTCAATTCCTTAGAGAGTTCGGCCATTTGCTTCTTTACATCCTCCCGAAATTCCGTACCGAATGCTTTGAAGTCACTCTTCAATTCGGTTCGCAATGTAGCCATTTCGGCCACCAGTACGCTACTCACAGCATCCCGAAGCCAACCCAGACCTTCACCTCGGTCGCCATCTTGTCCCGATGCGAGGCTTGCCTCACTAGCCGCGGCGTCCTTCTCCATTTCACAGTCAAGAATGTTTCGTAGCCCGTATCCTCCCTTTTTAGATTTATCCCCACTCATTCTTGAGTCGAAAAATGGCAATGTAGCCCTAATACAGCTCTCGAGTCCGGGGAAACACACGGTTGGTGCCGGAGGTCACTCTCTATGCGGCCATGCGGTGCTACGAGCCACCGGAAGTCCCGGTGTTTTGATGTTTGTATTACAACAAGAATGAATATTTATATTTAAAAAAACAAAACAAAACTGAATAAAGCTTTTAAGGAAGCATTGCAGATAAAAGCTGCCTTCAGACCAAACAGTTGTGGGGACTACCTGGGGGTAAGTACCCCCTGAGGAGGATCCCTGGGAACCGTATAGCTTCCAAGCCTTTTGTTTTCCCACTGATAATAGAAACTCTAAAGTGATGTAATAGGAAGCCAGTGGTAATGCAATGTCACCTCTTTATATTCTCTTTTGTTTTCCTGTAATCCTACTTCAACTTCTTGATTTTCTACATTGCTTAGCGACGGGTTGCCTGCTTAACAGCAAAAAAACCAGAACAGCTAGCGAGAGATGTGCATATGTCGCTCTCATGAGTCAATATTGAGTTCAATTTCCTCCCTTTTACTGGCTAACATTAAGACATGTTGGCATGCTTCTGCTGTACCAGGTGCTGATTCTGTATTCAAGTGTTTGACCAGTCGATGTTAACTTCATTTTGGACACAGCTGATCTACGTCGCTTTAGCCTTGCTCTAAAAACAGAGTTCCCGGCAACAAAAGCAAACGTCAGCAGCTGCTTTAACTGTGGAAAAACCTCCTAAATATGTAGCACTCTGCTCAATCTGACAAAGTTGGGAAAACACACAAATCTCTAATCCATCCTGCTAATATCATATCCCACTCTATCGTACCATCCCATTGCCTCTGTTCTCCTCAGTCACGTACGCTATGTAGTACACGCTGTATATATACATGTGTGTTTTTTAGTACCTTCACCCCTCCTTCCCCTACCCTGACCCCTAATTCTGTGTCTCTCTGTCCTCCCCACCCTTGCCCAGGGGGCTCCATAAATATCATTTCATCCTGTGGAGCCGCTGACATGCTGCAAAGGGCCTACGATAAATAATTCACTCCCTCGGTGCAGCGCAGGCAGACTCCCCCTGCTTAGGAATTCAGCATGAGCGTGTGTACATTAGGGTGGAAGGGCTTGTGTTGGTGGTGATAGTACACACAGCTATACCGGGTCAACGTATGCTACATACTAACACAGAGCTATATAAAGGATTCAGATGATTTAGCATAGGGTGCAGACTACATTAGTCCTTCACATTGATCTTCTCTCACTGACTGCTGGTCAAGCACACCAAAATGTCTTGCCTCATTGAAATGCCGATGTTTCCTATACATGTGGTATTTTTTTCTAACCAGCATCAGGCCAGCACACTTTTTTCTTCCTCTGTGGTTCACAGCATGCTGAATTAGGTTGATCTAGAGGATTGTGCATGGACTATCACCTGCCCTCTTTTAGTACTAGCGCACTGATTTATTGATGATGCTCAGGATTATTAATGCCAGTAGCCTGCTCTTTGCTTACTGAGCTGGCATGAGAGTCAGGCCTCCCAGTATCTAAGGGCCTAGTGATGGAGAGTGGCAGACAATGGAGAAGAAACAGAAGTCAGCGGGCTTTCTGTGGAAGCTTTGAGTCAAGAGTGAGAAAGCCGCGCCAGTCGTCATTGCACGGTTTTGTAGTACAAGTCGGGGAACGGTGACAGACGCTTTTCATTTGGTAGTTGGATCTTCCCTCCTTTTTTTCATTCTTTTATTTCCTTACACCATCTCACATTTAGTCAAGTAAGGGTGTGTGAGTGACAGGACTGAGAAGGAATTGAGGCACTGAAAGTCTGTCTTCTGTCAGAGTATGTGATTAATGCTATATGTGTGTGCATCCTTATATCTGTATGTGGTCTGCTGAGAGTTGTGTGTGTCTATACCACTATTTGTTCTTGTGGTTTTTTTAGCCACACACTTGCTTACCTGCCTTCACGTGGGGAATGGTTAGTACGTTCTTGTCCACAGCCCATTCGCTTTGAACTTAAAAGGCTTTGGTTCAGTTCAAGTCTTTTCAAATATTTCCGAGTCGTGTCTGTCTTGAGATCTGTGCGTCTTTATCGACTGAACTGCAGGTAAGCTCGGTTGCTGGTACTTCCACCTAGATAGATTTTTTGTTTTTTGTAACTACTGTACATAATCTGAGTCTTATTAGTGTGTTTCAGCAGCCCCCGTTTTCTCAAGCTCTTCACCACTCTCTGGTGTAGCTCTTTGCGCTAACAACAGTGTTTTCTTGTTTGTCAGAAGCTTGAATGAACGCTACTCCAATAACACATAAACACACACTTTACTGGCCCACTCGAGCTCCTAATAAACGTGTCAACAAGAAGAAGTGACGAGCACAGTGGCTGGAGGAGGGCAGAGGGCACTATTGTTTGTCTCCTCCTCACCCTCCAACCCTCCACCCGTTCTAATGGATGCCAAGGAAGGAGAGAGAGGCTGGGATTTGATTAGCCTCAAGCTGGAGCGTCTAATTGCCCCTTCCACCAAAGCTCTTCCATATTGAAATGATTTATTCATCATCAAGCTCCAAACGGTCCCTTGAAATGGGCTGCCAGAAAGCAGGATGCTCGATCCTTTGCTCCCCTGCCTTACACTATTGTCTCTGTCATCGGAGAGCATAATGGGCGGGATGTTGCCATTGCTAGTAGGATGTAGGTTGGATGTTTACGGCTATGGTAATGGCAGGCAGTACCATTGTTAAACATTCATTATGTGAAGACTGTCTTGGCAAAGTGGAGAAATAATGCCCCGTGTGCTGCTGCTGTGCCTGCCCTATGCCCATCTGTAGTAGTCGTGGCAGTCCCCCGGACCATAATGGAACAACTGTTTAAAACACAAGTGTGTTTTCTCTGTATTTAATTTACATGGCAAATGTGCTTTTTGTCAACCCCAAGGGTTTATTTAAAGAAACCATACATCTTCAGCTTTAATAGACTGCTGGAGCTGTTCCCCCTTTCATCCCTAAGCTAAGCAAGTTTGTTAAAATACTTGCATCTAAAAATGCTCGGGGAAACTTTTAATCTTAGTGCTTTGCATCTACAAATCAGCCTGCTCTTATCCCTTATCCAAGAACACATTTCAGCACCAGTGGGGCTAAAATCACTGTCAATCCCGAGCCGAAGAGCCTCTTACATAGTTAAATATGCTCTTTAAGGAAGCCTTTCAGCTTAGCTTTTGATATTTAAGCACAAGCAGGCAGTTGCATCGATTCTGAGTTATGAGCGGTGGACATTAGTTGGTTTCACTGGGCGGCCTGAGAGAAATGCGCTAAGGTTCTTACACACAGTTCATGTTTAACTGTTTTTATTTAACCCTCTTCCAACCACCCTGAACATCAGTATCCAACCTTAATGTCACTCCGAATGAGCAGCCCCTCAGAGGATCACTTTAACACCTAAGCAAATTGGCTTTCAACAGAGTTATATTAATATGTTATTGGCCACCGGCGAGCAGTAGGTTAAATATAGGATGCTGGTGGTGTGGGCCTATCGAGGTGACCCTGTTACTATTCAAAGGGAAACAAGAACCCCGAGTACTTTGGCCCCGTAGATTTGCTCTTCTGGCTTGCATGTAGGCCAGTTGTGCTTCTGTGGTGCACAAAGACTGACCATATGTAGTGTCAAAGTTCTGCCTGCCGTGCAGTTTTTTTTCTCATCCCGATTGCAGCATAACCTAAAGTCTGGGTCAGCCAACAGGCGCAAGTGTGGAATGAAGGAAAAGCATGTGTTTGTCCCTTGTATTTTCATCAAGTGTTGTTTCTCTCTGACCCGCTCGGTCCCTCGGCTGTGTGTAGCCCTGCTCCCGTTGACCAGATTAATGCTATTCCACAGGCATTGACTTAATCTCCAAACAGGATTGCTCTAAGCCTTGACGAGGTAATATGGGCTAAACAGATTGCACCGGTGCACAATCAGAGTTACTGTAATGTGACGCTACAAATCTGGGTGCTGTCGCATTAGCACGTTATACCGTAACCTTCGCAGGTTTACAGATTGCGCTATGCTGTTCAGACGAATTTACTTGTTTACTTTTAATTCATAGGAAATTAATAATAATGAATAATAATAATAATAATGGATACTTTATTGATCCCCATGGGGAAATTACTTGTTTTTCTCTGCATTTGACCCATTCACTCAGTGAAGCAGTGGGCAGCCCACTAAGCAGGCGCCCGGGGAGCAGTGTGTAGGGACGGTACCTTGCTCAGGGGTACCTCAGGGTAGCCGTTAAGTGGATTCGAACCGCCGACCTTCCGATCATGGGGCGACCACTTTACCTACTGAGCTATCCCTGCCCCCTATTATTATCTGCCGTTGTTTTTTAATCATGCTACGTGTCCCGTGCCATTCAGTGAATGCGATGAGAAGGAGCTGAGAGTATCGGAGAGATGATAAATGCTCATCAAATTGGAATTGTCTCCCACCATCACATTACTGCCTGGAGAGGCTCCATCATCGCAGCCGTAGCTGCCAAGTGGTCACAGAGGATGGAGTGGAGGCTGGAGGGTGGTATTAAGAGGTAGACTGTCCTTTACCTTGAAGTAATGAATTGTGTTACCTTTGAGTTTCTCAGTAAACCCTGTGTGTGATTTAAGTGCAATAACATGTGACCAGCCTCCTGGTTTAAACGGCCTGTGACAGCAGTAATATTGTTATAAATACTTTTGGAAAATTCTCTGAAATCACAGAAAAACCGATAACTGGGACATTCAGGGTCTGTGCAGGCTTGTTCTTGTGAGTGTTGTGATTTTTTTTTTTTTACCTTAACTACCTAACTTAACTACTGTCTTATATGTAAAACTTTTGTTTCACCATCAGGCTTTTTCTGACAGAACTAATTACCGTCACCTGCCAGTGACAACTACAGCTTCTTGCCTAAAGTTGGCTTGCAGACTTGAGGCCGAGAAGGCCGACTGGAAAATGGGAAACTGAATGGCTATGTGTGCAATTTATTTATGTGTGATTAGTGTCAGCTTTTTTTTTCTTTCCTTTTTTTACATGCTGGTTTACTTGGCTTGAAACAGGCACAGAGAGATGAGGGCTAAATTGATTCTGAACGAGACATAGTGGCTGGCTAATGAATTTGGTTAATTGACTGTGTAAGGGGCTGCCGTAACAGTCAGACAGTTAAGAGCAGCAGCAGCAGCAGCCTGCAGAATCCAGCCAGCTCATCTGTGGTTGCGTCACTCTGCCCGTATTGATTTTGGTCTTGAAGTCATGACACCTTTGAAATTATTGTAAGCAGAAAAGTATTATTACTGTGATCATGGCAATTATTACTGCTCCATCAGAGGCTGTTGGGTGTCTTGACACTCTTGTAAAGTGATTAGCCTCTTCCCTGAGAATGTAGAAGGGTCCCGCTGGGGATTGCAGACCCCCTTCTCCCTCTTGGGACTTGAACTGACAGTCTTGTGTGATGGCTGGAGACAAAGACCCCCCCCCCCCCCCCAAAAAGAAATTTACAGGCAGCATTACCTAGCGGGCTCTTCCGTTTTGTAGCTACACCCTTGTTCCCCTTCTTTCAGGTGAGACTAGAAGAGTATTTAAAGAGATTGCAGCTTTCATTTCACAGGAAATGAAATGTAGAGCTTCTGACTGCGCAATGACAAAGAAATCCATGGTCCCTGTTCTTAAGCACATGGACGCCCACTCATGCACAGACAGCTTGTACAAACACTGTCTGAGGCATCTCCCTTGGTACTGGCAGGGCTCTCCAGGAGCTGCCGCCTCCTCACAGCTCCTCTTCAGATCATCAACACCTCACAGTGGAGATTTTATTACTCTCTCGATTGTCTGGATCTCAAGCTAGCCTCTGAGTTGCAAAGCACCCCTCCCTGGACTCTCCCAAATCCTCTTTGTTCTTTGTTTGTCAGTTACTACATTTATTCACTTAAGATGTGATACTCCTCGGCTACTGCCCCGTTTTTTTTTTTTTTGGGTTTTTTTGTTTGTTTTTTTTAAATTCCCCCCCCCCCCCCCCCCCCCCCTCCCCCCATGCTTTCCTTCTTCTTGCTCCCGTTCACACGTTTCCTCCCACCTTGCTTGCTCAAGTTCAATAAGCAAACAATCCCACTTCCTCTCAACACCCAGCTTCGTCGTGGTGATTTGCCGTGCTTGTCAGGTCGAATATTGAGCGACACTATGGCCCCTGTCAACAAAAGGAAGGCCCCGGAAGCCAGAGGGCCGGCGTTATTTGTGTGTAGGGTGGATTATCTCCCCCACACGCCATTCTGCCTTTTCTCATTGTCTGGCGTGTAACCGGCATGCAGCATGCCGATGCCAGGATGGCTCCCTTGTGGAATACACAAGGCCCGGTGCCTGCCATGCTTTGGTAAAACTCACTTTGGCAAAACAGAATAATTCATGGGGTATTTTTGCACAGACAGCCGAGTTCTACACAGATTCACTGGCATCCTTGTCCACTGACCCTCTGGACAGTGTCCAGCACCATTTTCTTGATTAAACTCTGGGTGAGGAGGGAGAATAGCAAGCGGTGTATGTCACTGTGAGTGTTTCATAAGATGACCTTGTTGGGAGTGCTGTCAGTGAAGTTAAACCATTGAACATATGTTCCGAGTTTTCGAGCCCCCTTTTATATCCAGCTCTCATTACTCCATGATGCGCGTCTGTAGCTGCCCGTGTTTTGAATTCAGCACACGCCGTTTATTGTGTCTGATTGTCTGCGTGTCTGCGTTTGTATGCGTAGGGCTCTCTCTCAATCGGACCTACAGTTTTCAAAGAGTGCGTTCCAGCTGTGCAGAGACAAAGAACACTCAGATAAAAGGCAGATTTCAAAATGAAGGAGGGCTTTTGGCTAAAAGCAAGCGGCGACCACCGGCATACCCGTCCTCCCAACGCCGTGATTGCGCCATGCTGAGCTGCAGTTGGCCATTGTAATCAATGGCGCAGCAGGTGTCTCGGCCCTCATTGACACAGGTAGTGACGCCTGTACACACATTGCTATATGCAATTTGTCTCAGACGTAACACCTTTGGACACAGAAATTAGGCGTGCGCACCATACACACTGTTTGTTTTACCCTTGGTAATGAGATGCAAATCATCATGCATGGGGAATTGGGGACCTCAGGAGAGGGCAGAGAGGGAGGGGCTGCAACACATGTGTTTTGGCGGTGGGGTATTCTTAGCCAGTAAACCCAGCGCACAAACTGATTTCACGGCAGGGAGTCACATGAGGTGTCAAAGGTGTCATGCTAAAATGGGATATCACACCGGCCTGCTGCTGGAAAAATGGGGAGGCATGGCACGGTACTTCCGACACCTCCCGGTATTGGACTGGGGATAGCTGGGGTCCTGCTTTCTTTGGTGGTAGTGCACTGGCCTTGTCAGCTTCTTTGCTTTTAAGACAGTAACTGAAAGCTAACAGGCTGCTTCAGATAGGATAATGAGTTGTTTCTGTGCCAGTTTCCTCATATTAAGACATGAGTGATGGATGACAAGAGCGAAAAGGGCTGCGAGGTGGGGGGAAACCCACAGAATATCAAAATGCCAGTTGCGGATGTAAAGTGTTTGAGTACTGATTCCCACAAATGCAGTTTTGAATGTGTAGACCTTGTATTTGCATGTGTAGCATATTCATGCAAACACGGATAACAGTCTAAGCCAGGGAGGATTTTCATCCCTCCTGAGGGAGTGAAAACCAACATGACTCCATCACAGTGGAAAGGTTTCAAACCAAACCAGTGAAGTTCCTTTTATCATTTCATACATTTGTTTTAATAGCTCCTCTACTTCTTCCTTCACATGTGTAGTCTTCTGTTTCAGCAGTCACTGTGACAAAGGCCTGAGCGCTGACATGTAGAAAGCCCTCTTTGTTGTTGTTGTCTTTTTCTGGGTCCCCCCCCCAGTTTATACAATGTGACAGTGTCAGTTGTGTGGATTCAAAAGTTAACTAATCTCCCAGACAGTAGCTGTAAATGGTGTGACAGGGCCTCCCTTCTTTCAGTGTCACCCATCTTCCTGCATGCGTAGAAACTGGCATCTTGGTGCTTTGGGACCAACTGCAGTGGCAGACGGTGCATTCAAGGGATGGACTGTGGCATGCTGTTTCTACCATAATCTTGTAAAGGACTCCAAAATACCCCCCACCAGCTCAGCAGATATGCGCCATAATTTTGCATCCAAACCAGTGAACAGCTTGTCTGATATCTTGACTACAGTATCAGAGGATCTGATTAAAAAGGCTGCTGTTTTTTTTTCATACTTTGCTCACTAACAGTTTACACTTACACCCTCAGAAGAAACGCTTAATAATATAAAAATGATAAAACTGGATTTCTTTTGCTATTTGGATGATGATTTCGGTGCACATTATTTTTATAGTATTGCACAGCAATTTGGAAATTAAGCAAATGTGCTTCAGGTACTAACCCCAAAGGAGTTCTGTAAAGTTGGGTCAGTTTATCATTCAGTCCCCTTCTCACACAAGCCTCATGAAATTCATGTTCTCCTTTCCTATTAAAACCGCTTTTCCATATTGACCTTAATATCAGCCCGATTTATGCGCAGAAGATGTCACGGGACACGTGTAATAGAGGAAATTGTTAAACCACACCGGGGAGTCCAAGGAAATTGGAAATCTTCAGTGTCACTTTATTGCGCAACCATCAGTTGTCGAAACATAAACCCTGCACCATATGGCTATTGTTATTCATTTTGCAGCCTTATTTGATGAAGGGCAGAGCACACAGGGACACGTGAGGAAAATGTTACACAGGGGTCTGGACATTTGTCTTGATTTGAGCCAGAGTGAATGTCAAGATGTCTTTTGGTTCCACAGAGCTAATCTAAATGAGATTGACAGTATATTTCGTTTTTCTGTTCATATTAAGTTATATTTATATATAGCGATAAATAGATATAGTGTTTGTTTTACTTGGACTTGTGTACACACAGACTCTCAGTTGGATGTTGTGTTTTTGCTACTACAAGAGTTTGCGCTTTAATTAATGATGATGATGGGTACATGTAGTCGTGTGGGTGGGCGAAGGCTTGAAGTAAGCAGTGGACGATGCATACTGGTTTTGTAGCCAGTGCAGCTCTCATGTTCGCATTCTGCCATATCCTGTTACGTTCCGTGTGTTCTTTGCATTTACGAGTCACTGTGTTTCAAGCCACCGTGTATGTCTGCATGCTTTGGCTTGTTGCATGTTTGTGAGGTGAAAAGTGAAAGAGACTCGAAGACTGGGAAAAGAGTTGCTCAGTCTCCATTCCAACCACCTCCCTCCAATTTATAGCTCTTGGAGGGAGATCTGTCTGACAAGAGGCCTGTAATTAAAGTTGAGAAAAAAAGCCATGTCCAAATGCCCTACAGAGTTTTTTTTTTCCTTCTAGTTTTTTTTTTGAAGACTTAAGGGAAGAAAAAGCTTTTCCATCATCGTATTGAAATCTTTCTCTCCCGCTGTAACTCTTACAACTCGAAACTTTACCTCCAGGGACCATTGTCAGTGCATAATATATCACAATGAGCTTGAAAAGTTATTACTTGTTGGTGACATGTTGTTTACCAAAAGACAATTTTACTATTTGACTGCATTACCAACTGCAGCCTTAAACATTGCACATTCTTACATTGCAATTTTATGACCTACTGTGTTGGCTGCATACCATTACACATTACGGACCGACGCTGACCTTGTTGATTACTTTGAAAATATAGTCCAAGTGCCTTTTACGTTTAAATTTGACAGCTAGTCAATTAGATTCTGTATAAAAACCCAGAGGCTACAGCTACAGCTCACAGGTCTTTGGGTTCAAGACTAAATCAATGATAAATTCCTTAGATGCCCATTTATATTTATCAAATTTTTTTTTTTTTTTTAGTTTATTTATTATCCGTGATTGATGTCAACAAGCATTTGTGCACACTTTCAAATTCCGCATTTGCACTTTTAAAAATTAGATTCTGCATAAGGTATAAATACAGTATGTATGTAGTAAAAGTTTATCAAAACTATTCAATGAAATATTAAATGTCTTTTTGACTTTAACAATAATAGATGTTTTTGCTAAAAACTGATTTCAGATTTGAACTTTTAGTTCAAATCTTGAATCTTAAAAAGCATTCATAGGGCTCTTTTCTAGCTGTTAGAGTAGCTTTGCATGATTCACAGCTCAAAGTAATCCTTATGTGCCGTGTGGTGGGCTGTCTTGGTGCAAGCCATAGTTGCTGTGGAAACCAAAGTAGCCATGTCCTCGGTGAACCCATACGATCACATGAAGGTCTGCATCATTTGCTGTGCCTCTGCTATGCTAATGTTATCTTATACAATCCTCTCTTATTCTTATCCCGCATGCTGTTTGCAAAAATTGTGCTCCGCTATTTATCGAAATGGGTCAATCAGTCGTATGTTTTCTTTCTTTTTCTATTTCAAAAGCGCCTTGTATCGTATATTTGAAACAGTAGCTAGCTGGCACATGGTAATGGGTTAATTAGTGACCTTTTTTTATTAACACCCCTGCACCCCCGTTGGCATTTTTTTTGTTGTTTTTTTTACACTGACTGACATTGCCACAAAGGAACAAAGGGCACTGAATATACTTTTCACAGAGTTCTTTCTACAGTCGGTAGAACTCCTTTGGAAGCATGAAGGGCTGCCCAGGAAACCGTTGGGAGCACAGTTTTGGGCAGAGGAGGGGACAAAGAAAACCAGTTGCAGAATTTATTTAGATTTAGATTTGTCATTACTTTAAGAAATGCGTAGAAGACACTGTTTCTTTCCAACATGGACTTGTTTTTCCTTTCCTAACTCTGACCTGGGTGCAGGTATTCAAGTTGAGCTTTAAGGTGGTTTCCTGCGAAGCACTGATGGATATGAAATGGTTAAAAGCTGCTTATGGAGTGAGCATTTAGTTTGCCATGGTGGACCTGCAGAGCCAGTCGACTGAAGCAGGACTAGCCCAGCGCCTGAGCTGATCTGGCCAGCTGCCAGGAGCGCCCCATGCTGCAGACAATACCCACCTGTGTTAGGAAGGGGAGGGGGTTGGTGGGGAGAGTGTGAGAGTCAATGTACACACACACAGACACACACACACACAGACGGCAAGGTTTTTTTCTCTCTTTCAAACAGAGTGGTGCTCCTCCTCCCTTTCTGTTCTGTAGCTCTCCAAATGTCTATCAACAGGCTCCAGCTCTGATTTTGGCTCATTGTGTTGGACGCTGACGTTTGAAAGCAAACTCGGAGATGAAAATCAAAAGTGGGTTTTGAGATGACGAGAACATATAAGTGGGCAGAGGAACCGTTGGTCGCTTTTGCTCAACGGTTACCCCCTTCATCCGTGCCAGACACCCCCAATCGGATCCCTGCAACCCCTCCACAAACGTGCCTGGGGCTAGAAGGTTGAGGGGAAGGAGGGGAGGGCGGTGAGGGGTTCCCTAGGGGTCTCTACTCTCTGGTTACAGCAAAGAGGCTGCCACTGCCAGAGGGTTGCCATGGCAACGCTATTTGATTCCTACAACAATGCCAGAGCACCACTTCCCTCCCCATCCTCCTCCTCATCTCCTGAGCTACACTGAACACACACACTTGCGCGCACACACACACTTGCACACGAGCCCTGTGTGATTGGACGATTATGTCGGGGATCATGACACAGTCGCCACTTTGGGGGCTGACAATGCCCACGCGGATTAAAAGCTGGTTCTTTTGAAAATAAATTGCTGCCTGCAAATTAATTTAAATCTAATAATTAGCATTGTTCCAAATCTGGAATATCACATTGGAAATAATCTGATAACATTAGCAACAAAACAACCCAGACAGATCTCAGCCTGACTGAATACTGGCTGTTCCAGAAAGAAGTTTGGTAATCAGAAGTGCACTGACAGTTTTTAAAAATGTATTCATTTATTTATTTATTTTTGTCACCGAATGAAACTTAATGAGCCACAAGTAACTGAGACCAGACTGGGACAAGTCTGATCTCTCAGACGAGAGGGTGACTATGGTGAACAAGAATCTTTTTTGCAGTGTTACATTTACAACACATGTAAATGTGACATCTGACATCTAACAGAAGCTGACCATAGCTGGTACGCTCCCAGTATTTTGTACTTGTCAGTTTTATTGCATAGCAATGGGGCAAATCCCCAGGCACGTTTTTAGCTAAATTAGAGCCATAAAATAAAGCTTACAATGAGTTTATGGGCAACCGACTAAATAATAATGTCATAAATAATTAAATCTGCTCTGTAGTTGTGGTAGATAAATACTCCTGTCTCCTAGTAATATTAAATCTTGGTCGTTTCAGATAGAACAGAAGGGATACTTTTAGCAGCTCTGCTCTGATGCTGATTGGAGTGTAAAGCTAGATTCTTGTTTCTACACCAACCCCTTGAACAGTAAGAAAACATAGTAACATATTAGCCTACATGGGATCTGAGAGAGGGAGAGAGACGGAGAGAGTAAGCTCTTGGGTCTATTACACCAGACTCTGACAGTGATTCAGCTGACAATATAAATGTTTATTGGTGTATAGTGCAGCTTGGAGAAACATGTCAGGGCAAGAAGTCTGTACTTTTAGGAAGGCTGTAATGTGTCTCACAGTAAAGAACATTGAGGAAAAGCAGAGTCTGTTGCTTGATGGTCTTGGACAGCATGTTTATGTGGTTTGGAGCAATAACTCTTCACTGTAAGAGTGCATTGTGTGGTAGTTTATGTCGGTGTGTAGTTATAATTTACATCCTTTGCTGTTGGGGGGGCATGCTGGGACGCTGAGGGATTAATACTGCTGGACCTGAGACCTCTACAGTAGTATTCCTCATATACATGCACACAACAGTTTATGCATCCTGTTTTTTTTTCAGCATTTTCGTTTCTTCACAGGTATTTGGTTATGTTTCTAAATAGCTCCGTCTCTAAATGGCTGACAAAGCATTGTTTGCAATGTCTAAATCCCTACCAGGTGTTCAAATGTATTCACGTGACATGTCTGCTAACTACTTGAATCAATTCTTTTCGATGTTTGGCTCTCTTGTGAGCTGATGAAACATAATTGCAAGTGGTAATTTGGTCTTGGAAAATGGGATGAACCACTAATTTGAAAAGAAAAATGCTGCTGTGAAAATCAATAGGAAAATCCTTAGCATGCTAAAGAGAGAGCGCTGCTGCCATATGCCCATAACACGTCCTATGGTGTGCCCAGTGCTTAGCACCAGGGTGCCGGCAGGAAATGCCATATTGGCCTCCCAGGCCAGTGAGATCATTGGCTAAGCCCCCAGGGTGTGGACACATGGTCCCAGGCTGTCTCATTCTCTCGTCTCTGTCCTTCGTCCCCCTGCTGACATGACAAGCTGTATGCTCTAAGAACTCGTTTAAGCCTTTTCATCAAGGCTTTCACCTTTGATGGGCTTTTCGTGTTTGAGTACAAAGACAAATGCTGGAAAGGTGACGCTGAGATGATGTCATGCATGAATATAGGGACACCTGTGGGTAATTTAGATATTAAAAGTAAACAAGAGCTAGAATAGAGAGTAATTTTCTTAATCACCGCTATTTGAAAGGACAGCATGTTGCTTTTTACTGCGTGTTCAGATTAACGGCAAAAGACATTACCTATATCTTAGCTATAGCTAGATGGCCCTTGCTGGCTAAGCAGGGTCCCCTTAATATGATTAAGACGGATTATGGCGTTGTCTTCACATCAAAAGAGCCAAGACCAATTATCACCCCTGCCTTTCAGCATGACAGCCCTCCTGCTCTCTTCCCGCAAATGCAGAAAGGAAAGGAGAAAACAGAACCCGGGCTCTTGTAACACTCCAGAAGCCTCACGCTAATGGATGTATTCATCATTCATTCAGGCCTTTCATGTACAGTGTTAGGCTGTGATGGTGCACAGTTGCCAGTGCTTTGGCTAGACCCTAAAATAGATTGAGCGTCAAAGCCTATTATCCCGCTCCCAGAGGCATGTACAAACAGGTTCATGTGACAGAAAATGTGTTCTAAGGCAGTTAAAGAGTGAGGAACTGAAAACAAGCTTTTCATGCCTTCAGGTGTTTGTGAATATTTGTAGGGTTTTTTTTTAGCAAGTTTTTAATTATTTGTGCATATTTTCGTAACAAGTTGTGCGTTCAGTGCAACAGGGACGACAGCTTTGCTTCGTTTTGCTTTGGTGCCCATTACCATAATCCCCCGTCAGGACGGGTCTTCCATTACCCCTTTGTGCTGTCTGTGGTCATGACAGGAAATCAAATGGATATGGATAAAAGTAGTCCCCGTGCCTCAACCCTTCCCAGCTTATAACACTTGCACACAACACACACGCTGCTCTGCTAAATTACTCTCATAGTTTCACTTTTCTCTAAAGTGCCAGAGCCTACAAGCTTGAACAAAGGTGCCCCCTGCATCCGTACCACCCATCAAAAGTGGAGCTGGAGTCGGCCCAGAGTGCTGTCAGGAGTTAAATAAAGTCATTAAAATCCTCTTTTTTTCCCCCCTAGTGGCCCAGTGTTCACTTCTTTATGAACATGGAGCTCTTGGCTTCACACAGAAGGTGACACATAGCTATAACCTTGTTTTTCTTTGTAAAAATTGTGTGCCTTTGCCTTCACTGGAACACAGATATTTCTAAGCTTTTCATTTCTCCACAGTAATTTTTTGAAGTCAGTTACTCTTTTTGCTTTCATATGCGCGTCACCTTTTATGGGAATTCAGCAAGAAAAGAATAACAAGAGAAGCTAAAGGTAAAGGTTCTTCTGAGTGTCGTCATCAGAACCTAGATGTTAACAAAGCTCTTTGACAGCTTTTTAAATTTTGGTCTGAGTAACCAGCAGCACAAAGCAGAGCCTGTTACATGTGCAGGAAGATAATTAGGGTCTATGTTGTGAGCTAATACCAAGGGGCAGACCAGCTCCTCGTATCGCTTGACCACAGCCACTCTCGGCATGTGCACTTCCAGCTTTCCCGCTGTGCTCGTTTTTCATCACAGAACCTGTGCCTTAAATTTCACATCCTCCGCGTGTGGATTTACACCTCTATTGTGTCCACATTACAGGACACGCATGTATATTAAATGCCCTGGGTACACAAGTAAATCCACAGCCACCGTGTCAGCACAGCTGGCATCACTGGGCGATTAGCAGGTGAACACTCAATCACAATCCCCACAAGCATGTAAACGAGGTCTGAAGTCGCCCTGGCGCACTACATCCTACCGCCCTACCTATTTTTTTTCTTTCTTTCTTGCTAACCTGCAGCCTGTAAGGCCAGCATTAATAATTTAAGCAAACACCCAGGCATGATAGAGCAGACAAGGGAACGTGTCGAGAAGCACTCTGGTCGAGGGAAGCTATTAAATATGAAAACTATTTGTGCTGGCTAATAGTGTCTTTGTTTTCTTAGCGCTTAGAGTCTCGTGCGTCGTCCCAGCTGACGATCGAGGTAAATTGTTTGATGAGGAATGGTTACGTTGGACGTGACTGCGTTCGGCCCATTTGTTACTAATGGCCAATCTGCATGGCTGAAACAACTCTTTCCCAGCAGATGTGTTGTCCTAACCTCAGTCAGCCTGCCTTCCATATACTCGTGCACACATACGCAGAGCTGATCGGCTACAGCAACTACTTGTATATTTATAAATTCATGGGGTGCTGCTATGCGCTTCTTGAAAAAACACACGCTCTCACACGCCCACACACACTCTCATAGGGGCCCTAGTCTTGTGTTGAGGATTAGATGGGTTCAGGGCCAGAGATTGCCCCCTCTGGTTGCAGCTCCTGCTTCAGTGTGGTGTTTGGGTGGGTTTGCTGGGGGTGGTGTGCATGAAGCCCTCCGGGGGAAAGATTGCACTGCACACAAATCATTACTGCTCATCAGTTACTGCCACTCAGCCACTTATTTACTCAGCAGCTTTGCTTAACAGAGACATGGATATGCAGCCAGACCTCAGCGCTCGCCGGAGCGTAGTGGCTCGTTATGCGCCGGGATCTTAAGGATGAAATCATTGAGAAACGCTGTTGTTTGGGTAGCAATGCAGCACGATGCAGTTTGTGAGCACAGAGTGGGTCAATACCTTTAAAGCTCGATGCACTCAATTCATCATAACTTTAAAGTCCGTTCCCAATAAGAATTTCACAGTTGATGTTGTGTGCAGGTCGCGTTTGACAGAAGGCCGTCAACTGAGCCTCAACATGAGGAAAAGTGTTGCTTCAGCGATATACAGGACACTATCTAGACAGTGAATTATTTATGGCTGCAATACCACGTAAGCTATATGTAGCATATTAAATACATAATCCTCTCATCTTTTATTGATGGTCCTTTGATACCAGCCTCCCTGGTAAGATTGATAAGAGAGCTTAAGGTGCAAGCAGTTTTGGCCGCCACATTTGAGCCAGTAGTGAGGAAACTTCACCCAAGCCTTATTGGGAATGTTTTTGTTTTGTTTTTTTCCTTTTTTGCTTCTTTAATGAGGACTGGTGGTGGAGGTGGGCAGTAACTCAAACCCAGATTGCTCAGGGAGAGATTACGTCTGCTTATGATATAGTGTAAACAGTTGGGCACAAGCTGGTTATGCTCGGTGGCTGACTGTTTACACACCGTTACTGACAGATAAGAGGGAATTTCAGCTGTACTCTGATCAGATCTGCAACAGGACAAGCCTGTGTCAAGTGTTCACGGTCTCCACTTCCTGTGTTTTTTTTTTTATTGTGAGAGCTACCTGATAGATGCAGAAAGAAAGGTGGGTGGGCGGTGGGAGGGGTCTCTCTTTGATGGGTTAAATGTGTTGCTTTGTAGGCAGTACAATCGTGCACTCACGTTATCACGTCACACAATAGAGGCGAGATGCAGTCCGTCAGTGTGCAGGAAATGGGATTCATTTATCTAACCTGATGACGGAGACGCACCAGCAGCTGCACAGATAGGACTCTTTTACGGCTCGAGCGGTGCCTTAGTTGATTTGGGAATTAGATGGCGTAATTGGCACAGACAAACGAGCCATCGCTACGGAAACGAGTTCCGTCTTTTTGTTGTTTTCAATCAGAAGTATTCAAACACGCATCGACATCTGTTACGTGTGGTTTGGTGAAGCCGGGTTCCTTTTGGTTTAACTGTGGCAAAACTGCTATGCACCATGCCCGTGGATATTTTTGCACAGGGAAACAAAAACTGCTAGTAAATCTGTTTGGCCTTTACTAAGATACACAGTCAGCTTTTGTTAGATCAAGCCAACCGAGTGACATTTTCCCGTCTAAATTCAGCTACTGTTTCATCTTTTCATATCATGGTAACGCAAGCATTCGTGTTTCAGGAATAAACCACATAGTTTGCACCGTGATACTGTTGTGGAAGGGATTGGATAGTGAGGAATGATAGCCACTGAGATTGAATCACAGTCCTTTTTGTGGCTGCTGGGACACGAGCACCTTTCTCATTCAGCTCTTATCTAAACCAGACCGATTGAGGCCATGTAGCCATAATTCTTTTTGTAAACAAATGAGTGCGCCCTACCCCCCTCCCCTCGCCTTTTCTGTCTGAGATGTTCGCACAAATGCGCCATGAGTGACATTCACCTTGCTGTGTCCTCCCGTTTTATTTTATTTTTTTCCCCTCCCTTGAAGTCTTGACTCCCCAACAAAAAGACCCATTACTCTGTCTTGTTGTCACATCAGTTTGCCTCTTCCTCACCTGCAATATGATCCACATTAGCATCCACATCAAGCCTGGGAAGCTCCCGCTGTCTGAGCCGACAGGACTGAGAGCAGAGATAAGCTCACTCGGTAATGAGCGATCAGCCTCCAGTGGGCAGGAGAAAGAAAGAAGGGCCCTTCAGAGCTGCGGTATGGAATGGGCAGCAATGCAGGTCACATGCATGTGTTATTGAGAAACTCAGTCTCCGTGACCAGGAATGCAGTTTTTTTTGTCAGCATGTGTGGTGATGCGATGCCTTGTTTATGATATTCATGCTATACTTCACCTCCCATTCGTGCCACTGGTGCCACATCCTCCAACTGCTTTTGTTGTACTTACATCCTTAGAGACTGGCACGGGCTTCACACTCGGCGGCAGAGCATAAAGGAGAGGAAAGCTGGTTACAGTGGAACAAAGGTGCAAACAATAAAGTGTAATGGTTGAACAGAAGTGGGCAAGTTGTATGGAAATGAATGCATGAAAAGCCAGTCCTGCCGACTGAAAGAAACAGCAGGTGGTCCCTAAGGAATGAGAGGATCAACAGATAGCTTCATTCCGCCCACTAAGCCTGACTTTTACACACTTACCAAGCACCAGTCTCCTCCGATTTGCCTGTCTGCTAAAGAGCATGGAATAAAACGATTCACTTTCAAAAGTTTCTTTCTGAACATGCTGCTATTATTGCTCTTGATGCAGTGATTAGAATATATACAGTGGGGCAAAAAAGTATTTAGTCAGCCACCGATTGTGCAAGTTCCCCCACTTAAAATGATGACAGAGGTCAGTAATTTGCACCAGAGGTACACTTCAACTGTGAGAGACAGAATGTGAAAAAAAAATCCATGAATCCACATGGTAGGATTTGTAAAGAATTTATTCGTAAATCAGGGTGGAAAATAAGTATTTGGTCACCTCAAACAAGGAAAATCTCTGGCTCTCACAGACCTGTAATGTCTTCTGTAAGAAGCTTTTCTGTCCCCCACTCGTTACCTGTATGAATGGCACCTGTTTGAACTCATCATCTGTATAAAAGACACCTGTCCACAGCCTCAAACAGTCAGACTCCAAACGCCGCCATGGCCAAGACCAAAGAGCTTTCGAAGGACACCAGGAAAAGTATTGTAGACCTGCACCAGACTGGGAAGAGTGAATCTACAATAGGCAAGCAGCTTGGTGTGAAAAAATCAACTGTGGGAGCAATCATTAGAAAATGGAAGACATACAAGACCACTGATAATCTCCCTCGATCTGGGGCTCCACGCAAGATCTCATCCCGTGGGGTCAAAATGATCATGAGAACGGTGAGCAAAGATCCCAGAACCACACGGGGGGACCTGGTGAATGACCTGCAGAGAGCTGGGACCAAAGTAACAAAGGTCACCATCAGTAACACACTACAACGGCAGGGAATCAAATCCCGCAGTGCCAGACGTGTTCCGCTGCTGAAGCCAGTGCATGTCCATGCCCGTCTGAAGTTTGCCAGAGAGCACATGGATGATACAGCAGAGGATTGGGAGAATGTCATGTGGTCAGATGAAACCAAAGTAGAACTTTTTGGTATAAACTCAACTCGTCGTGTTTGGAGGAAGAAGAATACTGAGTTGCATCCCAAGAACACCATACCTACTGTGAAGCATGGGGGTGGAAACATCATGCTATGGGGCTGTTTTTCTGCCAAGGGGACAGGACGACTGATCCGTGTTAAGGACAGAATGAATGGGGCCATGTATCGTGAGATTTTGAGCCAAAACCTCCTTCCATCAGTGAGAACTTTGAAGATGAAACGAGGCTGGGTCTTCCAACATGACAATGATCCAAAACACACCGCCCGGGCAACAAAGGAGTGGCTCCGTAAGAAGCATTTGAAAGTCCTGGAGTGGCCTAGCCAGTCTCCAGACCTCAACCCCGTAGAAAATCTGTGGTGGGAGTTGAAAGTCCGTGTTGCTCGGCGACAGCCCCAAAACATCACTGCTCTCGAGAAGATCTGCATGGAGGAATGGGCCAAAATACCAGCTACTGTGTGTGCAAACCTGGTAAAGACCTATAGTAAACGTTTGACCTCTGTTATTGCCAACAAAGGTTATGTTACAAAGTATTGAGTTGTATTTTTGTTATTGACCAAATACTTATTTTCCACCCTGATTTACGAATAAATTCTTTACAAATCCTACCATGTGAATTCATGGATTTTTTTTTCACATTCTGTCTCTCACAGTTGAAGTGTACCTCTGGTGCAAATTACTGACCTCTGTCATCATTTTAGGTGGGGGAACTTGCACAATCGGTGGCTGACTAAATACTTTTTTGCCCCACTGTATTGAATTCTAATATCTATTTTGCTGTGGACATTGACAAGAACTATGAGCAGAAAACCCATTTTGCGAGGATTAAACCTGAAGTGGAGGAGTTTTATATGTCAGGGGTGGGCGTGGACTTTGTTCATGAGTGAGGGGAGAGTGACTGACGGGTTGGAGCGGCTGATTTATCCTACCTTCAACCACGGCATCAAGCTCTGGGTAGTGACCCAAAGAATGAGATCAGGGATACGAGTGGTGAAAAGTCTCCTCTGAAGGGTGGCTGGACTTTTTCTTATTCATAGGATGAGGAGTTTGGTTATTTGGGAGGGACTTAGAGTAGAGCCACTACTACTCCACCATATTATGGTGGTTTGGACTTCTGAATAGGATGCCTCCTGGGGGTCTCCTAGGGGAGGTATTCTACCAGGAGTAGACCCTGCGGTAGGTCCAGGACATGCTGGACAGATTATATTTCTAGTTATCTTTCATCTCAATCCTTGGCCCACTGGCATTGTCTGGCTCAGTAGTTACTGTGGTCGGTGGTTCAGTTCCCAGTTTCTTTGGGCAAAATATTGAACCCCAATCCACTAGATTGTGATTGCATGTGTAATAGAAAGCAGCACAGAATACACTGCTGTATGAATGGGTGTAAAGCACTATAATAAGTTCTGGCCCATTTACACTAGTCACCTGTAAAGTAGAAATTCCACTGAAAAAGACTCATAGCTGCTGATGATAGATTTAGTAAGTAAATGTGAGTAAAGCACATCCCATCCCTTTATTCTATGTCCCCTGAAAGGCAGCATGTTAATCCCAGTAAATAAGGGTCAGATCAGTAATGTGTGTCGTGGTTCAGATTGGCTATAGGATGATATCTGCAGTGACTGGGGAGTTGTCCTAAATATATCTGTATTTGACACATGAACTGCATGTGAGAAGGCAGATGTCTGAATCGGTCAGGCAGGACGTTAGACCGGCTTCATCGGTTTGAATAAAGCCCAGCACATCTGACAGAAAATCTCCTGTCGTCTGCTGCACGTCTTTCAGGGCAACTTCGAACAATATCTCAGGCTGTTGTCTGGAGTTCATGTGTGAAAATGGTTTATGATTGCAGGCCAGAAGTGTAAGGTGAAAAAAAATTGCTACTCTCCCAAAAGGGGGAAAAAGGTGCTTTCATCATTTAAAAGGCAGCTTTGCTATCTCGTACACGACAGTAATAATATCTAGGAGACCTTCATGCCTCACGCAGCATCTTCATTTTGTAATCTAACTATGCCCCTGGTGCAAACCCTTAACCCCTGTAACCGCACTTAACTCCAACGTTATTACAGCACTGTCTTCAGATAGCATTCCCTCCCGAGTCCCCACTTCTCCGAGCTGCCATGGATATTTTTTTCCAGAGTTATTTTAAGGGTCTCTTCCAGGGGGGTAGCATCCGGTTTCAAGTAAAATAGTAATTGAGTCTCCCTCCCAGTGTTGGCTCGAAGGCTTTGATCTTTCCCGTACTCCAGTGTTAAATGGTTTCCTCCAAATCGCTGTGAACACGCAGCGACTGGCTTCCCTTTTATCAACAGCCCACTAACTGCACCTCTCTGTCAACTACTTTGAAGCCAGTCTGAAAAGAACAAAAAAAAGAGTCGTCCCGCATATATGCACACTCCTCATAAATGCATGTTTTTAGTTGTAAGGATCTTGTTCTATGTTAAAGGCAGAGCTGTGGGATTATTGCATAGAAGAAAAACTTCAAGTTCTTTTGTGAGAAGAAACTGACAACCATGTTAATGCTAGTGTCCCCCCCCTTTCTTATGGGAAAATAATTCTTATCTTTTATCTATATGTGACAGCAATAGGCCAGTGTAATAAGTCTCAAAGGGAGCTTTGAAAGTGGGGGGGACTATGACTCAGCTCCGTTGTAATTAGCAGAATTTGCATGCTGATGCTTATCTCGACAAGAGGAGAAACTGGGGTAGTTTGAAATGTTTTTGTGTCTGGGCTGGTAATTGGCATCTGACTTATCAGAGGAAGATTGGCCACACTTGACCACTCAAAGGAGCCAGATCCAAACACTGTGATCAAGTGAATTGCTGGATGTGACCTCTGGCAGAGTTGTTCAGTGTGCCCTGCACTTTTATCTCTAGCTCTTTGTACCAACCGCTCTACTTAACTGTAGAGTGTGTGGAAATTGTACTGTAAGCAAGCCCCCCCCCTACACCTCCCAAACACCCCCCCACACCCCTACACACCCCGTCTCCTTCTCTACTTCTTCCTGTTGTGCTCAAGAAAAAATAAGAGCAAATAAATGACAGGAGTCAAGGACGAAATAGGCAAAGACCCAGACTTTGAAATCCAATGCTGATAAATTGCCGGGTGTTTGACTGTGCAAGGCATAGAGGATTATATCGATTTTCTTCTCTGTGTGTATATGTTTGTGTGAGTGAGTGTGATAGCTGAGGAAAGAGAAAAAACAGGCACAAGAGAATATAATATTGTGTTTCATTAAAAAATCTCTAGGATATCTCATTACGGCCACATGATTTTCTTCAGTATGGGGGTTGGTGGGGACAGGGTGGAGCTAGCTGGTGGCAAAATGAATGTGCTTTCCTGTCTCAGATGACTATCTCATGTGTTGCTGCTCAGAACTTGGCCCCAATCTGCCTGGTGTGTCGACTACTTCCTGGCTACGTTTTGCCCAGTGCTTGCTGGTTTTACAGCCTCATCAGATAACTTATCGCCACAAGGCATCTGGAAGACATTTCCACTTTTTTTCTTTCTTCCCCCCCCCTATGTATTATTGTTACTCCAGCTTTATTACTGTACAATGCTATCTCACATGAGATCTTCACAATTCTTTCTTTGTCGCGCTCACAGCAGCACTCGACAATGTTGTCAGATTTTGAGTCACTTGTCTCATGCTACCAGATTATTTGAATGACATCGCGATGTTTTATGGGTCAAAAGACGATATGGATTTCCCCTCCTGTTCGTCTTTTCTGACTACAGTTCAACGGTTCGTACTGATTGGTACTATGTGCTGATTTCTGGTGGTATTTTAAGCGCGTCGTTTGTCTCTGCAGTTGTTAGTTTGTTTGAGAGTGCAATTTAAAGGGCATTTTACTTAAAAAATAGCAGATAATGGCATCTGCTGCCATGGTGAGTTTTTTTTTTCTTTTTTTTCTTTCTCTCAAAGCACTTTTTTTTCAGCAGCTAGAAAAGGTTAGTCCAATTCTCAAACGCAAGCATTAAGTGATGGTTGTAACCTTTAGTCCAACTGCTCTGTGGGTGTCCATCTAGCCTGAGAAACATGCTCGTTCTTGCCATTTTGCGTTCCAATTACTTTGCGTGAGGCAAAGTGGGTTTTTTCATCATTGTCTTGCACTATCTCAAGACCAGCTCTCAAAGAATGCCTGTCTGGGCTGCTCTCGTCTCTGTGGGCCAATCCTTCATTGTGAGCCCACGGGGGAGGTTGATAAGCGAGGGAATTTGAGCCTCAATCAGTACTGGTTAATTATCGCTACCAGATGAGGTGAGGGGGTTCCCCATCCAACCAATCCCTCCTGGGTCTCCCTCATCACACTCGGCTGTTGAAAGCTCTGTCCAGCATTTCATTTAAATGTCTTTTTTCCCCTCCTATTTTCAGTATTTGTGTCCAGTTTTACTGAAAGAAATATACCTGCCGCTATCATTTTGCCAAAGAAGAGTTTTATTAATTGTTTAAACCATTAAACCATTTATTTGTACCAGAGTTCATAATACAGTCTACAGCGGTGGATATATAATTCAATAACCAGTAAGTTTAATATAAAATTATGTATGTAATGTAGCCGAATGCACAGTCAAGAACATATTTTGTTTACAGGCATGCCACAGGGATATAAATATGCATATTTTGGAAACACAGGTTCCAAATGTAATTGTTGTAAACATCTATGAAAAATGTATGCTACACTAATGAGTGCAAAGCATGAATTAGTGTGCATTTAAGAGATTTTCCCCTGCAGACTATTTCTCCTGATCACCACTTGGCATTTTCATTGAACTGTGACATAAAAGGTGTGTATTTGTAGGACTAATGAGAAAAGAAAAAAAGCCAGATACTGCCTCAAAACCTAATTTCCAGCATTCTCTTTTGATGTTTGGAAAATACACAAACACACTTTTTTTTCTCTCTTTTTTTTTTTTTTTATAGGCCACTGCATGGATACTAAGACGTTTAGGCTTCAGATGTTGGCGCTTACTTTAAATCAAATGCTCCTGCAAACAGCTGCTCTTAAAATGCTTTATTAAATGATGAAAAATCAGTTTCAAATGTTCTAATTCTTTAAATCACTCAGTCCATATAATCTGTGAACCAAAGAGTAATGTTTACCACTGACTTTCAGAATGGTAAATGTTGGTCTAAGCGTCGCTCGATATGGCCTCCTCGTAGCTTGTACATTATCCAGTTTCTTGCTAACACTTGGTGTTGAGCCTGGTTTTAAGGCCTCTCATTAGGCAGTGCATTGAAATAAGGCTCCAAGGTGGTCTTGGACTGAGCTCCTTTGCTACTAAGCAGGAAGTTGGGGTCAGTTGTGCCTGTGTGGGATTAGGTAGTCATTAATCACTGGTATACTATACCCTGACACCATTACATTCAGTACTGTAAAGAGTAAAAAGGTCTGAATAAAAATCCTTCACTTAATGTCTTCACATTGGCCGTGGCGGTCCACATTTGAAGTTTTGCCGGCGTCTTGCACTCAGACTATTTGCTAATCCTATTAAGCAGTGAATCATTTCACTAAGATCTTTTTTTTCTCTCCACCTGATTAAAAAAGAGACTGACGTTTTTTTTTAGAATACCATTTTCTGGCAGTTTGCAGCGCAACCAGAGCTGATGCCGTTGCGGTGACCCTCCTTCACTGGTGACCCTGTCATGTTGCCTCCGGGCCTCTGGAGCTTTACCATGGCAGCCAGTATACAGGATGATGGAGAACTCTGAGCTGAAGAAATTGGATCCTTTTCTCTTTTAATCTGCCAGTTGAGTTGGTGCCAGCGCAGGACAGCCAGTGTGTGAGCTAGGCACCCCAGTCATTTTGTCCATCCCTGTATGGCTTGGCCTTAACTCCTCATTTCATGAAGTGCTGCGGGGAATGCTTTGAATACCAGAATCAGTGGGTTGTGGTATCCGTGATCAGGCTCATCAGGCATTGTTGAGTGCTTGGGTTGTAACACCAACTCTCTTTTCCTTTAGCTTGACATTGTAAAAGATAGTAGAAGATGGTAAAAGTCATATAGTCAGATTATTTGGGCTAATCTCTAGAAAGCACGAACACAGAGTCTCTACATAAATCTTAATTTCTTTAATTTAATATAAGTAAAGCCCAGCACATTAATTCGAGCGGGAGGCTGTGTTTTCTTAATTTGAAAAGGACACCTTTTCCACTAAATAGATACATGCCTCAAATAAGCTTTTTCTCCATTTCTACATTGCAGACACCTAGTCCCACCACGCTCGATCTTAGGTTCATGGTTATTTCCCAGAGGTCCTCGACGGTGACAGATGGGCTTTAGAGCAAAGTTTTGGGAGAAGGCTGGATGAAAGACTGCACAGAAAGAGACACGGACTCAGGGTGCAAAAATGAAGGAAAAGCACAGGAGAGTGTGGGAGGGAAGAAGAGACAACCATTTCCATTAGTGTCATTTAAGCAGCCTGATGTTCTGCCTGGAAGAACAAACGGTGAAGATATGGAAATAGCACAGAGACAGGAGCCTGAAGTGCTCAGGTAAATTACAAAAGGCCCTCATCCTGTATCTATCTTTACCTGCACTGAAGGCCTCCATTCATCTCCGATGCGCTACTAACGATTTTCCTGGCTTGTTTTCTTACAAAGGGCTTACAGCTCAGAGATCCAGTGACATATTATAAAGAGCGTGAAAGCAGCATAATGATAACAAGCAGAATCCATATTACTGTTTGCCCTTTACAGATGTAATTTCCCAGTGGTTTCAAATCTCTGCAAAGTGTTTTTACTTTTGATGATGTCCAGGATTTCCTCGTCCCAAGATCAGGCCACAGAAGAGCCTCGGTTGTTGAAAACGCGACTGGCTTCCAGAGCGCTCTGTTCTGTCTCAAGAGTGGCTCAATAAGGAAGGCAGTCACTATGACTGCTGTCAGGCGGTGGGTCAATGAGGGAGGAGGCTTCCTGCTGGGCCAAGTGCAGAATAGGAGAGAACAGGGGGTCTTTGTGCAGAGAGCAGACCCTCGCCAACCCACTCTTTACTGCCTTCAGTGGGATTTCTTTTTTTTTAACACACCCAATGTTACGAGGCTGACTTTGTAATTTGCCGAAATTGTTAACCGGTATCTGGGGTCAGTGCAGATGACCTCGCACAGTTGATGCAGACACCTTTTTCTACTTTTCTAAACTCTCACGGGAAGAGAGCTAGAAGTTGTGGCTTACTAGTTATCACACACACACACACACACACCCCTCACCTAGATAGTAATCTCCGTAATGTCTGAAATCGTGCTTTTAACATTGTCAGGACGTGGGGGAAATCCATCACTAGCCCCACATCTCCATTCTGTCTTCCTCATATCCGAGTGGGGGGGAGCACTGCAGCATATCGCAGCACCACCTTAAGCTGGGCTCCCAAACCTTTTATGACTGCGGAGAAAAGTGGATTTGGGACAGAGGTAACAGCCCATGCTTATCAAGCAGACAAGCCCATTTTCTAGCCCCTTGCTCTCCGCTCGACTTATTCTCACTGGTTGCCTGGTGTGGAGGTTTCTATTTATCAAACACAAACGGATGGGGGCCCGAATAGATTAGACTCCTCACACTGTAATGTGGTTTCTGACCCCTCTCTCCTCCTCTAACTCTACAGCTGTGCTGTTAAAAGCCCGCTGTGTTTCAGTGCTATTGTAAGAAACATTTAAAGGTGCACTTTGCATTTCTCTGGGAAACATATAGCCATCATCTGGCTGTGTGAGCGAAAGACAAAAAACAAATGTATACAAGAGACAGAAATTCCTGTCATTGCAAATTTAACTGATCTCCCTTCTTCTCATTATGTTCTGTTTCAGCAGGTTTTGGTTTTTCTGCACTTTGATGTATGAGAACATGAGTTCTGTTGAGTTTTCTGTCAGCGAGCACTTCACAGTGCATCGGCACGCCACTGCTCGTTCTATTTGTGTTCATTACAATTTTTTTTTCCAGGCTTATAACTCGGAACCTTGTTAGCTGCCAAAAGTAAACTTTTTTCCCTCAGCTCTGGCATAAAGGTTGAAGCTTGTCTTTACTCTAAGATACTGATGTTTGTGCATTTTCTTCTGTTTTTTTTAATCACATGTTGCAGATAGAGATCCTTGCTTCCTGCTGAGGTGCTGGCTGCTTGTCCTCTCTTTTTAACAAGGAGCGACAATTCAGGCTAGTGAACCTTTAAATATCGGTCACGGGTGTGGTTTTTCCAGCTTCTCCTTACGTCACTGGAATTGCTTTAGGTTAGCGTTCAGAAGCCTGTTTATTGATACGGGGACTTTGTTGTTATTCCTAAGGGACCCATTAAATTGGTGAAATATGGATTTTGCTCTGTGTGCTTTCATACATTTTCCCTCATTTTCTATAAATAATCTGAGGGAGTTTGAAAGAGATAAATTTGCCTTGAGTTGGTTATTTTTAGTTGCTTTCTAGAGGAGAGAAATTATACGCTGGCTACACTGCGCTTTATGTGAAACTTCTTTTATGATTGTGTTTCTCTACATGCTACAAAGACGGAAACATGAAATATAGTCATCGGTTTGGAATGCTGCTTTCGCCTTTTGTCAAAATATTTGTTCAGTCTGCAGATGAGTCCAGGGTGTTCGGCATTGATTTACACAATCCCAGCTTTACGTGAAACGCACCCGTTTGAACTTTGGCCACTAACGTTGGCATCCTTGTTTTGGAATCTGTTTGCAGTTTTATTGGATTTAGTTTTGTTTATATAGCACCAAATGACAAAAATAGTTGCCTCAAGGTGCTTTGTATTATTAGGTAAAGACACTACAATAATAGAATGAAACCCCAACAATCAGACGACTTCAAATGAGCAAGCACTTGGCGATAGATAAGGAACTACTCGCTTCAAACAGGAAGAAACCTTCAGTAGAACCAGGCTCAGGGAGGGGCAGCCATCTGCCAGGAGCGGTTGAAGGTAATGTGAGGGAGAAATTGAGATTAGTAGCAGAAATGGTGTTAATGAGTCAAAGATTCTAACAGAAGATTAGTTAGATGCTGCCAAAAAGCCGATTGCCTGCCATCAAACTCCTTACACCCCTGGTTCATCCCAGTGCACAGACGTTGGTTGTTGTGTCTGCAGCTGAATGCAGATGGTTTGCCATTTTCTCAAAAGTAGAGCCGAAGCTAAGCCCTCCCCTACTGTTTCTGCGATTGGGATGAAAAGCTGCTAAAGCCAGCTGCTTTGACTCTGATAGGATGCTTGTAGGACCTTCAAGCCCATTCAGTTTTTTCCCTCAGATAGAGAGCAGCTGAAGATGGTCTTTTGACTGGAGGGGAGCCAAACCTGGGCACAGACGAGCTGCCCAGCCCCACACACCCAACTGTTCCAGCAGTGTAATGCAGAGATGATTAAGCATGTCATGGTGCTTTTGGTCCGCTGGAGTGACGAATTCCTCCCTCAAGTCTCTCTCCATCTGTCCTATACACCATGAGTCAAACACATTTGCTAGTGTTGTCACATTCTGCCCAATATGTAAGCAGGCTCGCTGTGAATTTATTGATTTCCTGAAATTAGCTACTTGCTTCAGTCTAATTAGAAGCCACTCACTTGCCTCCTAAGAGCTGCAGTTAGAAATGTTTTGGGCTAGTTTAGAACATTGTATATTTTATTCATTACTGCTGTTTATTCACTTGAATTTCACTTCCACTTCTGCCTGGAGGGATTTTCAAAATGTTTTGAGCTCTTGCGCACTCTGTGCATTACCCAGCCTAATAAAGTTTTCTTTGCTTGAATTTACTCCGCAACTGCAGTGAAATGGCGCCAGAGCAGTCATAGGAGGATATCTGTAAAGTAACTGCTAACACAGATCTTTCTAAAGGGACTGTGCTCGTATATCAGGCCTCAATTCAGTTGTTCAGGGTCCCTGCTGTACACTGAGACAGAATGCAGGCACACTTCCTCTTCAGTATTCTGGTCCACTCATCAGTGAATTAGTGTGGGGTCTGACTGCTCAGTTTAGTGGGAAAACGGCTTACATTTATTTGCATCTGTTTCTATTTAGTTCAGTCACTTTCCAACAGTATTTTCTCTGTAATTGTTTGTGCTTTCAAGACAACTAAGTGCACAGAGGGCAAGCATTCATATTGCCACCATAATGGACCATGCATTATATTACTTCAATCTTGGATCTCTCGCTAGGGCGCCACAAGGTAGAGAAATTATCTTCTAGTAGTTAAATAGCTGAACTATTGGCACAGGATCCCTCGTTCGCTCTCACACTACTCTCTCATTTTCTGTCTTCATCTCTTTCTATCGCATTCTGCTCTCCCCTCTCCCCCGGAGACATGCCATTTCCTTGGAAGAGAGCAGGCATATTTTAAACTGCATTTAACACTCAGCCACTTATTTCACTCCATTCGTTGAATTATTAAAATACCTTCATACCCCTTTAATTATTTTTCAAGCTCTGCCCCATCCCTGCAGAACTGATAATTGGTGTTATTTATCTAAACAATACCACAGTGTGACTCTTACAGTGGGAGTGCTTGAATAATGGATGAGGTGAATGCAAAGCAATTTTACTTACTCTCACTTTGGCACTGTTCATGTCAATGTGATGTTACCATTTCTGCTCGAGGAAAGGAAATGGCAGCCGCGTTCCTGCGTGTTTACTCCTTCCCCGCACGCTGTACTTATGATAACGCAAGACGTGATATTAACTTGCCAGGGAGGCTAGACTTGGTTAAATTTGTCAGTTCCTCTTGCCCAATTCCAGCGAGGCTTGTGGTTTCATAATAAAAAGCCTCTTTGAGGCTCTGGAATAAGGCCGAGGCACTTTGGCTGAAAGATAGAATGAACAAAAAGATGTTTTGGTTCGGGAACACTTCATTCAGTGTTTGGGGCACTTGGAGTCCTGCAGTGTTCTGTCATTTTTAGAGTGAGCATTGAAACACGCCATTGATGTCAGCGACTTCTTAGGATATGCTGTGACCGAACTGAAAAAGCAGATAGTAGTGTTGTGCAATTTAGAGTGATTGCAAGCATTTCGCACCTTTCATCAACCCTCTGCTGCAGCCTAACCGCAAGCATGTTTCTTTACTGATCTTTGATAGTAGTTACACTCGATTACTGATTAGTAATCCGATAAAGAAGCTGAAGCTTACGGAAAGAAGATCCATGCTGGAATCAGTGAAATCAAAACGGATACACTGGTATGATCTGACCGTGTTAAATTGTGATTGGTTTTTACCACCTGCTACATACAGGTGCTTTATTTTGAAGAGACTGGACTTTCAGAATAAAATTCTTAGAGTAACTTGTATAGAAATATCAGCACTGTTCACATTTCAACTAACAAGAAGTGTGAATAGCTGTGGCGTAGTTTGGTGGATAAAGAATGGAGGCGACCTGGCAACCAGCCAGAAGAAGCATCAGTGTTATATCAGTGTTATATATTACCACTTCCTGCAGGAACTTTCAGAATAAAATCAATGTAAAAACGAGAAATAGAGCACTAACTCAAATTGTCAGACTTTTTAATCCACTGTATACACAGCTAATCAGGTGTTTAGAATGATAGAGAATGATCATCTGGGGAAACTTGAGCAATGCATCCTTGATAATGAATCTGCCCCCATAATTGTGGTGTGATCTTCAAGCCACATCGCCCACTGATAAGCTGCTGGAGAGCAGCAAGAATTTCGCTAATTTTCATTAGCGCTCAGAGAAAAGTGGACCTGACGTAACTTTCTGTGTTGACATCTCACTTCTCCCCTCTGTTGCTCCTCAGCTTCAGCAGTGCAGCCCTTCAGCCCCTTCTGGTTCACCGTGGAGCCCCAGGACACGCTGGCCATCCGGGGGAACTCCGCTTTCCTCAACTGTTCTGCACACAGCGACGCAGCCACGCCGGCACACATCGAATGGAAGAAAGACGGCACCTTCATGAGCCTGGTTTCAGACGAGAGGAGAAAAATACTGCCCGACGGCACGCTGTTCTTCAGCCATGTGGTCCACTCTAAACATAACAAGCCAGACGAAGGAACCTATCAGTGTGTTGCCACCATTGAGAACCTGGGATCCATTTCCAGCCGCACGGCACGCCTCTCTGTAGCAGGTAAGGACTGCGAGATTAATCAGCATAGCCAGCATGTGATACAGTCCAAACTCAACTCTGGTTTATGCTTTCAAATGTGTTGTAGTTACTGTTGAGCTGTTGATCACTCAAAAGCCACTGTGAGATTATGGATGGAGCCGAAAAGCATTGACTAGACTACGTGTTTACCAGCAAGTGCTTTATAGACCTGCTGAACTCCCAACACGTGTTTGCACTTGTGCTGGCTGTCACATCAGAGTGAGTGTGCACATTCAAAAGCTGATTGACAAATGAGGCGATAAGGTTTAGATAATCCCAGCTTTAACTTTTTGTCAGGGCTAATGAGACGTCATAAGAAACAAAAGCTGTTTGTGCAGTGACTTAAAACCTGTCAGTCTTTGCTATGCTCCCCCCTTCACCACTGCATGCTATATGTGCACAGACATGTGGCGTCCGTATACATGAAAGGGTTTTGTGGTTTATTTTTCTTATTCTGTTGGGGGTTTTTTGTCCTTCAGGTGCTCGGCCATTTGTGCTTTCTTTTCTTTAAATTTCTTCACCTCGCCGGAGCCTGAATGCATTTGGATAAATGCTTGTAAAAAGGGTCTTTTTTTCATTACTCGCTGTACAGTGTGACCTTGTTCAGCTCGGGAACAGCAAGTGACGTGGGATTATTAGGTGTTTTGAGTCAAGTCATGCCCCAAAATTCAATTTGCAGCTGCAGGAGCCACAGAATGCATTTACTGTGTGCTTTCTGCTCAGCCGTGCTCCGCCACATTTTAAAGACACTCGACAGAGACCTCTTGTTGACAATGGTATAGCGAGCCTCTCAGACAGCGAGCGCCTGTGTAAAGTTACTGTCCGCCTGCCGTTCTGTTACTTTTCATTGGTTTTTGAATTGCAAAGTAATGAAGCAGTATGTTAGCATTGCAGAGATCGAAAAGATTTTTTTTCTCCTTCACTCAAAAAGCTCGCGGTCTAACTGTGTGTGAGACGAGATCTCGCAGATACGACTTCCCTTGGGAAAAGGATATAATACTATTAGAGTGCAGCAGGGTTTAAAATAAAACATCGGATGGTCAAATAAAAGATATCAGCATTAAAATGATTCTGTGGAGTTTCCTTGTGAACAGACAAATTAGATCTATATTTATTTTCATGAAGACAAATGTGCTGAATGCACTTTGTCCTCCAATTTCATCTACACTGTGTGCACATTTACTAGGATACAGTCTTTGCTGGCACATTACAGTGTTTCCACGCGAATTATCACCCGTCCCTGTTGCATGCACGCCCGTCTTTGTGTTTTGAAAACAGGGATTTGTGCTACTATAAGTCAAAAACTCCACGGGGTAGCTTTAACTATGCAATGTTTGGCATCAGTGGCACAGATTTGATGAAACTTTGGAAGATGACATATTTACAGAAATGTCATTTTAATTGGAATCATTTTTACAGCTGCCATTTACTTCTACTCCAGCAGCGACAGGGGTGGGAGACAGGTGCTCCTGGAGTACAAATAATATCTCCCCCTGCGCTCGCCTATAATGCAAAAGGGACGTGTTTAGTTCTTGTTCCAAGATGTGTTTCCGCTTTGAGACAGCATCACAGCCAGTGGGATCTGTCTGGGTCAAACATGATGGGATGTTAGATTCAATCAATTTCTATTTGACGAGAGTAGCAGGTGAAATCTGTCAGCTTTTATAGGCCCACGTGCACATGCGTGCTCTGGGGCTCGCTGCTCACATGGTAATTTATAGACTTAAAAGCTTCAGCCACTGTGCATGTGCATATAAACACAGACGCATTTATGGTCGCGCTTACATAAGCCCATACGCGCGCGCACACTGCTGTATCTCCAGCTGTCTGGCAGGTGGCCAATAAAAAGGTTAATTGCAGTGTAGAGAGAGCAGGCCATTAGGCCGCCATCAGACCCTGGAACGATGGCGCAGGCAGGGGTGGAGTGGGCGTGACCTCTCCGATGTAATGACGGAATGAGTCACGGATGGCTGGCGTGGCAGGGAGCATATCTGACAAATACCGGGGTAATATCTGGGATTGATTGCAAGGGGACGTGCTGCTCATTCTTCTCGAGCAAACGCGTCTACTTCCACACAGCGACGCAATCACGACAGCGCCGCTTTACCGTAAAACCGTAAAGGGAGGTAAAGCTCTCCCGCTTTACCTCTTTGCCCTGATGGGCTCCGCTACCTGACTTTTTTCAGTTCTGTTTGTTTATATGCACAAAGTGAAGGTGGAAACAGTATTTAGATTCAGTGAAAGACAAAACACGGTTAGAAGAACACACGGGAATGTAACCAATCTGAAGGAAATCACTGTTTAAAATGCAGTGAAGTAATTCAGACTGTTTCGTATCATTCAGCTGACGTGGGAATTATTTAAAAATGACTGTATGTAAAGAAATAAAACAATTAAAAGTCCTGTTTCATATATTTATATAGAGAGATGTTTAAAGGATTTTTTTCAGTTTCAACATTTGTTATTTTTCATAGCCTAGCTCTGAGCTCTCATTCATGTACACACGGTAAGATCTCTCTGCCTTGTGTTCCCTCTTTGCTCTCGCTTTGTCATCCAGTCTGTCTGTGTGTGTTTTAGCCTCTGTGTGTGCACAGTCAGATAGTGTGGAAACACAAGCAGGGCTCAGGTGAAAGAGAAGGGGAATGTGGCCTAGTGGGGCGCAATCTTATGCATTCAGTTTGAGTCTATGCGAGAGAGAAAAGGAGGGGGGGGGGAGTGAGAGAAATTATAGGGCAGAGAAGGAGTGAGCGGTATACAGCAGTGTTAGCCAGGACACAGAGCGAGACGCGCGTAATGAGAAATCCCATCTTAACTGTCTGCTGTTCTCCCACGCAGCCGTCTCTCCTCCCACCGGCACGCTTTGAACTCAGCCCTCTTTAAGAATCGCTTGAGGTGAGCCCCACCTCACTGCCGCTTAACAGGGAAACCCCCAAATGAGAAAATGGAGAATTTATTTTGCCCTCTCACTGTCTTGGAGCCTATTTGGTTTGTTTTTCCTATCTGACGTCTGTGTATGTACATGAGGCAGCCAAATCAAGTGCTTCACCTCTGTTCTGCTGTGCACTCTCTCTCTTTCTGTCACCTATAGGTTACTCCGGCATATAAAGATGGCAAAAGCCACTTATTGCTTTGCTTTGATATCATGCTTCACTGAAATCTCATTTTTCCCCTCCCCACAGTGGCAGAAATTATAAACTGAACACCGGCACCCTTCACGTGTCACATGTGTCGCCTCATATTTAATAGTACTCATCCTTTGATAGAGTCAGACGCCTTTTGAAGGATTTAGGAGTGTCGGCAGATTCTTTAATCCCCTTTTTTTGATGTATTTTAATCTGTTTTTTGACGAGGGGGGTAGGGGAGGGGGTGCGTCACACCCCCGGAGAAATGACGGCTTGAAAATGTGGAAAAGGATGATTGCATCACCGTTGCAGGGGGAGCGCTTTGTGCTGTTGTCGGAGGCACTTTGTTGTACTTGCAGTTAAGTTGACATCTTTACATATTGTGAATAATCACAAGTCAGCTGTGTTTTCACAACATAAAATGGATGTCAGCCAAACACGGATCAAGACGTTCAATTGGGATGAAACATAATAGGGCACTGAGGTTGCCATGGTTCGCAAGATTTCCTTTGAATGACTCTTTTGTGTGTAGTACATTTTCTTCGTTCAGTGGCTCGGGTAAATAAAATGGTAAAAGGTTGCAAGGGAATGAATGGATACATGGCTTTATATGCCCGCTTTGAAAAGGATTTTATCTGAGTTGAGTGATTTTGTTTTGTTTCTGTTTTTTTATAAGCGGCATATCATTACTTTTCACTTAAGGACAGGCAGACATTTTTTTTTTAGCCTTTTAAGGCGCGATTGCGTCAAGTTTTGACAAACTCGCACATTCACCAGGTGGCTCGAGTAATATGCTTTGGCAGCTCGGTTTAATCTTTGTTAAAACTACCTCGGTGCATTCAGCTCATCACATACAGCCTTTCCTCCAGCCATGACAGGGACCGCTGCAGTTCAAGTTTCTGTTGAAATATTAAACTCAACACGGATTGTATTTATAAAATGTTCGTCAGAGATGGACGTGGCTGCTTTAAGGCAAGAGTACCTAGAAATACATGTATCAGGATGGTTTTATTGGCCTCTTAAAGCTTAAGAATGACCATTTTTAGGTTTACATGCAGCTTGGATACATACCCATCTGCACTCACCTGATTTCTGGAACACTGTATAAATGATTTCTACTTTCTATGTGTTTTATTTTGCTGTGAAAGCTACTTTTGGCTGGTCCCTTATTCACAAGTTGGTCACCACAGTGGGCGGCTCTGCATGTTTGATTTAGCAGATTTCTTTAGGTAACTCCGGCTGCCTCTGGGACTCAACCACAAAGGGATTTGTCTTTCCTCCGGGGGATCAGACTTACTTGTGCTCTCTGCTTGTTAGGTGAATGTATAAACCACTACGCTATAATTGTGTTCATTCTGTGAAACATTAATTATACTTAATGTGAGAATTAAAAAAGATATTTTCTTACCAATTGTGTGTCTCTGTTGGCTAAAGTCTAATTAGGTCACTGGAGAGCATGCGAGTCCTCCTTAGATATTCTGAACTTTGTTTTCTCCCCTTTTTAGGATCAATATATAAACCTCACCCTGTTTATAATAAACACACAAAGCAAATAAAATCAAGGACAAACAAACACCGGTCTTTTCCCTGCTATGTGCGCCGATACAGCCCAATCAGCTCACGTCTAACCACTCATGCCCACGAGCTTCTCAGCTGTTCGCTGAGGGTTATGTGTTCACTTCATTCATTCATCCTCTACTTCCCTTTCTTTCCTTTACCTCTCTCACCTTTGTCTTGCTTTCTTTGTCAGTTCTCTGAGTCACTAAATCACCCTCCCGTCCTTTCTTTTTACTCCCTTTACTACCCCTCACAGTCTTCCATTTTCTCTTTATTATCCTTTCAGTCCTCCACCTTTCAACTGCTTCTACACACTCACCGGTATTCACAGGCTCTAGCACTCATCCATTTTGCAGGCCCACAGTGGCCACGGCAGTTACATAGCTCCATCTAAAATATAGAATAATAAATCTCCAAAACAAAAAATCTCAGAGGAGCTCCAAAAAAGAAACAAACCATCCACATCTGTTTTTCCTCATGAATTTTTTATTGTTTTTGAGAGTGTCTACATTGCAAATCTTGAGTATGTCAACACTAAAATGAATTTTTTTAAAAAATACTGAGTTGGAATTCAAAGACACCAATGCCTGAAAGCAGTTGGTTCGGTCCCACCAATTAAATTCCTGCAGTCTCTACGTATTGCATATATTAAATGATTGTGGACTGATATGAATCAAAACTTGACTGGTTGACAGAGACGTGCAACCCCAGGGTGGTGATTTTTACTCATGTCCTGTTTACACTTGACACCTACAACAGTTGCAGATGGATCCAGGCTTTAATCTGCACCCTGCAGTCAATTTGTTGTGATTTGGAGCGACTGTTTTTAAAAATTCATGTCTCTTCAAACGCAGTTAAGTGCTGCGTAGGAATAATATTACCTCAAATATGCAGTAGTGTATTTTAAATTTCTATATAGCTTGTCAGGCATTACAGTTACCTTTGATCTGCATGCTGACAGATGTCTTCACAGGCATGAGCTTGCTCACTGCAAGAACCATAAGCAGGCTAACAAGTCCCTGTCCTCAGATGAATGAATCATTACCCCACACGTTTTCAGATGCATGACAAGCGAAACAACTGTAATGCACAGTTTGCGTGACTGTGGAAAGCGGGATAAGATCGACTTGGCTTTCCTTTATAATTTTGGCATTCCAGTGTAAGCCGATAAAGTTGGATGACCATCCAGACACCCATCTTCATTCGCTTATCCAATTCAGGGTTGCCATTGGGCTGGAGACTATCCCAGCAACCTCTGTGTGAGAGGCAGGGTACGCCCTGGGTGGGTCGCCAGTCTGTCGAGTTGTAAATTTGATTGATGGAATTTTGTTCTTCTTTTGGATGGACAGAAGAATCCAAAAATCCAAGCATAGATTCTGGTTGCTCCCAATGCAAAAAGGCGTTTCCCACTGATACCCAATTATGTGCCTCTTTCCTGCTGAGTTGAGGGTTGTTGCAGTGATGAATTGTTCTGTCCCGGAAGCAGTGTCAGGATCACAGTGGATTCCATTACCCTGATTTTCATCTCTCTCTGGCACATGACAGGAAGGAGTGAAGTCAGCTCGAGATAAAGGCGAAGAAAGAGACACTTAGGCGCTTTCATCATATGTTAAGATGAAATTGAAAACATGTAGCTATCTTTGGGACAAAAGTCATGAAATTTGGAAATACAAAGACAATAAAAAACAAAACAGAAATTGGTATATGAGTAGTTGGATCTAACTGTAAAGATGAGACTAAACAGGACAAAGAGAAAGAGGACGGAGAAACTCGGCAGCTGAGAAAATATGATGCATGATGTAGGATATCTTGGTTGAGGATGGAGCTTTTGGGAAAGATCCATCTTTTTTTTTGCTCTCTAGAGGCTGGCAGTGGGAGAAAAGTGTCGGCGGGGAGTCTGTTGGGCTGGAGGTAGATGACAGCCTCCATTTTACGTGTATTCACTGACTGATTAGGTCCTCTGGGTAGGTGGAGAGGCTGATGGAGACAGCCCTATCTCTACTCTCCAGACACCGCAGTGTCTAGTGTGTGGTTTTGTGTGTGTGTGCATAGAAATTTACACCTACGCACTTAATTGTCTTTATGCTTTCAGAATTTTTCCAGTTGAACACCGGTGCAACAGAAGTTTGTTGCTACACACGTTAGCTGCTTCAACACAGGCTTGTTTCAAGCTTTTTCTGTTTTTGCAACGACTTAATCTTGCTCCTATAAATTGTCTCCCAAAAAAGTCCTCATCACACAAGTCACTGCTAAATCAAGTTTTTTGTATAAAGAGTTTTTTGTGTTTGTTTCTTTGAAGAGGATCGTCTTCTCAGTCACATATGCTGCTCAAATGTTAGATTAAATATGGCATAAAATTGTAATTGTAAAGGTAATAGCTGTAAGTCAGAAGCTCAGGCTTCACAATGTTCGCTTTCCCACATTTTTGTATCCTCAGGCACACAGCTCTCTCTGTGAGCATGTAAGCCCGCCCACCTGCACTTCCAACCTCCTGTTACAGAGGGGCAGCCAATCAAAAGAAAACTCAAAGAAGCGTGGCCTTAAAGGAGGGAACTCTAAAACAGATTGATTCAAACAGAGGATGGACTCAGGAGTTATGTTATATAAGATGAATGGACTGTGATTTCTGAGAGATTTTATAATCTCCCTTTCTACATGAAACGATGATGTGCTATGATCCTGTCCCATTATCTTTATTTCCTTTTGAGTTCATCACCTTAAACACCACAAATACTCAGTGTTCGCTGGATGTGCACAACCAGCAACTGGGCAATTAAAAATTACTGGCACTGTTTTTACTTCGGATTCTATTTCTCATGTAACCCTGTCCATTTATCTGGGCTTGGGACCAGCACTGGGAGGAGACTAGCTTGCACCTGCCTGAGGCTGTGGTCTGTGACTCCTCCCCGTCTTGAACCCAGGATCATTCCTGTGTACTGTGACTGTAGGGTGAGCACTAGACCATAAAAATTAAATGTTTAAGTATGAGTTAGAGCTCAAATATGACCATTTATACTAGTTACTGGTTGACTTTTTTTCTTTCTAAACCCCATATAAGACCTGGCGCTGCAGACTTACTTGTGGGTACATGGATATATAGAGAAAACACACCAACTCCTCTGTGAAATAAATTCCACAACAGTGCTAAAAGTAGCACAAACATACCCTCAGAGATAATTTCGGTGTCTGTGCCAGATTATACCCTACTACACGGAGAGTGTTTGAAAAAACAAAATACCTGGGGACATTTTCTTCGCTACAATGAAGCCGCAGTTAGAATTTCAAATTAAAGTGAAGTGTCCAATTGAGCTGAGAACATTTCCAGCCTGTTTCTACACTACGCTGGTACAATTACGATGTTCTAATGACAGTGATAATTGACTGCTGCCGTCAGCGGGTGAAGATAAACTCTTAATGACTTCCCAAACTCGCTCTCTTCTCCTCTGTGTTTTTCGGGGCCTCTGCTCCCCACCGTGCACCTCGACTCCCCTGCCAGCTGAACTTCAATTCACAACTGTACATAGTGCATCTCCCAGTATGTGGGAGGCATCTGCACATCAGTGAAGAAACTTCACTGCTCAAGGCTTTCCACACAACCTTAGAGATTTCCCTTAAATGTTCTCATTTTGTCTTTGGACCCAAAGGATAAAATCCCAGCATTGGTTACAATTTGGCTGGTTGCACATCATGTTAATCAGCTTGAGTGTTTTTGTCTTTTATAGACATCTTGCTACCATCTGCCCTAATATATCTACTAGTACTTGAACAGCATCATTTCAGGATCTCATGCAATTTTGAATTGGGCATCAGCGGCTATAGTTGTATGTGGGATTTCCTTGAAATGTGTTAACACCCTCGTAGGATGAATTTAACACATTTACCACATTTCACTAAAGCGATACACTAAATAAGACTATTCAAAATCTGAATTTGTCACATTAAAAGGAACATCACAGGATATGCTTTTACACCAAAAAGCATATTGGATAAACAACCAGAAATTAACATTAATGCTGCAAGATGTTGGGGAGATAAGTGAATTTAAAATATCAAAATTGAGCTGTGGTGTCTGGCACCAAAATGTTAACAGCAGATCCTAAAATCCCTGTAAGTTGTGAGGTGGGACCTCTGTGGATCTCACAGATGCTGGATTGTATTGAGATCTGGGGAATCCAGAGGCCAGGTCAACACCTCAAACTCGTTTTGCACCTGAATCCTATTGCTTTGTGTCAATGTTTCCATAAAAGGGTGCAGGTAACTCAACAGACCAGGCCACTTTCGTTGATCCGTGGTCCAGTTCTGATGCTCACGTGTGCATTGTGGGTGTTTTTAGCAGTGGACAGGGGTCAGCATGGACACTCTAACTAGTCTGCAGCTATGCAGGCACATACACCACAAACTACGATGCATTGTATATTCTGACACCTTTCTTTCAGAAATAGCATTACATTTTTGGGCTATTTGATCTACAGCAGCTTGTCTATTGCATCAGACCACACGGGTCAGCCTTCCATGTGCATCAGTGAGCCTTGGCCTGTCGCTGGTTTACCACTGTTCCTTCCTTGGGCCACAGTTAATAGACACCGATCATTGCAGACAGGGAACACCGCACAAGAGCTGCAGTTTTGGAGACGCTCTGACTCTGTCGTCCAACCATCACAACGTAGCCCTCGTCAGACTCGCCCAGATCTTTACACTTGCCTGTTTTTCCTGCTGCTAACACGTCAGCTTCGAGGGCAAAGTGTTCACTTTGGGCCTAACACATCCCACCCTGTAACAGGTACCATGATGAAGAGATAATCGCTGTTATTCACTTCACCTGTCAGTGCTCATAGTGTTATGCCTGATCGGTGTAGTTGTGTATAGAGGTTAGAGACTGATTTAGAATAAATTCTTCACTTCTCTCACCTACCTGGATTCTTGTTGAGCAAAACCGACTGCAAAGAATCTTTCATCAAGTATTTAAAAAGACAACTTCAATCTAAAATTGTTAGTTTGTGTAGTTACTTTTGAACCTTTGAAAAAAAGGCTGTAATTGATGAAAGTCTGCACTCACATCTTCATTGTGTCTTTTCAAAACCACTGTGAAGGTGTACATAAGCATAATTACAAAAATGATGTCGTTGCCATTACAAATATTGTGTTCTGAGTGGAACTGTGTTAAAATACGAAGCTCAGAGTTAATGGAGAGTGACGTCTGTGGTAGGAGGCAGATCTTACCAACCAAGTTACTTACAAATGACTTCAAATGACAAATTTGACTTTTAACTGTGGTTTGGCAGGATGATGGAATGGTCGCGTTGACAGGTCTCACAGTATGAAGGGACACGTAGACCTCCTCAGGTGACTGCACAGCAGGGTTCACTCCTAAATCTAAAAAAGAAAAGGTTGCCCGAGGAGAGCGTTATTTAAAGCTTCTCTGAATCCACATAAAAAAAAGAAGAAGACACCTGGCTACACTTGAGAGCATTTTGTTTATCCTTCCCTCCCTCATTGACATTCACTGGTTATGTCTCCTACCTTGTGGTTCTTCAGATAGAGACACGTACGCTGTTAGGGACCAGTGTGCTCATCCACGTTTCCCTTTCATCTCGCAATCCCCGTCCAAGTGAGCATACATGAGGCAGTTTTGGGTTTTCATACTAAAGCGTCCCCATGTTTCAAAGCCAAATTGGTCTTCATAAGGCTTTTGAACCCTGAAAGAGAGTTCACTCTGTTTTTTTTTTTTTGATGGCTCCCCACGCCTCTAGGAAGTCTTTTGAAATACACCTCGGCATTCATCAGGCAGCTGCGGTGGACAGCAAAAGTGAGATTGGGGGGGAGAAGTTTTTATGCCACGTTGATGGGGACCAGCCAGCCTGGAGTTTTCATATTCAAGGTCACTTGTTTTGACAGCTATTCATTTAGTTTATAGGGAGTAGTTTCATAAAAACTCATCCCAATATCAATGCTTTTATGAGCCTCTTCACTCAGTCACTCCTGTCTTGGCAGAAATCGGACTAAATAATGACAGCATATATCATATCTTTTATAGGACAGCTTATGTATGATGGTCTATTGTGAGTAAATGTGCAGTTCCAGGGTGACGGAGATGGGATTTGATTTTGTTGCTCTAGATGTAAATAAAATATGGTTGAAATGCATATTTTAACCCGGCTTATGCTGAAGATGCAAAAAGAAAAAGAAAAAAGCCTGTGTGTGTGTGTGTGTGTGTGTGTGTGTGTGTGTGTGTGTGTGTGTGTGTGTGTGTGCGCGCAGTTGTGTTTCATTGCTTATTTTAAACTGAAAACCTCCTCGCTTTGGGCATAGATGGAATATAGTGAAGAAACTAAAGTGTGAAGTACCCAGAGCATCTCTGCTTTCTGTGCTTCAGAGATCAACATTATTTATGGGTTTCCATGAGCACTTATGGATATTACGACGGCAGTAGGAGAGGGGGGGCTTGCATGGAGAGGGCTACGTTTAAGGTGTGAGAGGTGACGCCTTGAAAACGTATTTCTCTCCACTTCCGCTCAGTTCACATCCCACGCTTTCCCTTCCAGCTGACTGGATTTAATCTTCTCCAAAAATGCCTTTTTAGTCCTCGGTTCTCCTGCCTCACTTAAGGTACATTCATTGATATTTTTTTTCCCTTCAGTGACAAAGAGGCTTTGTCTCTCCCCAAAATGGCCACATTCTGCTTGACGACCCTTAATGGAAACTTCATTTGCATTTATTTAGTTGCTTTTACGCAAAACACACACATTCCTCTCTTGGTGTCACTCAGAGCTAACACAAGGGATGGGGGAAGAAGGGCATTTTGAAGGTAGCAGGCTGGATGGGTGGTACTCATCACGTATTCTCATGTGTTCTACAGAGCGACGGTGACAAACATAAAGGGCTGAATGATAAACCGTACGTGCTCTTCATCTAGAATAAGGACTGTTTGGGGAGCCTTTGGAGCCTGTTCAGACCTGCTTGAACACTGGAGTCTGTCTTAATGCACAGGGGCATGGCATGTGGGATGCAGGCAAGAGCTGTGTGAGCGAGAGCGACGTGTGAAAAAGGAGAGCGCGATAAACAAGGGGAGATGGAAAGCAAGGGAGTGATGAGCTGTTTCGTTGAGCGCTTCGGCTACGTGACGGAAAGTGTTTGAGTGCGTATGTGTAGATCCTCCTTTCACCGAGTTGCCCTGAACTCTGTGTGTGAGGGCCCAGGGGAGGGTGTTCAGGCTTTCCCCACCGTCCCCACACCATGCTGTCACTTCATGACTTTTTGATTAGTGGATGGTGAACTGTGGAGGTGTTGAATTAAGGAAGGAGTGTGTGTGTGTGTGTGTGTGTGTGTGTGTGTGTGTGTGTGTGTGTGTGTGTGTGTGTGTGTGTGTGTGCATCCGTGCATGATTGCAGGGCAGCATGGAGGCGTTTGACTCGCTGAGTTGAGTCTGATGAGACTTGATTGATGATTTTTAAAAAAAATAAAAGTAGAGGCTTCCTGCTGTTAGTGTTGAACTGTGTTGTTACGGGATTGTGTCATACAACTGTTTGCGTGCTTTCTTGAAGATTGTGGAATATCTTGTGCTCCAAGGTCAATATCACGTCTTTTTGCTTTCTTTCTCTCACACGTTGACAGGTCAGATGAGGCAAAACAGCACCACAACAGCACGCCTTCCATTCTACACGTCTATCCATCTCACCTTTTAGATGTCTTGCGCGTTTAATGCTTACCTATCAATACCTTTTACATTTACAGCCAGGTAACGGAAAACTAGCCTGCATGTAGCGGTTTCATATGAGCACATGGCTTTCATTGCTGTGGATACGTGCGGTCGTGTGGTTAAAGGACAGTAATGCTTTCAGCTTGTATCATTGTAATGTGACATTTAGTTTGCTGGACAACACAATGTGCCGGCAAACAAATTGTCAAATCTATATAGTTAACACTGATCGGCACAGCATCTGCTGCGTTTGAAGGCAATGCGCTACAGATGGACTGAAGTAATTGCTATTAATGCCAAACTGTCAGGCCGACCAGGTGTTCTACAGATCTGTTGCGTCCTTTTCCATTAGGCATCAGCGACTGATTAACCTGCCTTCATGTTGCTTTGCATTATTCCTGATATGATTTTTTTTTTCAATCAGAGTGCATTGTTTTCTTCTATGTATGAAAAGGCACAGCTGCACATTTGCCCTCAGTAAATAATATATCCGTTTCATATTTCCACATTTAATTAACAATAATAAAGCCGGCGAGTGAAGAGACGTACTCTGGGGCTATGGATGCTTCACACTCTGTGATCCTCATTCAAATACTAATCTTGTCCTCCTGCAGCCTTTTCAATATGTGCATTATGCTTTTGCAATGTTTGATGTCTGTGTTTGCGTTAGTTTGTTTAGTCGGCGCTTACGCGTGGCATCTGCAGCTCACCAGACGTGGCTAATGAACTTTGAAAGTGTGTTGTGTTTTACGCATGTCTACATGGAGAGATTGGTCTTCTCCGTTTGTCAGATTCCTTGTCGAAATATGAGCGGCTGTGCTCGGGCTGTTATTGACGCTCACTGGAGCATTTCGGAAAGATGTTTACATGAATGCGGAAAAGAGAGGAAAAACAATCATAACTGTTTTCTGATCTCTCAGCACTTGACAGGCACAAGCAGCCGGCTCCTTTCACTAATAATAAATTCATGGCTGTAAACTTTGACTGGAAAATCCCAAACTAATATAGTTACTAGTTGAATAAATTTTGCTTAAGACTTGAGATTTAGACAATCTCTAATGGCCTGTCACTTGGCAATGAGAGGTGTTGAAAATTTGCACTAAAACCCTTTTTTATCCGAACATAAAGTAACGCAATGTTCTGATTTGAAATTCAAAATGATGCTAGAGTTATTTATAGGATGGATCCAGTATTTGGATCAGATATCAGTCCAGAGCTAGCTCAGGAAGTGTGATCGGGTGGAGGTGATGATGTTCTGTCTCTTATACAACAATACAGAAAAGAATACAGTACTATGAGTTTGTGTTAGTAGTTTTGCGTACAAAGTAGTACTTTTGTAATGTTATTTACATTACATTAGCTCAATCATTCATTTATTAGCCATTTTAGCCTATGGTAAATAGTTGATTTCCCATTGGCAACGGCAGCTCAAGCGAAATAGTAATGCGTCCCAAGCTAAATGGCAATGTGTATTTAAGGATGATACAAGAAGGGAACATGATTTGAAACTCACTCACTTTTGAGTCTTTTGAGGTGCTTCACTAAACAGGAGGTATTTCCTCCACTGGTCTTACAAACCACGATGGTACTACTTGCATATTACCTTTTGTGGCTCACTCATCACCCCTTGGCTGTCTAAAGTACTTCCAGAGCTTACTTAACTGTCTTTGTTATGAACAACTTAGGTTAGCGCTGTCGCGGCAGCTGCTCTAGTCACCAAGTCATCGTCTTCCATTTGTAGTTTTTGCTGCGTGTGGGAGCAGCTGGGTGAGGGCCCCCTCTTCAGCTGTAGAAGATCTGTAGTGTCCCTGTACTTCTGGTACTTAAAAAAGAAAGAAAGAAAAGAAAATGGTGTATGGCATGTATATCTATAGTACCTTGCCACATCCTCACAATATAAAGCATACGTGGCTATGGGAAGGTTTGCTCAAACTTGCAACGTACACCTGGTAGTTTGTTCGGATCAACCATAAACAAACCGCTCTGGAACTCATTTGGAGCCACACTATGACCACCTCTTCCAAAAGGTCTTGGCGCGGTTGTTTTGGTCCACACCGACCGAGTGAGGTCATTGTATTCACACTTGCACCAAGGGGGAAAAGAGCCAGATTTCACTTAAATGGACTAAACAGCGCAGGTGTGCAAACACCTTAAGAATGATAACTGACAATTTGCCACTGCATCACACCTCTTGACCAAGTAAAGGATGATGAATGCTCCTGGTCATGTGCAGCGACATCATCACCTTGCATCCGTGCGAGCCTGCATCTGTGTGTTTGCAAACATCTGCTGCTTAAACGGTGCCAGCCCCATACTCGCAGGCATATAGTCACACAAATGCATGCATAGCCACTACTGTTTCTTCCAGTGATAAAAACTAAACAAGTGGCGCTTCAAAAATTGTCAGCGGCCACTCTGTCTGTCTGTGTACCCTACACTTTGAAAGGCAATTCCCTTTAAGTTAAGGAGTGAAGCTGTCTGCAGCACGTTTCGTGCTGTAATAGCAACTCACTTCTAATCCTAGTTATGCAGGAAACATTTTTTGTTCTACCTTAGCTTCATTGGGGTATAATTTGAAGCAGACACCCACACATGGATTTTTAAATGAGTACTAAATCATGCTGAAGAATAAGTTAGCTGTGTGCTTGTATGTGGTGGTTGGCACATTTACATTTACTTCCCTCAGATCAGTGGAAATGATGAGAGCTTTGTAGAAAATTGTCATCATTTCTTGAACATAAACTACAAGCTAACAAAAAGCCATGTCATTAGTAACTGTAGTGATGCTTGATTGCACAAAAATGACTACTGCACTACTAAAGTCCTAGTTTTTCTTGTGTTTACAATGGCCTTCCTTTGCTCCATTGCCCCCCAAAACAAACACACACACACACACTCCATCATTTCTACTGAGCAAGACGCTCAATTTTCACCCGACCCCATCCTCCATCCATCTCATTTCCCTGCTAGCTGCACTTGCAGAGCTGGAGCATAAACAGAGCAACAGGGCTGCTGATAGCATCTGCAGATGTGCCGGCAACATCCCCAGATAAGAACCAGCAGCAGCATGCCCCCTCTCTAGCAAACAATAGAGCTCCTACTGAAATGTGTGGTAGGAGAATGGAGAGGAAAAAGAGGAGGGGTGATAGGAGTGGGTGGAGGTGAATCTGAGTGTAATGGAGGGAGTGGGAAAGAGACAGCGCAGTGGCAGAGAAGAGTCTGAAGGAGAGAGCTGAATGTGGAGAAGCTCTCCGTGTGCCCATCGAGAGCCGGACAAGGGTGTGTTTACTCGGTTTATCTGGATGGCCTGTCAAGCTACGGGAGGGTGGAGGGGCTCTTCATTCCAGTGGAGGGGTTGGGCGTTGCTCGAGGCCTTAAGGAAATAAGCACTTGAAGAAAGATGTGAGGGCAGGCCAGCGGTAGCCGCTCTTTGTTCCTCACGTGTTGGGCTTGATTGACAACTCCTTTATAATCCCACAGGTGACTCCTCTGACATTGGAGGCCGCTCTGTGGAGCTTCTCTCTGCAGCCTGTCTTACCTGCCACCCCCCTCCACCCGCTTTCCCCTGATAAGGAAGCCAGGGGAAAGCGGGGAGGTTAGACGGGAAGCGCAAAGGGATTTATGGTTGTAGTGCCAACACATTTATCTGTGCTTGGGTAATGGGAGCATCCGCTCCTATGGCAACGACCTCTGCAGAAGGTCAACCCCAAAATGGGCTGACAATGAGCTAAACTCCCAGTAAAAAAGCAAGACACCTTAACATGATTAAAGGGCCTAATGCAATCTGTATTGTTTTGGCTACAACTCAATTATCTTTAATGAAAGAGAGCTTTTCCACTAGAAACAACATTCAGAAGCTCTGTTTAAGAAACCCCCTCCCCCACATGTTTCTGTAGTTGGCTAGGGGGAGTTTGTGCCCTACCAGATAGCAGATAGTGGCATCCCCCTGAAAGCCCCAACCATTGTCCCCAGAGGGTAAGTCATCAGACGAGCCACGCTTGAGAGACCATACCTGAACACGAGGAAATTACGCACAGGAGGCAGAAAGGTGACCGTTCACACACACGTACAACTCATCCAGCAGCACAGAAAATAGTGTTAAATATGATCTTTCAAATTATAATCAGCAGGCATTTTCATGAGTCAGCCATTCTCAATCCAAAAAATACAAGCGTGAACCCGGTCCCATTATCTTACGTGGTGTAATTTGCTGCTTTTGATTGCCCGTGTCACAGAAAACAGATCATAAGAGGGTTTCACTGTTGGTCAGACACAATAAGCAATTTAATAACAATGTACTGAACAAAGGAAAAATGTCTCTGAATTTAGAGTTATTCTGCAGATTAATCAGTAATGAAAATAATCATTAGTCACTGCACTGGGTTATAGTTACTCATTAACTTTAAAAAAACAAACAAAAAAAACAACCTTTTTGTAGATGAGACGGTGTTTTGCAGACCTGCAACAAAAACTGACAAATGACCCCTGCTGGCTGGGGTGCAGTTAATGGTTGAATGGCTCCTGTGAAGAGTGGAGAGGCTCACATTAGAGGTATGATGAAGCCAGCCGGGTTAACATTTATGTGTTTAGCTGTTTAATATTTCAAGGTTGTTGAAACGGGAGCTTTACCCACCTCTCGAAATTCCTCCTGAAGTGTTCCACCTAAACATCAGCCACTCCAGCTGCCAGTGAGGGGAGGGTTGTGTGCCTGCCCGTCTGCAGGTGCTGTGGGAAGCTGTGAGTCAACTGGAGGAGGACAGAATGGCACAGTTAGTATTGATACTGCTGCAAATAAGTATTTAGTCTTTTTCTTGTTTCTCTTTTTATTGTGACAACCCTCGTTCACTCAGAGGCTTATACTGTGAACACGTCCTTTTGAAAACAGGGGATTGGGTAGATATTTCAGTATGTGTTATGCTGTTACATTATGTAAACAGCACTGATAAAACTAACTGCTTTGCGAGATTTGACATACATGCACATACAAATGGGTTTAATTTTAAAGCAACAGTCTTGAATTTAACTCTACTTTTTTTTTTCTTCAAGTACATCTCATCCCTCTAACTAATGTATTGTTCCTATGGCAACTGACCTAGCCCTGTCATGCATCCGTCTCCATCCATCACCATCAGGGAGGCTCCTCGTAGCCCCGCTGTCTCTTCCCCACATCAGGCTATCAGAAGCTGTCAGAGTGCCAACTGTACCAGCAGCCTCATCCCGATGTGTCATTATTCATGTAGACACAATTGAGTGTGTGTATTTTCATTGTAGGCAGGTCTTTTATGTTTTTTTTCCTCCCTCTGTCTTTCACAAGCATGCGCAAGTAGAAATGAAAGCCGGAAATCAAACTTGTCACAGTGGTAGCAAGCATCCTGATCGAGACAGAGAGACGGGTTACTGACATTTATTTTGCAGCGACTGTCCTCTAAAGTGCATGCTATATTGTGTGTTACCAAGAGCGTAGTAGTAAAAAAAAAAAGAAAAGAAATAGTCCCCGTTACGAGTGAGAGTTGTCACAACTAGGTTCTGCAGCTGCGCCGCGGGGCCAATCTGCTGCTTGTCATAAATGTTTAGAAAGCTGTTCTTTACTCAAAATCTGGTCTTCATCCAGCGCGGTACCAGTTCCAAATGCCCCTCCCCTAGCTAAGAGCTGTTTAGCCTTGCTGAGTTAGCTTAACATACATAAGGAAGTTGGGAGGATCAGTGTCCCGAATACACCAGCACTACACATATAGGCGTCTGTTTTCATTCTTGTTCGCAACAATAAAACTATGCATCTATTTCGCGACTGCCTTCTGCTGTGCCATATTTCAAATATAACAACAGGCTGATGCGTCTTTCCTGGGTACCAGCTGCCTAATGTTTTCACTGTACTACTCTGTTCAAGCTGTGGCTGGATGCAAGGTCAGGAAATGCTTGTTCTGTCATCTTTACACAGCTCAAAAGATAAAATAAGGACCCCAGTCTGAGGCTGACTTTTGTGGCACACCACCCACACACCCGTCTTCTGTCTGCTCCTCTGATGTGTGTACACAACACAAGCTTTTCTCTGTGTATGCACTTGCGGTTACCATTGTACTGCACACATTATGTAGTTTAGAAGTACTGATTTATTGTTAGGTTTTTTCCAC